>NW_024879260.1:809246-1151746 GCF_018340385.1 Cyprinus carpio
TGTATTTGTTTAAAAATATATTTTGTTCTTGGCAGGAGTTTGGCTCTCAAAATTTCTACTAAAATGGAATGGTTAAATATATTAGGCTACTGCATATACATGATTATTTAGTCTCATTGTGTTTCTGACAGTTTAAAAAAAAAGAAGGATAAATTACTGTATATCTCATTGTCCTAGTGCCAATGATGTATTTTGTGATAAAATTTGATGAGACACCAAATGAAATCTGGCACATAGTGGACATGCAGTGCAACAATCATTTTTCCATTTATTTGAAAGTCATGTTAGTCCGAGTTGTCAAATTGTTTTTTTTATTTCCTTGAGAAAAACTTATAGTTAAAGGAGTTTATTAAGCTAAAAAACAATAAGGATTTGCCTCTATTTTTTATTGCGGCAGGCAATACATGTTAAACATTCTTGATGTTGTCAAAGTTCAGATTCACTTTTGGGACTATAAAGCTATAATGGGATTTAACATTATCAGATGGTGAAAGAGATTCACAAACAAGTTTTGTATTTTTGAATTATTATTTATATTGGTCTATTTGAATTTTATACGTGGATTTATGTTGGTGTCTTCAATTGTATTTGTACACTTTGTACACAATTCGTATGTAAGTTTTGCTTTAAAAATTACTTTTTGACTTAATTATATTTCAAAACCAAAGGTGAATAAAAATAAAATTACAAAAAATTACTTTTTGACTTAATTATATTTCAAAACCAAAGGTGAATAAAGTTAAAGTGACTTGAGTATTTTATTTTTTTTAAACCGAGCAAGTATAATCAACACAAATGGATAACATTAGCAAAGCTTATTTCTGTTTAATAAATTGAACTTAATCAGGTAATGTTAGTTCAAGCTATAGTCATTAAATTCAAGACAATAATTTACATTTATTCAAAATAATTGTGTGATGTACCATTTAATTAACACCGTTATGAACGATTTACTTAAAACATTATGTTACAATTAATTGTATATTACCTTTTCCATTTAAGCAACTAAGTTTTGTGGGACCGGTTGACATAACTTTATTAATTAAATACAACATTTAATTTCTTAGAGTGCACAAAGAAAATGAAAATAACGACTTTATTCAACAATTTCTTCTCTCACTCTTCAACACAACATGCACGTTCACAAGAGTACCACAATGCAAGTATCAGGGTGAGTAATTAATGACAGAATATCCATTTTTGTGTGAACCTCTTTAAAGCAAGCTTTGTTCTCAGCACTCAAAACTCTCTCTCTCTCTCTCTCTCTCTCCCCATCCGTCCTCCTCTCATCATCTCTCTCTCTCTCTATATCTATATATATAGAATATATATATATAAGCTGTATAAACATTAAAAGGCAATGTTTCTACTTGCAAGAAAATGTCAGCCATTGACAACCCGTTTTTTTTTTTTTTTTTTTTTTTTTGACCTTTCAAAAACCCAATGGGTCAATTTATACATTTGTATATGCCATAGTTCAACACAGTCTTTATTTCAATAGAATGAATACATACACAAAACTTGCTGCATAGCTTATTATTTATTTACTTTATATTTTTAAGTGTCCCCTATTATTGATTTTTGAAAATTACCTTTCATACAGTGTGTAACACAGCTCTCACGTGAATGTAAACATCCTGCAAAGTTTTAAATCTGTTTGCCCAGTAACAACTGTACACAAAGCAGCAGTTTGTTTCCCAGCAGGTGTGTTAAGGCAACTAAAACTCCTACAGGACACTGGCCTCAGCACCGAGTTTGGGCACCTCAGTTTAAAAAGATTTCAAATATGTCAGTTGATCACTGCTGAATTTTGCTTGCTGAATTTATAGCAAACTGAAGGCTGTGGCTGGTTAAGGACCAAGACCGCTGATATGTCGAACAGCTACTATTTCAATAGAAATACTTAAAGCAGGAAAGAACTGGGTTGGTCAAACCTTTCTTGGAGTCTCTAGAATATTTCTGCACTTTAGCCTCTTTGTGACCAGTATTCTAGCCTGGGAGGCACAAAAAATATACTTAGGACAGGACCCAAATCTTGCATACACCATGAACCTTCACTGAAGACCATCATCCCCCACAGCTCTGACAAATTTTATATATATAAGCACTGAAGCTGAAAGGGAAATTCTGTTATATTTTAAGAGAGGATGTGATGAGGAAACAAAGCATTATGACAGTCACTGCTAGGTGTTCAGTTTCACTTAATTAGCCAGTGCTGCGTTTTGCTACGTCGTGACCAGTGCCACGGCTGTTAGGGTAGCAAAATGCAGCTGGAAGTTCTCTCTGTATTGAGAGGATACGCACAGCCGGGGCCCTCTGCTGTAACACTGTTACAACACACTGGCACGGGGGAAAGGAAAAAGATGAGAGGGACCAGGAACCAACCGTTCCTTTATTGCGCAGTAAAATGGAAAATGTGTGTATGTTTTGAGGGGAGCAGAAGGAGGGAGGCTGTGCTTGGGAAGGATTTTACACAAGGATGTTAGTTCATTGTGAATAAGAGGGCAGCACTGACACCTTGCAGCTGCTGTCTGAGTCTTAATGTATTTCTATGTGTTAGTGCAGTAAACAATTATTCATAACATACTTTTTCATCATTTAATTTTTTTCACTGAGGTCCTTTTTAATCTTGGTCAAGGTTTTTGTGCCAAACAGACATAATTTAATTTTATGCAACTATTCTCTAGAGAAAACAGGAGAGAATTAAACTTTAGAATTAAGCCTCTTTGCATCTGAAATAACCAGCACTTACACACAGGTTTCAAGTTTTATGCAGAATGGTTTCATTTGTCCTGCCTAAACTACAAGTTTTAATAAAAAATAAATAAACTCCTTTCTCTTTTTGCAGATACCTATCACAAAATCACAGAAACATACTGGGGAGTGACAGGAAATGGGATTGGACATGTTGCAGGCAGGGATCAAACCTGCATCACCCATATGAGCACTCAATATATCTGAAGCAAACGTGCTAACTCCTTCCAAAACAGTTTGCGCTTTCCAATATTACATTGTGACAAATCAGCTGTGCTAAAATTTTAAATTTGCAGCACACACTTTTAAATTTGGACTAAATTATACAGTGTTAAAATATATATTGTACACTGTAATAAAATGTAAAAAAAAAAATATATAAACTGAATTCCCTGCATGAAAATTTATATTTGATGGCATTTTGCATAAGCGTTTATGTTTCTTTTTAGGTGTTGCTATCATTTATGTTCTTTTGGGTTTTATGTTAAATTTTTTATTAATCACAAATTTAAGTACAGTCCCTTAAAATGTTGATATCATATTTTTATGGTAAAGTTCTGGCAACTGCAGCTGCTTTTTTACTGTAAATGTAAAATTACATTTACTGTAAATTACAGTGTAAAGTTACAATTTACTAAAAATTACAATGTAATTAAGACATCAAGCACTTAGTTGCAACAGTACTTGGATTAAGTACACACTCCCCAAAATAATGCTTAAGCACAGCGACAAAAAGTACAAAAGTACTTGACCCCAAAACACTCTTGCTCACAATTCAGAGCCACTGTCTTCACCTCTATCTGACAGGGTTAAGCCTGTGAGGGGATGTGGAGGATTTGGAGCGTTTGGTGACTAACCTTTATTGCTGACTGACCAGCCGCATTCATGCTGACTCTGTAAACAAGCATCTAAGACTTAGGCCAAAACAAACAGGACAATGGCCACTTCAAACAAAATGAGATGAATTTATGAACTCTACGTCCTGCCTTACATTCCAAGAGGATGCATGACAAACAGCTTGCAAATGTCACACAATATGAAGGGCAAGTTATACTGTTATTTCTAACAGGAGTATGCGAGAAAGACAGGGTGCATGTATTTGCTCAGTCTCTGAGGCAAAAATATAAATATAGACATAAGATCCATAATTATAGCAATAAGTCATGGTTTATCACAGTATCACTTGCTGTAAATTATTTGTATATCTTCTAATAGAGGTAGACATGCCAAAGCTCTGTTCAAAAACTATATAGATATAATATATATATATATATATATAGCTAGATATAGATAGATAGATATATATATATATTAAAAACTGTAATATATAATATATATATATTAGTGCTCGTCAAATGGATTTAATCCACGATTATCACATCCAAACTAAAAGTTTTTGTTTACATAATATATGCGTGTTATGCTGTGTAATATTTATTCTGTATATATCTTACAAACACAATGCATGTATACATTTAAGAAAAATAGGTTATTTTATATATTAATACTTTATATATTCATAATAAAATATAAGATTACATATAGAACTGTATACATGAAATAGTTTCAACAATATCCTTAGGTATGTGTATGTATTTATATATACATACTAATATAGTCACAGTAACATACATATAGTAGTAACAAAAACTTTTATTTTGAATGTGATTAATCGTCGATTATCATTTGACAGCACTAAAAAACCAGTGTTTGCCGATACATGGGGCCAGGGTCCCATAGGGCGCGGCCCCAGTATACATCAGGGGGGGCATTTAACATACCACTTATAAAAATATACACAGTACAGACCAAGTACCTGAATATGTAAACTCTAAGAAAAAACACTGATGATCATTAAACAAAATAAAATTGACTTCATAACATGTGTAAGCTTCATCATTTATCAGTTTGTTAATTACCTTTACTAAGGTATAAAGGTGTTCTGGTAATACCTTTTACACATCCTATATGGTTCACAATGTCCCGCTGAGTTGGCGAAACAGATGGACAGGTAAAACCTAGCGCCCCTCTAGGTTCTTTCACATGGTGTTTGGGAGCAGTTAAAATCACGGGACTTCAGCCTGAATTGTTTATGTCTTGGAGGATCTGATCCATCTGTCGGTTTTGTTGGAACCGGCCGGTGGCGCCTGAACTCTCATGAAAACATGAACCCTGGCCGCACAGTCCTCCACTGCTGGATTAGAACTGAAGGACAGTGTGTGTTTGTGCGAATGCGTCCGTGTGTCTTACTGTGAATAAAACAAGAGGAGAAGGTTGTGCTTTTAAATGTTGTTTCAGTGTGGTGTATCTCTGTGTGAATCCAGAGGCCACACATCGTGCCAGTGTGGCCCTAGGTAAGGCAGTTGTGCAGTTGTTAAGGCCTCATGGTGACAATGTGATTCAGCGCAGATGTCCTGGGTTTTTTTCTTTATCTATTCTCCAGTTCAAGTGGAAGAAGAAAAAGGTCCACAAACTCTCTCCTCTTTCCAGCCGTGACCCCCAAACACTCCGTGCCCTCAGCCCCTGCCAAAACCTTCGCTCTGTTGATGCCAAGAGGGTCCAGGACAGACAGATTTATCTGTCCTCCTACCATCCAGCCAGGACCACACAGGTGAACAACAAGGCCTGAGAGACAGTGAGCTTAGGTGTCAGGACAGAGTTTGAGTTTCTGGCAATATATAAAATCTTCTTAAATATAACTGATGAAGAAAGTTTTGGTCGTGCCAGGTATCCCAGCACTTCTTATTATAGCACAGTGAAGCAAGGCCAAACGAATATTGTACACGCCCGCAAAGCACACAGGCCCCGCAGAGAAATGGAGAACATCTGGAACAGTCCAGAAAAAAAAATAGTCTCAAAGGTTCTGGGCTATGTAAAACCATAGAAAATGCTGCACACTCTCGGCTGTGCAAAAAGTGTTAAGGACAAATAGTCTTGCATGACATTAGAACAAACACTTCTAAAGTCTGCAGTCCCTAATGAAGGAAGAAATTGCTTGGGCTCAGCAGTTCTGTGTGATTAGCAAGACAATGCATTTCTTTTTATCTCGCAGGAGGACCACAATGGGAAAAAAAAACATGAACTTCAAACCAGGTTGATAGAAGCATATATTAAGTAAATGTGAGTGCCTTCTTAGAACTGGCACCATTCGAATGACCCCTGTGGTTTTCCCTTTGGGACGTTATTGTTTACTGGTTTCCGAGCCATAAACACAAGCTGAATTCGAGACCCAGTAACTGGAGTCATGGTTTTTAAAGAAAAACATCCGACCACACAAGGTCACTTTTGGACACACAGCTACAGTGTGTCAGCAAAAATAAACACTTTCATTAATCATTTTCACAATATGTTTGTCTTTCCATTATAATCATACTCTACTGGACAAAGATACAGTTCTACTTGTTGAATTAAAATGACTACAGATGTTAATCTATGCTTTTCTTCTTCTTTAGTAATACGCGAGCATAAATCTACTACAATATAGTTTAGATAAGGTAATGTGCTTAAAAAAAAAAATGTCAGTAAATGTCAAGATTAGGAACGCACAGACACCTAAAATATACTGAAAAACACCCTTGTAGCTATCCCTGAAACAAGATATGTTGAAGTTAAATTACTAAAAACTAAAGCTTGAACGAAAATAAATTAAAGCTAAATAGAAATATTTCTAAATAATATGATAAAGGCACAAAAATTACACTAAAAACAGAAAATATAAAAAAATATTTTTTTTATTCCCAATTCAAAACATTAATATAATAGTAAAATAATACTAAAATAAGTCTAGTTATGTCTTGATAGTATACTACTACTTATATACGAAAACACCAAAAAAATCTAAAATCAGCCATTTTGAATGTTAGAAGTGAATTTATCCATCCAAACCTAAAAAATAGTGGTCGACCAATATTGTTTTTTTTGACAGCCGATGCTGATATAAAGCCGCTATACTTTTTGCTTTTTACATTATTTTTACTATTTAAGAAATTTGAAATCATTTCACAATGGATTAAAAAAAAAGAAAGTAAAATAAACATAATTATACTTTAGATGACAAAGTAGTATTTTTTTTCACAAATAAATAAATGTTTAATAAAAATATTATTAAAAAGAAAGTAAACACTGTAACCAACAGGGCACTCAGTATTCTGGGAAGTTTGTGTGCAGTGGGAATCATATTTTTCAAATACAGCAAGGGCAAGGCACTCATTTTATACATACAAGCACACAGACAAAATGACATGAATATGACAGTGGAGTCAAATGCCTTTAAGCGCATGCCTAACTATGAAATCACGAGTATTTAAGTTTTAAAGCATCGTCAATTTTTACATGGACACGTTCCGGTTCGCGTAGGTACACAACTAAAATTTAGTGTGTTTTAACAATAGTTTGACTGTAATAAATCTTAAAAATAAAAATACAAACTGTTAAAATATTTTAGCCACGTGTCTAACATCGGGCTCCAGGACTGTGACCAAACAACAGCGAATCACATTTCGCGAACAAAAATAGTTAATTTGCGAGGAGGTAACGTTTTTGATGAGGTCCAGCCAATGGCGACTCTATATATATGTTCCAGTGTTATAGACTTAAAAATGCCTGCATGTTAGCCTTTTTTCCTGTATCCCGTGTTTAAAATCAGGACAATGTCCGCACTCAAAAGTTTTAGTGGAATGACACCAAGAGTTTCAGAGCATTCCTTTAATCCTCCGATAGTCCCTAAATCTCATTCAATTTGAGCTTCAGGTGCAATGTAAATATTTGAACTTCTGACCGCAGACCGAATGCAAAACAGGCCAACCGGATGCTATGCATTTCTATTAAAAACTATGATCCCGTATAGGTTAGAATTAACCAATATATTGTTTCACTTTAATATTATTCTTTTAAACACTTATTTCTGTAAAATGGTGCTTTAGAATGTAATTATGGCAGAAATTATTATTTTATAATTATTAAATCATTATTACATGTGATTTAGCCTCCATAAAACCTACCTGTTTTTTATTTTGGGGGTTGTGCTGACGATGCTTTCAGACATCTAATTACATTCATTAAAATTTATTTAATTTCACTTGGTGAATATTGCCGTGGAATAAGGTTGCGGCTATGACTAGTTTGAAAGTCCTAGTGCGAAAGCCGGCCTCCTGCGTAGTTAGCACATTGGTAGAAGTGGCCGGTGTCAGTGGAACAGGGCGGCTTTTATTCCTATATGCTTGTGTTTTCTGTTAGATGGCGGTGAGCTTCATTATGCTTTTGCAAGATCCCTATTGCCTGTCCCGTAAATCAACAAATAAATACGCTTTATAATTCTACTTTTTTAATAAACCAGAAGTTATCAGGCTTTAAAATAATGCACCGAATTCCATAAACGAAATTCAAACAATAAATATGACGTTTTGGCGCTATTTAATGTGGGCAGTCGCGCGACCAGCTTTAGCGCCTCATTTCAAGCGACACGGTGAACCCATGTTAACTCTTAGCGCTTTGCATAATCTATAGTTCATATAGAACGTTGGATTTTAACATAAAAAGGGTAGGGTATTTTGTATAAGTAGAGCGTACAGTAACAACTTAGCTGACAAACGCGTGTAAACAGAGCAACGCAACTAGTAATGAATACTCTTCTGGGATTACAGATAACAGATGGATTAAAATAATGGCTGAGTAAGTCAGCATACAAGATGATCAATAAAAACCGGAACCATGAATGACTTGAAAACTGTTAAATAAGAATAACTAAAAATAAGTATATAATGGTTGCACGTTATTTGTACAGTACGCTGTACTTTACAGTGTATTCGATCTAAGCAAAGTTCTGGGTAATACAAGCTAAATACATGCGTGGTAGGGTTTTAGGTTTTAGGTTATTGTTCAGGGTTAGTACCTAGTTAGTACAATAGTTATTGTAACACGATCCGATATGATCAGTGAATAGTATGTACATGAGGCACAGGACGGTAAAAAATACAAGGTGCTCTTACCCAATAATAAGAAGGCAACATGGTTTAATCCTGGATGGGACCTAAAACAAGATAGCTGGCCTACATAAGGCACCTAAGTTTTGTCTTTATAGGCGCCAATGGCTCCTTACTACCAATTTTTATTGATTTTATCTTATTTTTGTCTGGAGCACAGTGATGACATTTAGGGCCCACAGCTATAGCAGAACAATAGCGTCAAAACAATTTGTGAAACGGGACACTTACATCCCGGGTCCTGGCAGTTTCTGAATTGTGAGTGTGTGGTTTATATTCTGATCCAATTAGTGCCCAGCATTACATATTAGGGTAAACAGATCACTCTACCTGACGGAAAGTGTGACTACACGTCAACAGCTTGTCAGATTCTTCGTGTCCTTCTGTCCAGCTGAACCAATGCCTTAATCTTCCTTCCCCTCCCCTTTCCAATCGCTTGAGTCAGAGAATATACTCGGAGCGGGCCCTTTGAAAGTAAACCGTGGTGGCTGGATGCAGTGAAAAGGAACATCTTATATCTTGCGCACTGTGAGTATACAAAAATGCCACGTCATTGTTGGGTGCACACGAATCGACATGAAGAATACCTATTTCAACATCAAGGATTGTTTCACTTTCCACATGAAATTTTCCTGATAATTTACTCACCCCCATGTCCAACCCCGATGTTTCGGTCTTTCTGTTGCGGTTCGCACTTTCGAAAAGAACAAAATGAAGGTTTGTTGATGAAAACATTCCAGGAGATTAGCTCCGTTCAATCTTACAGGCGACTTCAACGGTAACAAATGGCTTGACGTCAAAATTCCAGTTTCAGTTTTCACTTCAAGGGCTCTACACTAGGGCTTGGCCAATCAATGCGAGTATCATGCACACTCTTGTCAGTAAGGCCGGTTCTGTACTCAGTAACGTAAAAATCTCCAATCCCGTGCTTTCAGATGGAGGCAACGCACATTTACTACTACAGGGCATATTTCACTTCCAATTGACGTCAAAAAGCGTCGCAGGACATATAATTCGTACGACTTATGAAATCGTTGTGATAATGACAGCTGTTTTAAGTAGCACTTCTTAGTGAAATAGAGCTCTGTAGTAGTAAAGGCTGCTCCATCTGAAAACATGTGGAAAATACCACATTTACTACATGACATGCTTTTGCTCCCAACCTCACTTAATAATGTCAGCCAAGTGTTTAAAATAAATCCTTCTGTGAGATGTGGCTTCTTACACAGAATAAGGCACACAAGATTTCATAGCATTCTAAACAGTGTTAAATAAAGTCTATGTCGATTAGCATTGCATGTATTATATGCTTTATTATAATGAAATTATAATAAGACAAACTCAGGTAAACATATATTTCGTAGTCATGTTGGTTATTATGTTCAGGTTGAATCAATAAAAAGCAGTTAAAACCCTTTTGTTCATTCAGCTGCGTGATTTCCTGGGTTTCTTCTTCGGGGCGTATTGGACTTTCCCGTGCAAGAGCGCCCGTCTGGCCTATGGATGGAGATTTAATGCGGATCACAGAACCGTGCTTCACTGAAAGGATACACATGACAATCGCAGCTTTTGTCTAATCGCGATTATAAATTCATTTCGATTTTATCGTGGCAGCCCTTTACTCTAACCAATACCAGGAATATTGGTCTTATCTAGCAAACGATCAGTCATTTTGTAAAAAAAAAAATTTATATGTTTACAAACATCTCTTGCGATGCACGTCCATGACTTCACTAATAAGAAATTCGTTGAAAAGTCACCCCTTGATGGTAGGGTGGGCGGAAGTACCGAGACTCAGTGTTTACAAATGTGGAGAAGGAGGACCATTCAAAAGTTTGTGTATGGTTCAAAGACAACATATTTAGTTTTTTTGTTAAACTGTGTTTGAACTTGTAGTCTTTCCATGTTCCACTTTGTAAACACTGAGTCGGTACTTCCGCCTATGTCAAGGTGATTTTCAAGGTGATGGCGGTATTACATGAAGTTGTGGGATCGCACATCGCAGAGCAGTGCAAGTGGAGCATTTCTGTTAGAAAGGCATGTACAATTTTTTCATGTTTGAAAATGATCCTGATCGTTCTCTAGATAAGACCCTTTTTTCCTCGCCTGGGTACTTGGTGTAGAGCCCTGTGAAGGCTGCAACTGAAAACTGTAATTTTGACCTTTTACAAAAGACCATTTGGTAGTTGTTTGAATGAAGTCCACTAGTTAGAAGAAAATCCTGGAAAATGTTTTTCATGCAAAAACCTTAAGTTCTTTTTGACTTGAGAGACAAGAAGACGTAAACATCTTGGATGAATGGGGGGAAGTAAAATTTATAAGGAAATTTTAATCTGAAACGTAACACTAAACCTCTAAGTTTGGCTTGCAGAATTTTTTTAAAAGTCAAAAGTGTTTGTGTCATTTTTTGGGATGTTAACAATACAGTTCTCTAGTGGTTAATATATAGACAATAACTTTACAATAAGCACTTCTTTTAATTATTGAACTTCCTGTGCTTGCCCATCTAATGGCACCAAAATTACCTTTCCACCAGCTTTATAAAATATTTTAGGGAACTAACATGGAGAGTTTGTAATGTTAATTCTTAGCATTGTACGTTGGCCAAGCTAGCTTTTTTGCTTTGTAGTATTTGGTGTTATACGTATTCTTAACTCTTTCTTCAATAAATGAAGAACAAATTCCATAAGAAAAACCCGACACCCAAAGACATATTGCAGTCAGTCGACTCCAACAAAAGATCTTAGAATGTGCTAAGCGTAAACACAGTCCTGGCATCCATTCAACTGTTAGCCAGATATGTGCAAATAGTACAAAAAAAGGCAAATCCTGTTACCAAGATACTGATACAAACCCACAACAATGGCATCATGGGGGAATTTAGCCCTCTTTAGCCATTTGCCAAACAACACAAACGAAAAGGTAATGGTATTATAGCACAGCAGAAAAGACATGTATCATCATCATTGCCAGAGCTCAGATTCGCTTTTTAGCCATAGGCTGCTGGAATCCTGATGGCTTAGTTTTTAGACATGCTGATTTTCACACATCTTCAGCAAATGGTTTCAGGCCATTGTGCAAAAAAGTCGCTGCATGAAGTCCACATTTAGCGGATAGGATCTAAAAGCCTGATCAGTGACTCATTGTGCTCGTGCACAGAGGAGTCATGCTATCAGACGGCTGGAGTTTATCCCTGAGAACTGTGTTTTGGATCAATTTGCTAGAGACTAGAGCAGAATCCTGCTGAATTAAAGCTGGTCTCCCTCCTGCCAGGTCAGGCTGAACACTAGTTTGCTGGTTTTAGAGTGACTTATTGGCTCAGACCAATCCATGGTTTGGAAAGAAGTTTTTTATGCTCTCCCAAGGCTTGCATTTATTTGATTTAAAACAGTAATACTGGAAATATTATTTGTAATTTAAAATAATTGATCCTTCAGAAATCATTCTGCTGATCTGGCGCTCAATAAAAATTTCTTAATATTTATCAGAGTGAAAGTTGAAAAGCAATTGTGCTGTTTTTTTTTAGCATCATCTCTGACTCCTCCCCCTGATGTTTTTTTTTTTCAGATGATAAATAGAACGTTCAAAAGAACAATTTAGTTTGAAATGTATTTTTATAGCCAATGCCTTTAATTGTCAATTTGGATTAATTTAATGCATCCTTGCTGAAAAAAAAAAAGTATTAATTTCTTTCAAATATCACACTCATACTAACCCCCCACTTTTAAACTGGTAGTGTACAGAGCTAATTTACCAGCGCTCTAAGTGACGTTTCCAGGGAACCATGAACCACCCAAACAAAGCTTACACTAAAAATATATTATATTTAGAATATTGGTGATTAACAGTAATGAGCCATTCTAAAGGCGTCAGTGGAAACATTTAAGCAATTTATCTCGTTATATGTTCTTGTGAAAACCCAAAAATGTTCATATCGGTGGGCATATCGGCGGCACTATTCGCCGATACCGATCATATCGGGACAGGCTCTTTCGGCCAATAATATCTTCAAAACGATATCTGACGTCTCAGGCTTTTTTTTTTTTTCCTTTAATAAAAGCATTTATGTTTTTTATCAAACACTTAAATCTTTTGTTTGCAACAACAGCACTTCCTTTGGGATTGACAACTTGCAAACAAAAGCTCTCTCTCTCTCTCTCTCTCTCTCTCTTCCTCTCCTCCTCTCCGCTGGTGTTGCTTACCTCATTCTGAGATAATGTTCAGATACATTCCTAGGACTTTTTTTTCACACACTGAAGCCACACCAACAATCTGATTCTCTAACTGGCACGGATGTTTACAGTGCTCTGCTCCCCTGCTGCTTTTGTGTCCAGTGTGTGCTTTTCTTTTGTTTTCCTGTCTGGTCAAGGATGTGAGGTTTTTTTTGCCGCGAACAAACAACCACTCACAGCGTCCTGATCTTACAATGCCATTGATGGGCCCACGACAGTACACGGTTATGGATATGAAGCGGCTGTACATAATGGAGGCACACCATGGAGGTAAAATGTCGAGGGGGAGCATGACAACCCTGGCAGGGTTGGTGAAGAAGGAGGAGCTTTTTGTCGCTGCGCCGCCCCAGTTGAGTGCATACTTGCTCCCTGATGCAAAAAAACATGACATTGAAAGCGAGGCCGGTTTAAAGACGTCAGTGTCGTGTGCTCGTGCAGGAAACAATGCTATTGTATTTTCATAGAGATTAGATTCCATAGCCATCACATAGTTCAGAAAGAGAAAGAGCCTTTCTCGATGCGCGTGGCTGCTAGTTGCCCGACAAGCTGCGCCCATTTGCCATCTCTTTCTGTCTTTCGTGTCTTATTCTGGCCCTGTCTCCTCTCCCCCTCTGTTCTTAAATTTTAACCTTTTAACCTCACAACAGTCCATGACAGAGCCTCCAAAACTCGTACCCCCCAATTTCCTGAGGCCCCAATGGTGGTTTTTCCTTGGGATATGTGAGTGGACTGGAACCGTTAGAAGGCACAATCTTTCTCCAAGTACATCTGTTCCTTTCCAGAATTCACTGGTTTCTAATAAGACTAGAACAATGTTCACATTGCGTAGAACCACTGGTCATATATACAGCACTTCTTGATCTCATTATTTTGTTGAACCAGAGTGTGTGTTTTTGTGCCACCATAAGTGCCTTGAGAAACGCTGTTTGTTATTCAGACGAATGCTAATGCAACAACAAGAATTGCTACCGATCGTGTGTGCAAACATCTAGAGTCCATGCAGTGCTCTCTTCCAAATTAGTCCTTCCGAGCAATTTACAACATCACTTCATACACTTACACTCACCCTGTAGACGACCCACCCCACCTGTTTCGGGTTTCTGCAACACCCCCCCCAACCAACTAACAAGAAGAACTAACAACTGTAACCGCCCCCCCACCTCACCAAACCTCCAGTTAGCCAAGATCCAAATCAAAGTATGCTTTAAACCCACTTCCTCTTTGCAAGTGAAACCTGCCCAAAGAAACAGCCTCTGTCCTGTTGCCAGCAATCCATTTATAAAACTCTTCTTTTCCAAGTTTTAGTGGTTTGGATGTTTCACACAAGAGCATTGCTATGTTCCGAACAATCTAAAAAAACAAAATAGTGAGGCTTACTTATGCTACGTCCTCAACATCCAATTTTGTCAAACAACATTTTTGCCGGTCCTAGTATTTTAAAGCTGCAATGGATAATACTGACGGAAACAATCTGCTAACAGTGTTACAATATAACTTGTGAAAGCAACAGAAAACTAATGAATAATTTATAACAATGGTGTCAACTATAGTCAAGCCACCCATTAACAAGAAAATAAAATAAATAAAATAAAATAAATACAAATAAAATATTTTTTTTAAACAAATACAAACTAATATTTGGTAAAAACATTAAAAAAAAAGTTTAAACATACACCTTTGGAACCAACTCTTGTTCAGTTAACTATGAATCGATTATTAATATAGTAAAGGTATCTCTGTTTCCATTTTCCCATAAAAAGCATACACACGTTTTTCAACATTGAGTAGAATAAAATGCTTTCTTGTGCAACTAAATCAAGCATACATTTGTAGTTATTTTCTGAAGGATGCATGCCGGACAATGCAAGAACTAAGACTAATGCCTAGACTTTAGCCATCACAGGAACAACTGTATTACCCGTTTTTAAACTGTATTGCTTATTTTAAATAAATGGATATAAATAAATACACAAGAAACTGTCTACTGAAAAGTATCTTTAATATAGATTTTAGGGGTTTCTATTCACATTTTTGTTAACCTATGTGCAGTCATCTACTATCTTAGTTTGAGGCATCCACCTCATTGTCATGCTTCATTATGAGCTAGCGACTGCCATAAAAGGGCAAATAGACTCTTGCTGCATCAGAGGGCTGTGTAAGGTCTAATAGTGATGAATCTCACCCCTGCTGGTTGTGTCTGTTCCGCGTACGTCTCCTGGTCATGGCCTGCTCCTGTCGGTCTAGGTTGCAAATGTGCACTCTCCGAGGAAATGCCTGGTGGTTCCTCGGAACTGCGCAGCCTGATAGGGCAGTGAAATCTTTACATGGCCTGAACCTGGTGACCCACCCCAACTGCCAAAGTCACAAAAGGGCTCCGAGACAATGAGACCTGCAAAAACGGAACATGGCATGAACATCATACACAACACACATTCCTTCCTCAATTATTCTAGGCAATGAAAAACAATAGCGTTTCAGTGTGGTTAAAATCATATATCACTGAATGTATACAGGCTTTATAAAGAACTCGTGAAGGTCTTGTTTAAGTCCATGAACAAGTATGTAAGAGCTCAAAACCTCCATTGACTTATCTTTATAATTATGATTTGAGGGGGTTTCTATTCACATTTTTGTTAACTTTGCAGTCATGCTACTATCCTTTTTTAGGCATCCACCTCATGTTCTAATGCTTCATTATGAGCTACTGAATGCACATAAAAGGCAGATAATGACTCTTTGCTGCATCAGAGGTGCTGGTAAAGGTCTAATAGTGAATGAATCTCACCTCTGCTGGTTTGTCTCTGTCTCCTTGTGCATTGCCTCTTCGTAGGTTGACAATGTGCACCTCCTGAGGAAAGCTGGTGGTTCCTCGGCTAGCGCAGGATTAAGGAACATAAATTACTTTTTTCTTCAAGAACGTTGATCCCCCTGCTCATCCCTTACGGCATAACCTATTGTTCTCGATATGAGAGTCGCATTTGTAGTCATCGAGACCTACATAGTGTACAGGTGCTCTATGGGCGTGCTCAACTAGTCCGTAACTGTTTTGACAGCATACGTGGGGGCGCGTCAGCCGGGTTGTGTCACAGGAAGGGTGATAGCCGAGGCCACAGCCGGAAGGTCAGATGGCTGAGCTGGCAAGCTCTGTGCCACGAATGATATATATACGACCGTGAGGACTGGGTACGAGGATGACAGCGATTAAGTCAAACTATGATGGGGAACCTTACACAGAAAGTGTGGACAGTGAAAAATGTGTCGGAGTGGTCGTCGATTACGATGTGCGGATCATAGATGAAGGAGGGCGGAGTGGCCTTTGTAGTAGTCCATGAACACACTGTTAGAGCCGAGTACAGACGTCTATCCACCCAGTAAAGCGTGTCTTAAACTGCACGCCTCACAGAAGTAGATGTGTGTGAGCCCACAGGGTAGTAGAGTCGGTGAAAGGGAAGAGTGTGTGTGTGTCACCTAGGGAAACATGTATGTGGGTCCACAACGACTTTACGCCCGCGCGGGAAGCACGATGAAGACTCTTCGCGAGGGAATCATACAGAGGCGCACAATCTAGCTCTACTTACATCCACATGCATGCTCTCGTCTATACACCCACCAAGATGCTAACGGAGCGCAGTATAAGAAGCCTCTAACTGCCTCGAACTGCGCTAATAAGCGCGAAACGTGAGTGGGGTGTGGAGTAAATCACACGTGAAAACGGAGGGCGCACCCCTGCCGGGGGTGGCGCTCACAACACAACGTCACAGCTGCTACACTTGTGTAGTGAAAAGAGTATACGAGCAATAGCGCGATGCCGGGAACGTCCTCATCTAGGGACGGGCAGAAAGCAAAAAGGGCGGGCACATTGCTTGGCCATCGCGTGTATGGGACGCTAGGGTGCCCTCCTTATGCTTAATGGAGGAAGGACCTGCGTTCTAATTGGCGGACAGCGAATGAAAAAGTGCCTGACACAGGGTGCGGCGCCATGTGCACGAGGCGCCGGACAAGCGCAGACATAGGGGTCACCTAACGACGGAATGTACCTGCCGACCAATACACAAGTATAGGGATTTCTTGGGGATGACGTGGGTTGGACCATAGAAGTCGAACAAGCACACACCTCAAGCCATGACCTTGAAACACAACACACACAAAGAGATCTGGCTGGGATAATGAGGAGAAAAACACAAGCACTGTGTGAAGATAACAGCACCTAATGATACAGTTCAGCCATTGGTGATGAATGTTAAACTATATGACCCTCTTGGCACATACATTGAAATTGAAATGAGGTGGTTCGTTTCGAATGGTCACAAGACTTGTCTGTTCTAATTCACCACAGGTCGGTTAGATCGACATTTATGTTTAGGTTGTGCTTTAATAAGATGTGCACCTTCAGCTGAAGGTCAACTTTAAACACAGACATTCCAAAATGGCAGCAAAAGATCACGAAAGGAGGGAGGATGAATGAAGAATGTTTCTCTTGAGCTCAGGAGGTAGTTCAACAAGCAATCCTAGTAGATGAAGGACCCATGAGGTTGAGAGTGGGTGTGTGGTACTGACCGTGCAGACAAGAGATTTCCCTACAGCTATGCATGTGTCCTCTCTACCAAAAGAAACCAAACGGGCCGGGGATGGATGATTGCATTTACCCCATCAGCCACTGAAGATGAGCAGACCAGGCAGTAAAGCCATTGGGCCCCCATATGAGTTTTAAGAAAAAAAAGATACGAGGGGGAAACTTTTCATTGCATTTCATTGAAACTGTGTCACATAAAACTATTCTGATAATTGATTAAAAAAATTAACTATGCTGTAAAATTGCTGTTAATAGTGTTAATCGTCTGTTTGTTTACGTCTTTTTATTGATTTTTCTGAACATTTCTGCCATATGCATGAACTGACAGTCACTGATAAGCTAGCTACTACTAAATATTATAGAAGCGTAATTTTTCTACAAGGATTGCTTTGTAATGGTTATCGTAAAAGTAGCTATACAAATAAACTTGAATTGAATTGAATTGAACTGTAAAATTACGCATCTTATTAAATGAAATAAGCTGATTCAACTAAAAATGTATTTATTTATTTATTTATTTATTCATTCATTCAATTTCTAGGGATAAAAATAGTAATTCAGGTCTAAATTATATTTTATTTATCATTTATTAACATTTGCAGAACATTAAAAATATTAGAACTTTAAGTTATTTAAGTGAACCGAAATAATAGTCACATAAACTTGTTAGAAAAAAAAGAAGTCCACTTTAATTTTTTAATTTTTATAATGATATTTATGTCTCAGCTCCCTCTGAATAAAAAAATAAAATAAAATTCAGTTTTCCCAACTTTAAATTAGATTTTGTGCATAATTTTTCCACTCTCAATAATAAATTGAGCCATACCACATTAGTATACTACATGTGGCTCCTGCACGGCAATCATTTATCAGCCTTCCCAAAAGGGATTGGATGAAAACACCAAGTCATTTTTCCTTACAGATTGTTCATGTATTAATAAATAAAATCTGCAAACAACTAATCTTGCCCAACACATAATAACCCCAAGACACTTTCCCACAAAAGGCCACTGGAGATTATGTCATCATATCCATAATGTTCTAAACTGTCCACAAGGTCACAACCCTGACCCGAATATATATCCGCCAACAAAACCTGAGTTGTCCTGTTTGATCGCGAACCACAAGGTTTTTTGAAAACGGGCCATTTAATAATGCTCACATTCCTCAACCAACCGGCCCCTGGAATGACACAGGTACCCGCGCACAAATCTTTTCCCTGAGGGGATGTAATCTCCCCGCGAGAAAGCTTGAGGTTAAGTTCTCCTGCACGTCCTATCTTTCTCTCTCTGTCCCACAGGGACACACACCACTTCACCTTTCAGCTCTATCATGACAAACACAACAACCACACTGCGATAATGATCAGAGAAACATTTGGAAACTATTATAGCGTGTGTGTGTGTGTGTGTGTGTGAGAGAGAGAGAGAGAGAGAGAGAGAGAGAGAGATTCCTCTCTTCAGACACTGACACATGTATGCATTCAGGTAAACAGACTGTTATGTAAAGACTGCTGCTCATTCTGAATTGGACTCAATTTCTTGCAAAGCAAAGCACACAAAGGTACACCTTTGAAGAAAACTTCTTGTCACTCATTTCCACATAATGAAATAAACAAGGTGAGAACTCAAAAATGGCACACAAAAGCAGCTACCATACAGTAAACAAATAAATAAATCTGAACATGGACATGTGGCACTATTCCAATTATCTCTAATTTGTTCTTTCTTTTTGTTTCTTTCAATATCATTAAAAACCTTGGGGTCAGCGAGATAAGTTTTTACAAATATTTTTATTTCAATAAAATGCAACTTCTAGAACTTTCAGCTCATCAAAGGAAAAAAATATATTAAGCAGTACCACTGTTTTCAGCATTGAGTACTAAGAAATAAATTTTCCTTAAGCACATAATCTAGTATATCAAATGATTTCCTGAAGGACCAAGGAATATTGAAGACTGTAGTAATGGCGGCTGACAATTCAGCTGTGCCATCACAAAATTCATTTTAAAGGCATCTATTAACAACTGAAAACAGTTATTTTAAATGATTTTAGATTGTCACAGTAATTACTACGTTTTATTCTGACAAAATTATTGATTTTTTCTTTTAATGCCAAAAATTCATTAGGATATGTTAAGTAAATTCCATTATCCCCGTAGATATTTCTTTTGTATATTTTCCAACTGTAAATATCTCAAAACTTAATTTTTTAATTAGTCAATGCCATTGCTTAAACTTCATTTGGACAACTTTAAAGGCTTTTTCAGATTTTCAGATATACAACAATGTATCTCTGCCAAATATTGTCCTATCCTAACAGCTTAAAATCTTATTTATTCAGCTTTCAGATGATGGGCAAATCTCAGTTATGAAAAATTGACCCCTTTGAATGGGTTTTTGTGGTCCAGGGTCCATATTCTGATTTGTTAAAAAACTAGTTTGTCCTGCTTAAATTTTTTTGGAACTTGCGATACTTTTTTCTTTGAGTCTACTGATAAATTAAAACAAAATTGCATCATATGAAAATATATATGATATATATATAAATATATATAAAAAATTTTAAGCAGCACAAGGGTTTCCCAACATTGATAAATAAATCAACATATTAGAGTAATTTCTTAAGACCCATGATACACGAAAGAATGAGAAGTAATGATGTTGAAAATTCAGCTTTGCTTCACAAGAATAAATTATATTTTTAAAGTATTTTAAAGTAGTAAAAATGTATTTTAAAATGCAATAATATATTTCACAAAATTACATTTTTTTTCTGTATTTTGACAAATATATGTTCGACATGTTATGTTCCTCAAGACACAAAATCGTTCTGATCCCAAATCATTTTTGTTTGTCCCTTTCTAGGCTCACATATAACCATTGACATCAACTCGCCGGTGCCAAGGAAACTGCACTTTGATGTGCTCTAAT
The DNA here is from genome assembly GCF_018340385.1 of Cyprinus carpio. Taxonomy (NCBI): domain Eukaryota; kingdom Metazoa; phylum Chordata; class Actinopteri; order Cypriniformes; family Cyprinidae; genus Cyprinus; species Cyprinus carpio. The sequence continues at coordinate 829,720 of NW_024879260.1, forward strand.
AGGACCAGCCATATTGGTAGAACAAGAGATCCAGAATGAAAGGTTTTAAAGCACAGATAAAGTAGGTTAACAGTCACATGCATGACTTTCAGTACTCCATTCCCTCCTCCACTACTCCTCCGCTTCCTTTCCTCCCAGCTGAACATAGTTTGTTGCCTGTTCAACCAAGCTTATCAATGCGTCCGTCCCTCACCAATCTCTCTGAGATCACTCAAAACCACGTTTTTTTCTTCCCAGAGTGAACAGAGGAATAACAAGCACCAGCCAGCCCAAGTCTGGAAGATGTCAAAAAGATTACAGCTCTTAATTGGCCAGCGTCGCGTTGTTTTCTTTATTTAACTGCTTGGGGAAAACGGCCCAGAAGACAAAGTGTGTTCAGGAAGAAACTATGAGGTGTTTGGCGAATAATAGAGGGAACCGAGCATTTGTTTTGATTTCCAACAAAAATGGAACTGAAATCAGAGCCATAACAAAGTTCGTTCCCAGACGAAGGAGAAGGATGCTTTTGAAACCATGCACAAAATACACGCGAAAAATTACCTAATGCTGCACATACTCATTTTCAATAAAGATATATTTTAATATGGTTATTTATTTAAAAACTACTCTTATGGGGGAGAGTTTTATTCTGAATTGAGAGGAGGATTATTCTTTCAAATTATCGGGCAAACCCTCACTTTTTTGAGGACCATAACAACAGCCAAGATTTATGTTACGAAACAAACTGGTGTAGTGAAATATGTGTCCTCCTCGTCCTGCTGAGACTTTTGGTAGAAAAAGCAATGGTCTGTCCTCCAATGCAAGACAAATAAAAGTTATTAAAAAAACACATTCTCAAGATGAATTTCAAATGAATGCATTTTATTATATTTTCCCGGACCAATGGTCTGTCCTTATCTGGAAGGACAAATGAGGCTGTCTGATGCAGCATAGGGGCAAAGTAGAAAGAATAAAAAAAAACTGTGGCCCTGACCCATCTTCACCATCTCAAGGTTATCTTTTTTCATTTATTTATTTATTTTTATAAATAATGACAGTGTTTTCCCAAGTTTTTGTCTATGATGCACTATGGTGCTACAATTTGTTATAATGGCTGGATTTTTTCTGTGATTCGCGTTCCCTTTTACAATAATAATAAAAAAATATATAAATAAATAAATATATAATGAAATAAATTAATACGTTTATTCAGCAGATGATGAATTGATGAATGGGGATGCCAACGCTCTACCCCGCTAGTTACTTCATTAAATATTTTTAACGGCCTTAACTAAAAAATGACTTGCCCTGCCTGGGAGAACCCATGGGTGAACAGTTTGCACAAGTATTTTTAGTCCATTTTGACACACTATGAAAACATACTAGTGTTTATAATAATCATCAATTATCATCAATTGTTCAGAGCAATTTGCAAACTGGCTTCTCATTAAAAAAAAAAATTCATCAATAGCACATCCCATCCCTACTCTTATCTCTGAACAGGTGTAAATAATAAGGTGTAAATAAAACATATATATATATATATATATGTATATATATATATATATATATATATATATATATATATATATATATATATATATATATATGTATATGTATATATATATATATATATATATCCTAATGATTTTCTTATGAGTGATTAAATAATCCTCCTTATACGGTCTCTGATCAATTTTTGTTTTATTGCTTTGAGAAAGCCAAATTGATGTCTTTCCACTCTCCCCTTGTTGCAAATCACTGTTCTACATATCTCCACATAGGTGTAGGCGATATGACCAAAATCTTATATCCTAAGTCCTAATATCCTAAGTCTAATGATTTTCCTCTAAGTAGTCCATCTCAGAGAGATTTTCTCTCACTGTTGTTTGGTCCTATGAATGGTAGACCGGTGAATATTGACAGCTTCCTTTAAGACCAAAATCGGATCCAATATACTGTTACATATGTATATTAGGGCTGCCCACTTGATGTGCAATGCATTTTGTCATAACGTGTCTCATCGACCTGGCTTGGTTCGTGATATGAGCGGTAAATGTCTGTCACCTGTTTTCAAACGGGGCGGCAGTTAGTACACAGAGCCGTAGTTCACTGATAGAAGCTACGCAATATTGTTTTCGCAGGTGAGATTAGTGCATTCGATCATGAACGATATTGCGTGCCTTCTCACTGAACTGCGACTCTATCTTAATATGAATCGGTGCATTTGAAAGCAGGTGACGAATATTGCGTAATCAGGGCTCAGCCTTTAGATCCAAAATCCGATCAATATACTGTTACATATGTATATGTTTTCTTTTTCAGCTGTTTACTCTCTCTTAAGACCTAAATCACTGTGTTTATGAGGATACTTGCAAAGCCGGAAATTATGACGCATATAGTGTGTCTATGTAATCGTTCAAAAGCCAATAAAGCCCCCCCCATGTGCTGGTCGGCAGGAGTAGCGTGTTCCTATCACACAAACCGAGCTAAGCACCAGCACATAGCGTCTGTTGTTTGTGTTTCAACAGCTCTTAAAATCGGTTGTTTTAAAACTGCACACCCACCCACTTCGTGATGCTTGTTGGTGTCTTCGAGACACACTTCCCATGCTACAGATGTTTTCGTCGTTTGTTACTAGTCCCTCGGGCGGCTTCCCCATACATGCAACACACAGACTCCTTTCCCCGAGCGTATTTAAGGGCCATCACTGATTATATATCCGCACCATATATTGCCACAGCCCATATCTCGGCACAACTGCTTCCTATTCCTTTGTCCGTCTGTGTAGCAGGCCTCTTTTAGTTAGGCACGAAGGCCAACTGGCCTATCCAGCAGCTGTGTAGGGTCTGTGGCTGTCTGCTTACTCCAGGCTGGACCCCACAGAAATCAGGAATAGAGGACACTGTTGTTCAGCTCAGACAGACTCTGTAGGCTCGAAAAAACAGCCTAGCGCTCTACCACCTTGAAGAGCTCAGCTTCAAAACCCAACACTTCAGATACACCTCTGATCTGGTTTCTGATGTGTGTATCTACCAGCTGTACACATTGATCCTCAAAGGGTTTCTTCTTCACAATCATGAGGTATTCGTTTGCTTGTTCGCCTCTATAGTAGGTTTTAGGTTGGTGACAATTCTGTGTCCAAAATACTAAATAACGTAAATTGAATTTGAAGTGTCCATATGAAAAAGTGAATTATCCTTGATCTTGAGAAATCTAAGTTCACTACTGTGAAAATATTCAGAAAACTTTGAGAGCTCGAAAACCCCCTATCCCAGTCCAAAAAGACGATTTAGTGAAACTAAAATGTTAAAAACAGGGCATTCTGACTAAAGGAGTGAAATGCATTAACATATGACTGCCCAACATTTACACATCAACACACACTACTCTGTGTTCAAGTCCCCCCAGTGCAAAGTATTTCAAATTTTGGACATGAGACAGGGTGGATAAATATTGGTAATGTCAAAGCAAGTTATAGCATATTTGTACTAGTTTGTCCCTGAGAAAGATTGGTAAAATTATGTAATAAAGACGTTTTTTTATCATACTATGACTGTTCCTCTCACACCGAGGTTTCCATTTTTTCTTACCAATGAATGGTCCATGAAGTTGGCCTGTTGTGCATACTTTACTGGATAATGAATTTTAAATAATAGCCAAAACAATTTCTAAAAGATAAAATATGTTAAGTTCTGTCATGAAAATATGTTGTTAGTAGAGCCACCAAATTAAATGTATATATTTTCAAACAACCAGTTAAAAAATGGTATATAAATATATATAATTTTTTAAAAAACTAAGTTATGACGCAATTAATTGTTTTTTACATACTCATTTCAATATACTAAGGCTCATAATTGGAGTGTTGATTATTAACTATATGTGATGAATTGTTTGGAATTATTAAGTAAACCTTATTTTTGGGGTGTTTGGTTTTGGGCTAAAGACAATGTTTATTTTCAGTTTTTTAGGGGGGAAAAAATGTTTTGTGCATAAGTAAGTAAATCTGTTACTACACTTTAATTAATAAGTATACCCACATTTACCTTTTTTAGTAATTAATAATTTTCCTTTAATAATGCCCAGCACCTATTTATCAATTACCCAAAACTAATCCAATTCGGGAACCACCAATATAACCTATGTATTTCTCACAGATACCTTTTATAGCTCCAGAGCAACTGTGTAATTGTAAACACATACTGTGTCGGAAAAAAAACGGATCATGATAATCTGCCACGAGCTCGGTGTTGCCCTGCAAAAAAAAGTGTTTCTTACACCCAAATGCACCTGTTTTCATTGAGTGACAAACCAATTAGACAACATCTGTAACTGGGTCTACATCACACAGTTCTCGACAACATACACACAGATCCCAGCATATTTACAGTAAATTCACTCTATCTCCACATAGCATCATCTTGCTTACTTGCAAAAATACTGCATTTGCACTCTGGGAATAGACACCACATACACATCCGTGCACAAATTCTCAGGTGGGGAAATACAAACAGGTCCGGGTACACAGTTGCCAATTAACTGACCTGAAGGGCAGGTTGTGGGCAAAACCGACCTCCCACACTGTTCTGACCAAATGAGACGATACAGCAGAAAAACAGAGAGCACAGTAGTGTGGTGTGTATCAAAAGTAAGATGTGTTGAGAGAGCACAGCACGTGTGTGTATGCTACCCCGGTGAGGCTCCTGCAGTAAGAAGCATCGGACGCAGGGACTTTCCGAGTGCTTGACATGGGAGCACGTGTGTGAGCTTCCATACTGAATAACACAGAAACTATTCAGAGCGTTCACTGAGTGGGAGAAAGTGAGAGATGTGAAACGAAGAACCCTTGCACCTGATGTGGCTCGCAAAACCACCATTTCTGTTGGCTCAGGAGAGGCTTTAAAGGCCATAGTTCACAGCAAAATGAATACCCCTGTTGATTCAAACTTACATTTCTTGGGTAGGATACAAAAGTAGAAGTTTTGAAGATTGCACTGTTCACTCTTTTCTATATAATTACACGTGAATGGGAACTGAAGATTTCAGGCTATACAAAGGAGTAAAAGCACCATTAACGTGTCATAAAACAGGGCTCTAGATTCCGTTCAAAATTGGTCGCAAAATTGCAAACAAATTTTTTTGAGAATGTGAGAGTTAAAAATTGATGTGGTCACATTTGTGCGAGTGCATGGATTGCGCTGCTCCAAAGCGTCTGCTCGGCTCCATACAGCACGTTACATACCCGCGGCAAATTGTAGAAGGAGTAAGATTTCACTGAACATCTTCAGGTGTAGAGCCTGGTTTATACTTGACTCCTCAGCACCAGTGCGAAGGTGCGTGCCGCACATGGTAAATATGTTGTGAATATTGAGGAAATGATGGCAGACGGAGGATTGGGTTTTAAGCTAAAGTAAAGACCGTTTCTTAAACCAGAGAAGGTGAACATGTTGGTATTCTTGTGGGAAAACATGCAAGTCCTGTCACCGACAAGGCCATAGTTAGTTTTACCTTTCTTTTTCGTTTTCATTTTGAAAAACTTATTCCTGATCTTTGCTGTTTTACCTCGCATACAACCCATTGAAGGCTTTCGTTTAAGTTTATATATATATATCTATATTATATATACTGTATATATATATATGTATATTAACCTATCTAATATATATATATTCTTATATATATATATTTGATTCCCTCAGTGTCTGCTGTAAACGTTCTGTAATTTATTAGTCAGTAGGCTATAATAATACAGCATGTGGTGTATGCTGCATGCTCTCATGCTTCTTTTGTTTTTGTTAATAAATGTTATAATAAGCGTTAGTTTGTGTTCATTGTAGCCTACTATTTTATTGTTGTGCTTTTTTTAATTAAGAATCACAATGAAATCTTTTTGTTTTCTTTCTTAAAAAGTGAAAGGGGTTTGGTATAGCTAATAAACAAATAACAATTATCTTTCTTGTAAAATGTGACAACAAATATCCCAAATTCAAAAGCAAAAAGCATCCGAAGCCACAGCTTAAAACATAGCAAAATAAGAACTCTCATTCACAAAATTCAAATTACAAAAAAAAAAACTACTGATAAAAAAGAATGTTACCCATGCTTGCGTTACCATATAACTATAACATTATGATAATAAAAGTTTCATCAGCATGCGTTGATTAATCCACATATTAGTACAGTAAAAAAAAAAAAAAAATGCAAAATGTCAAATTATGTGCTTGTGCGACCAACTTCATAGAAAGTTTAGTCGCAAAAGAGCTATGACCTAAGACTAGTGGAAAGAATGAGGCTCTAGACGCCCTGTACAAATAGACTTGTAGAAGTCTCTAAAAAGTCACCTGATAGCTTGTGTGAGGATTAACCACCCATTTAAAGGGCCAGTTTCACCAAAAATGGGTTTGAAGAAAGATGATAATTGAAGAATGTTAGGATGTAAAACAACAGTGAGACCCACTGAAGGTTTGAAACCAACATGAAGGTGAGGTATTTGCACTCGGCCTGTAATTGGCATGAGCACAATATATATAAATCTATGGACAGCATCAAGAAAAGGGACAGAATATGCAGATTTTCAGTAAAAGGTAACCTTTTTATTTTTATCATTTTGAACGCGGAAAAGGCACCTCAGTGCCCATTCACTGTAATTTGGTTGGAAATCAGCAAACCAGCACAGTCTTTAGAGTTTCGTCTCTTTTTGCTTTTCCACAGAATATATATAAAGAATCTCACACAGGTATCGGAAATGAGGAATGTAGAGGGAGAGTAAATGAGGACTTTTGAAGTATTGCTTTAACAGACAGCAGGAAAGTGGAGAGGGATTCTGGCACTTCCCTCTCACTTCCACTTCTAATACGCCACAGTTTGCTTTTATGTCCACGGCTCTTCTGAGATTATTTCTGCTTTCACGCACAGATTAAATCTTCAGGGTTAAAATAACAGAGGGTTATCTCAAAACCGCAGATTGCTCAAAGCAGCGTTTGAGCGTGGTAATGATTCAGAACGAACAGCAGAAGCAGTTTATCATGAGACTTTATTGAATTTAAAGAGTGAGTGAAACATGGTGTGAAGAGTTATAAAAAAGTCACATGGAAAGGCAGGAAATGCTCTCGTAGAAATTCAAAACAAGAAGACATTTCTGGCAATAGAGGGTACTCAAATTACTTCTAAAGAGAGCCCACTTACACTGAAGCTAGAAACATTTCCAAGAATAATACTTGATTCCTAGACACTTTTGCTAACAGGCCAAGGGCCTGGAGTAGGCCACAGGAAGTGATGTCAATACCTCAATGCCAACAAAATTAATCGATACAGCATTTCCAAAGAGAAGCAAACAAACCCTCTTACTTACCATACACAAAACCCAGTGTTTTTGATTCTCATTGTTCCTTGAAATAAAAGTCAAGAAAAAAATTAACCCTATGTATTCTTAATACATGTTCTTTTGGACTCATTATCAATCATTACATGTACATTATTTAAAAAAATGTTTATCTTGCCAGTTATCTTGTATTAATAATCATGCTATTTCTATGTAACAACTATGTAATAACCTACCTCTGAAAGAGTCAGCTATTTTTCCAATTCAATCAATTTGCAAAAGATAAACTCGAGTCCCACCCTACATTTATTCTCATTGAATATTGTGTTTTTCGCTTCAAATGCATCAAATTGAATTCATGTTCGACATTAAATATATCATTTGCATTTTCAGACACACCTTAAAAAAAAAACAATGTTCATGCTGAGTTTTCTCACAACCTGAAACCTGATCATGTGAAAACCTCAATCTACATAAACCATAAGGAAACAAATCTTTGTTTCCATACTGAATAAGGGATTAAGTCCAATCCATCCAAACCTTCTGCCTCTTTCCTGCTCTATGAAATTCCCAGGCTCTGTGAAGCTACACCAAGCACTTTTAATGAACACAATATTCTCCCTGCTTGTGTTTTTTTTATCTGTAATAAACTCGACCTGTGCTGCTTATCCTACTGTAAACTCACTCCCAATCCAGCCAGAAGCCACAAATACAGGAAGCCAATGCACTCTTTCACAGGGAATAGAGGGAGTTTCAGTTCATCTGTGTGTGAATGAAATATGGCTTCGCAGAATGCCACAGAGGAGCAAACATGTAGCTGAGGAGAGGGGGAGAGATGGATGGATGAAAGGACAAGAAAGAAAGGTAGTGTGGGAGGTAATTCTGCATGCTGTTAGTAGAAGTGATAAACTTTAACATCAGTGTGATGTTAAACCTGCATGTATCAAATGGCAAAAGAAAGCTCTTTTAACATTAAGTGGTTGGTTTTAAACAACTACTAAAATCTCAGCTATAGAACTTTTTTAAAAACACATGAGGGCACGAAAAACATCCCATGACTAGGGAGAGTATAGTGGGCTGATCAAGGTATGACAACAGGTTTTGTACTTTGCCAAAATAAAGTTACCAGCCAACTGGCAAAATACAGTGTAACTCAATTTTTGCCTCTGCAAAGCTACTTTTTACTCACGTTTGTCACTAGTTAAGTGTTAATTTTGGATCCCATTGGCAGCCATCTAGAGACTGTAAAAAAACTGCAAGTGACAGATTTAAGATGTACTTCTGACGGGCGACTTTGTTAATAGTCCACTTAATGTGGCACATAAAAAGCAAAAACATCTTTTGAACCACACAAGAGACTTGACAATGCTAGAGACCCATAAAACAATGAACACAGGAGAAGTCACAATGCTAGATATAATGGTCAGAGGAAGTCCTGCCTTTCAGTTGAAAGAGCCAATTAGCTTGTTGGTTAAAAGCACATAAAACATTGCTTTGTTTATTTTGTGTTTTGAATTTAGCAAATAGTTTTGATGATTTTGTCCTTGTCTAGAAATTAGCTGCCTGTTACCAAAAATGGCCACCAATGAATTGGCTCATAAGGTCTAATGTTTAGATTTGATTCTAATATTAGCATGTGGCTTAGCTAATAAGCAAATACTTTCAATTAAATATTTTTGGATGTCTTCCTTAATATACCCATTCTACTAACGGGTTACAAACACATGTAACAAATAATATATTAAATAATGCACTTTAATCAGAAGGAACCAGCCTGATCTCACGGCAATTTGTACATATTTTACGAGGTGGCTAATTCCATACAACCTCACTCGTACAAATTCATATGATTTTTGCTAAATCCTACGTATTTTACAGTTAGCACAATTTGTATGAATTCGAAAAGGAACCTATAATGACCTACCACCTAACTCCGCCCCTAAACCTACCCTTCACTGGGGTCTAGACAAATCATACGAGTGAGGTCATACGAATAAGCCACCTCATAAAATACGTACGAATTGGTCGGGAGATAGACGCGTTTGAAGGGACTGTTTCTTATGGAAGCCCGTACCTGCCACTGAATAAAAAAATTTAAATATATATATTTTTTTTTCTTGAAATTATGAGTTTACATCTCGCAATTCCAACTTTTTACTGGAAGATATAACTATAAAAAGAATTGGGAGATATAAAATCACAATTGTGACTTACAGGGTCAGAATTGCAAGATATAAACTTTTTTATCTCTCACAATCCTGACTTTCTTAGATTTGTGATATATAAATACACAATTCCAAGTTATAAAGTCCGGAATTCCGGATATATGAACCTGCAAATGTGAGAAATAAAGTCAGAATTGTGAGTTTACATCTCACAATGCTGACTTTTTCTCACAATTTAAACTTTACATCTAACAACTCCGACTAATCGCCTCCCATTATCATGCGCATCTTGTCAGTATAGCCGGTTCTGTGATTCGGTTCTGTGAAGATCGCCGATGAATCGCCTGCGATTATTACATGAACGCGATATTGCGCATCTCATCAAATAACAACATCTCTTTGTAAAAAATGCTCCACCAAAAAAAACCAAGTGATGGAGATTTACTACTAATCACTGAACCGGCTTTACTGATGAGATGCACATAATAATCACATTCGATTATTTGCACAGCTCTAGTTTATATATCGCAATTCTGAGAAAAAGTCAGAATTGTGAGATATAAACTCCCCATTGCGAGAAAAAAGGCAGAGATAAGTTGTGATTACCTTTTTTATTTTTTATTCAGTGGAGAAAAACCGACTTCCATATTTTCTATTATATATTTCAATACTGAATAAAACAAAAAGGTATATATTAATTATTTTACTCGACTTCTTCCACCATCTCTGATTATTTTTTTTAGAACATGTTGCCAAAGCATTATGGAATTGCCTTATCCACCATGCAAGCTATACTGCTATGCATTTAGGTCAAATTAAGAATCTCTGAGTTAGTATAACGGCACTACATACAGTCACATAAAAAAAAAAAAAAAACTATCTAGGTTTTTAAAAAAGCAAGGTATTGGGCTCATGGTGGAGACAACAGCAGAGGACTAAACTAAATCCTTCAGACTAAGTATCCCTTTGTTCTATCTCCAAATATGTTACCAGGTGTATTTTTGTGTGTGTGTATAAAAGGGCTGTAAATCAATGTGTGGGCAAACAGTAAAAAAGTTCAGGGACAATTGTGGCATTGAACAGGGTTTCAGATGCTCAAGTGCGTATCGATGGGGACACATCTTTCATTTCTCAGGCAGGAGGAGAGTAAGGAGAAGAGGCAACTCAGGGGTCAGAGCACAATTCATGACCGTCGTTACTAGTCTAGAGAGACGGCAAAGCTCACAAAGATTTGGGAAGAGCTCATGTTTTTTCCTCCGTCCCTCTCTCATTTTGTTTCTCCCTCTCACCGGTACTATTAAGGTAGGTATAAATCAATGTTCTTTGAAGTAAAGGATGACATGGCCATTTCCCAAAGGAAAGGAGAAGAAAAAAGAAAGAAAGGAGAGGAAGACTCTCAACAAACAGGTCGACAGCTGCTCCATAAAGAAAAGAAAAATGAATGTACACAAACTCATACAACAACATCCACGCCGAAACATACAGTCCACCTTTACTGCTGACACACACGTAAAGAAACAGGAATGTATGCATAGTCATACATCAACATGCACGAGACAAGAGAGATAGAGAGCAGCTTAGCCAACACACAAAAGCAAGAGTACAGCCAATATGCATCTAACACACTCTCATGGCATTTTTTTGTATGAATCAAATCGTATGAGTTTTCTACCAAATCACCAAACCATAAAAAGTTACATTTCCTCCTGAGGATTGGGTTGGAAGCATTGATTCACAATAAACATCACTAATGGGAGTTTCATTAACCACATATTGGGCAACTTTTGGCCCAGTGGACTTAAAGTGTTTGAAAACACTCTATTCATTTAATTTGCACTTTAAGCGTATTTAATTTGTCCATTACAAACATCACACAAACATTTTATTCTGAAAGTCAAACATTACCAACACATTATGTGGTGGGAATGACATTTTGAATAAAATGTCTAATTCCTTGTCTTGAAATCTGTAACATTTTAATAAAAATCGAAGACACAACCCAATACAAAATACTGCACTAGGCCACCAAGGTCAGTTCAGAAGGCAATGGCAGACACACAATTTATGTGCACTTGAATGTACATTGTTTTCGCAGTCACTTCATTAAAGTCATTAAAATCAATAGTTTATGATTCAAAAGCTCCATGGAACAGAAGGACATTGATGGTACACAGCATTTTGATTAGTAGAAAAAAACAGTCCTCCATTCAGTCAGGCAGGGAAAGAGTGCTTTTCAATGATACTTGTACAGCTTGTTCCCTGCAGTGCCTCTTACCGTAATAGCAAACTAAACATTCCTCTGACCTCACTGCATTGTTAGCATAGGAACAGCACAACTGCTGACTCTTTAACAAAGGGGTGCAAAAAGGGGAACGCCTGTTCACTCATTTTTAATAGATACATAGACATTTTTGCTTTTAATCAGTAAACACTGTCCTAACGTCTTTCTTTGAGGTCCTTGGATATACTCAAGAACTCTATTTCTCATTTGAATGTACTAGGAATTCCTGGAAAGAACATATTTCTTTATGAATATTTCTTGTTTGGCTAAATATTGTCTGTACTGTACACAAAGAAAGACACAAGCACACCCAGAAGAGTGTCCTCTGTAATAGCACCTGAATAAACTTGAGGCAACTGTTGTCTGTAGCACGTAAACAGGGAAGGAAAGGGTCCAATATCAGAGTAAACACTCCAAGTCCTGCGGCTATTTGGACAGTGATTCTTTTCCTCTCCACGGCAGCTCATCTACTAGGACTCTCCTCAGATAAACAAAGACGTCATGTTTCTCCAGTCAGCGGTGAGAGCCGCCACATTCTCTCTGAAGATACGATCCAAACCTTCCGAAAGAGTTGAAACGAGCGGAGGCCACTGAAGGGGACGCCTTCAAATAGACGCATTTCCTAATGTAGTGAACACATGTGGACTGCCTGTGATGTTTTTAGCTTCAAAATCTTTGTAAATGAACGCAAAACCGAAAAATAAAACTGCAGTAAAAAAGCTTACTAATAAAAAACCTACTAATCTCAAACTAAATGGGGGAAAATTATAAAAAAAGAAAAAAATAAAAAAAAATCTCTACATTCATCTACATTCACACTGAAATATTCTGCAGATTTTCACCGATTAGCAGTGTTAGTGTCACCGATAAGCAATGTTACAGTAGAACAGAATGTAGAATGAGGAGCAACAGTAAAGCAACAGTAAAACCATAATAAAATAAAACTGTAATTTGTTATATTCACTTCATTCGCCCAGCTGTCTCAGTGATTGATGGCACCCATGACAGGCCTGTCAGAGTGGGCAAACAGGAAATAAAGGTCAAGTGTGGAGTGTGAGAGGAAATGCATGTTGAAGGCACGAGCATGAGAATCAGTGTTTTCAAAAGCAGTAAAAAAACCACTCAGAGGGCATACCATCATCCCTCTTAAGGTCAAAGAGCAGGCAGTCAATTAAAGACAAGTCAAAAAGTCAGGCCTCCTTCTTGCAAGCACATAACAGTCTTTGGGTCTCAGAGGATAGGGGGAGATCCTAAAGGTGGATAAAGTGTGGAGTTCTGATTAATAGAATCAGGATGACATCCTCATCAGTAGGGCTGCACCAATTTGTATTATCGATTAGTTGGGTCTGTAAACTTTGCATGAAGAAACTCTAACAGCGATGTCACTTCACAGCAGCGAAAAATACATTTCGCATGAAACAAAGCACATTTAACAAGTGTTAAAAAACTTGTCTTATTTTGTGTCTTGTTAGTGCTCACTTGACACATCTTCCTTAACTGTAGTTATACAGAAACTTATTCTCAGACAAACCCACACACATAGCAACAAAAGTTCTTTCTTGACTACATATCAACAAACAACAGAGAGAAAAAGGTGGCCCTTCCATTGTGCTTTTTTCATTTCTGAATTCTCGCAATTACATAGCTGTCTTTGGCAGACAGGACACCCCTGAGGACTGATCATTATCTATCATTGCATCTGCGACTACGGGACACTGCAGAATTCTGTAGAACTTGACACAGTTGTTGGATATTAGGCACAACAAAAAAGGCGGAAAGCAATATCATTCCATGTGGTTACTAGGGTGTTAATATACACTACCAGTAAAAAGTTTTTTGAACAGTAAGATTTTTAATGTTTTTTAAAGAATTCTCTTCTGCTCACCAAGCCTGCATTTATTTTGATCCAAAAATACAGCAAAAGCAGTAATATTGTGAAAAAAAAATTCTTTCTATCTAAATATTATTTAAAAATGTCATTTATTCCTGTGATCAAAGCTAAATTTCCAGCATCATTACTCCAGTCTTCAGTGTCACACAGTCCTTCAGAAATCATTCTAAAATGCTGATTTGCTGTAAAAAAAAAAAAAACAAAAAAAAAAAAAACATTTTAATATTATTATTATCAATATTTAAATCAGTTAAGTACTTTTTTTCAGGATTCTTTGATGATGTTACAAAAGATTCCTATTTCAGATAAATGCTGTTCTTCTGAACTTTCTATTCATCAAAGAAACCTGAAAAAAATATACTCAGCTTTCAACATAATAATGTTTTTTGAGCAACAAATCAGAATATTAGAATCATTTCTGAAAGATCATGTGACAAAAGTTATGATGCTAAAAATTCAGCTTTGAAATCACAGGAATTAAAATTACATTTTAAAATATGTTCAAATAAAAAGCAGTTATTTTAAAAAACTTAAAAATATTTCACATTTTTGCTGGTTTTGCTGTACATTGGATCAAATAAATGCAGGCTTGGTGAGCAGAAAAGTACATTATTTTTAATAATGAATTTCCAAACTGCTGCAATAAGTACAACCAATGCAATAAATGTTGACAGATTCTGTCAAATAAAACTAAATCTGCTTTTAGTGCCACTCACTAGACGTACATGAACCGATGTAATATTGTTTTGCAGAAATGTTTGGTCTTTCCAATAAGCCTAGGTTGTAAAGTCACTATGAGTCACTACATACAGAATTTTTTCACCCGCTTTATTGTTCGCCAGGCAAAAATCATTATCAAACAAGACACCTCTCCTCAACATGCCACATGATTTGAGGTGTCCTGCACTGAAGATTAACACTTAGGATTAAGGTTTGTTCAAATCTCTAACCCTAAAATGCTCCATTTATCAAGTATTTACTACCTAGATCGACAACTCCTAGAAATCTACATTTTCCAAAAAAAAAACATTCGATCTTTGAGATCTTTCAGAAACATATCTTAAATGTAAGAAAGGTAAAAAAGATCACGAGAATGTAAAAGATGGCCAGGAAAAGCAAGTCACAGCACCGTAAATATCTCAGGACCCTCCAATGTCTGAGTGAGAGACTCCTCATCACTTTTGCTGACGTGCAGAGAGAATCAAGCTCAGTAAACAGGACTGGGAGTTGGATGGGATCGAACGGAAAATTCTGCAAAGAAACGTCTGTTTGCCCGAAGCCAAGTATGCATGCAAAGTTGTGGCCATAATAAACTTCATTATGATAATGAATCACACATTCCTGCACAATATAGTAATACGGTGATGCTCATAATTCTACATAATACTTTCAGACTTATTTTTTAAATAAGACAGATCATATAATATGTCTTTTATCAATACAGCAGTTTGACAATTCTTATTCGTATTCACAATTCTACAATATAAGATAATATAGAATATTACTTGAGTAAAAGTTTTAAATTATGTGATATTTGTTGTACTTAAGTATGAAAAGTATTTTTTTTATATTAAACATACTTAAATATTGAAAGTACAAGTATAAATAAAGTATATATAATAAATGTTCATACACAGCTTGAGTAGTTTTAACTCTTTCTTCCATTTTGTATTTTTGGGTAAGAATAAGAACCACTGTTTCCTGTATTTAGTGTCTTTCATGCCAGCATAAGGAAACATTTCTGGAATCTGCATCTGAAATGGCATTTACATGTATTTACACACACAGTTTAATGTATCTCAGAGAGGACATGGATGCATTTAACCTGCAGTCACAGATGTATAAATAATGTTTTGTTTTTAACATAAAATGTTGAATACTGATATTTGAAATGATTTCAAACATGAGAAAATAGTAGAGATGTGAAATTAAAACCTCTAGTAGGTGACTGTTTAATGATTGAGTCATTGAGATTCAACTGATCCATTCAAACAGCTGATTCATTCAGGAACAAAGCATTTGACTGTGTTAATGTGTGAATCACTGAATCATTTATTCAACCGATTCATTCAAAAAGCTGATTCATTCAGGAACAAAGCATTTGACTGTTAATGATTGATTCACTGAATCATTTATTCAACTGATTCGTTCAAAAAGCTGATTCATTCAGGAACAAAGCATTTGACTGTGTTAATGAGTGAATAATTGAATCATTTATTCAACCGATTCATTCAAAAGCCGATTCATTCAGGAACAAAACATTTGACTGTGTTAATGAGTGAATCACTGAATCATTTATTTAACCGATTCGTTCAAAAAGCTGATTCATTCAGGAACAAAGCATTTGACTGTGTTAATGAGTGAATCACTGAATCATTTATTTAACTGATTCATTCAAAAAGCTGATTCATTCAGGAACAAAACATTTGACTGTGTTAATGAGTGAATCACTGAATCATTTATTCAACCGATTCATTCAAAAAGCTGATTCATTCAGGAACAAAGCATTTGACTGTGTTAATGAGTGAATCATTGAATCATTTATTCAACCGATTCGTTCAAAAAGCTGATTCATTCAGGAACAAAGCACTTGACTGTGTTAATGAGTGAATCACTGAATCATTTATTTAACTGATTCATTCAAAAAGCTGATTCATTCAGGAACAAAACATTTGACTGTGTTAATGTGTGAATCACTGAATCATTTATTCAACCGATTCATTCAAAAAGCTGATTCATTCAGGAACAAAGCATTTGACTGTTAATGAGTGAATCACTGAATCATTTATTTAACTGATTCGTTCAAAAAGCTGATTCATTCAATAAGTAAACACCGTCCATTGCTCAGAGATGCAAAACAGTCCTGTGATATTGGTTTGGAACCATTTTCATTTGCAAAATTGAGCAAAACAGCCAATATTGTGTCTAAAATGTAAGTCACTTAATGCTAACTTTATTAAACTTGTATAAAATGATTATTAAATTTGTTATCATGCTGATATCTGGAGAAAAACAGCACTCTTTGTGTGATATAGATTAAAAATAAGCTATATTAAATTACATAAAAATATAAAAAGCATACAGAAGCATTTTTGCCATCTACAATTTAGAATGCCTTGAATTTTGAATTTTAATAGACTAATAAATCACGTGCACTCTGTGTGTGATTTGGTGATTTGCAGATGATATACTGTATGTCGCAAAACCCACCAAACCACCGCATATCACATAAACCATATCCAACAGCACTCCCCAGCCTCGACTTGAGAGGAAAATGAAATCGACTGCGGTTGTGCAAGCACTTGTTTGCACATGAGCAAAGGTATTTTTTTTTTGCAGATGCCAGACCACTGATTCATCAAATCTGCTTTCCTGCAGTCTGTGTTCTTCTGACTTTATTTTGTAGTAAGTAACGAACATGCATTGGGGAAATGTATCGGAGTAAAAGTATACATTTTAATTAGGAAATGTAGTAGAGTAAAAGTAAAAGTTGGCAGAAATATAAAATCTCAAGTGCAGATACTCCCCAAAAAAATACTTAAGTACTGTAACAAAGTATTATTATTTTGTTAAATTACACCACTGACTTTTCACAATACATTTTAATTCAAAGAAAAAAGCTGCTTATCAAGTGTCACAAATGGTAACTTTGACTAAGAACAAAAAAATACTTTAAAGTCAAGATCTCAAAAAAAACGTGTTATGCTGAAATCACAAGAAATGTCACTTGATATCTCAAGAGAAAAAAAAAACTGAAAGAAAGGCTTCCACAGAGTTGCATCAAAATACAAATATTCAAAAAAATGGCATGTAAATGGGTTTGTAGATGTTTGCCCTTGTCTTGTAGTATGAGTAATTCTTTTATTAGATTTATATAAAATGTGTAAAGATATTTTAGATTTCTTCAGGCAGTTTTAGCTACTTGTTCTTTGCACAGCCAGTATAAAAGGAGTTAACTGTAGCTATGATTCTTCCCATCTTTTTCAATGAATTCACGGCACGCTCCCTAGACCTCTCCAAATCTTGTGGCCTGTGTTTTTCGTTATCTTTTCTTTTTTCCTGCACTCTATGAAACACAATGGAAAATGCAGGGTCACCCCAGCTGTTCTCCATTAGGTTCCTGGCTGAGGTCGTCCACACACTCACTTACTGGCATAACGGTTGTGGTGGAGGGGAAAGAGATAGAGAGAGAGCATCAGACTGACTCGGAGAGATTGCGAGTCGCGGTGTCGATTGCAGTAACCTGTAATTAAGCCAATGGCGGCTTGCTGTTGCTATGTAAACATCCCTACACCTCTCCCTCGCGCCAACACAAGAGCAGTGAAGGAGTCTGGTTACTAACACTTAAATCACAGAGCAACATATGGTTTAGGAAGGAGATCTCTCTCTCTCTCTGTCACTCTCTCTCCTTCCAGTTTGGAGCAGCGTATGGAGTGTGGTGGTTTGGATCGCTCTGCCTCCACAGCACCGCGGCTCAGATTGCAGCGGTTGCGCAATACAATTTGGCAGCCCTCATATACACACACACAGACGTATGCACATTTAGACGTAGTCAGTTACACAAACCATAAAACAGCACATAGATCATTTGTCCTCAAACATTTGGAGAGGCACTATTATAGTGTGTCTGATTCTGTGCCTAGTTCATATGAGAGGGAAAGCAGATGAGTCATTTTAAATGAGATGATGAAAATAAAATGTTGTTTGGTGTCGTTTCTCAGAGCAAGAGACTAAACAAACAACTCTTTTACTCAGAAGGGCTCAATAATAGGATATTTCCCCCCTTATTATTATTTTTTTTTAAACTGCCAATAATTTGTGTGTGTGTGTGTGTGTGTGAGTGCACACAATATATATATATATATATATATATACACACACACACACACACACACACACACACACACACACACACACACACACAGTAAAACCAAAAATTATTCAGACACCAGATATAATTTTTGATATTTTTTTACTAATAGGTGCAGGACACTATAGTTAATTTATGTAAATGAACTGTGATTATACCCAAAAAAATTTCATACAGTGGACTACCAGGAAAAATTAGGGACCAAAAATGTTGGGACACTTTGACCTGACCATGTTTTGCTTAAGTGTTTTTCTTTAATAGCTAATGCGACCTTTTTATACCACAGACTGAACAAAATTAAGCATTGCTTGGTAAATGGTTGACTGATATAAATGAACAAAAAACTGATATAAATACTGTCCAGTTTCTTGCACAGACTGATCATTTTGTGTCTTTACACATCAATGTATCGTCACGAGCCGCTGGGTTTAATTTGGTTTTGTTTGTGTATGTTTTTGTTTTTTGTTGTTGTTGTTTCAGCCATGATTCCCATCCACCTCCATTATAAGACTGACAGACTGCAACGGTTTGAATTAAAAATCTTAGTTTGTGTTCTACTAAAGAAACAAAGTCACCTACATCTTGGATGCCCTGGGGGTAAGCAGATAAACATCAAATTTTCATTTTTGGGTGAACTATCCCTTTAAGACATAAAAACATGCACATTATCATTGAACTTAGTGAACACACCCTGACAGGGCAACTGACAATTCTGTCAACTAGCTAAATTTTTTTACCACTGGCCTTGGGCCATGCCTATTATAGAGCCATGCTTTGATATAGTTTATTTAGTGTTTTGGGTCATTGGTCTCCCAAGCACCTCAAGCCTTTATTGCTTTTAAATGAGGATGAAGGACTGATCCATTTAAAGCTGTTCATGGAGCTGAATATAACTGCGGGTATATTTCTGTAAACTCACCTTTCAGCACTAATTCTATTCATGTCTTTGTCACATGACAGGATGGAAGGAGAGAAGAATGATCTACATGGGGCCTACGGGCACGACAAAACTGTCACTCATCCCTGTGAGCTGGGGAGGATAAAAATGATAGAGCGCTGAGAGGAAAGCGAGGCGTTTCGCCCAGTTACATGAGCAGACGCGTGTTCCTGCAGCCGCCCCACAGGCCACACGCTCAGCCCTCGGCGTAACCAGCATCCTGCAAGAGCTGTTTTTGGCAAGTGCTGCAAATTAATTTCTGGAAGGATTTCTGCTCCATTCTCCACCATACCAGTGAAACCTGAGGGCTTCCAACAGCCCTGCCATCCCATAATAACAGGCTGTACTTAGAATCTACAGCAGCTTGGCAAAAGGCGCTGACGAGACCAAAACTCAAAGGCAACTCAGACGTACAAAAATGATGCTTAGAAGGGAATGTCTGACAAAATGAAAGGAATGAAAAAGAGAGAATGAGAAATAGAGAAAATGAAGAACAGACAGCTTATTTAAAAACACTTATTAATAAGAAAGCTCATCCAGAAAAAGAAAATTCTAGCATTATATATTCAACATTTAAAATATGTCTACTTTTTCTTCAATGGGACACCAACAGAGATATTTAACAAAACATGTTCAAGCTGCTCTTTTCCATACAATTAAAGTGGATGGGGACCAGGCTTTAAAGCTCCCAAAAAAAAAAAAAAAAACACATACACAATAAAAAAAAAGTGATAGATAAAAGTCACATAACTTGTGGTCATCCTCCAATTTAATATAATTTTTGTGTTCATATGTCGTTTATCATACAACACCAAATATGAGAAACATTGGTACCATTAACTGCTGCCCTAACACAGGTTTTTAAGTGCCACTAATTCATAATTTTATGTAAATTTTTATTGCTCTGAGTGGCTCTTTATTTGCACGAAAGACATTAGTTACCCCTCCATTTGCCTTGTCTAAAACAAAAACCAAGATTAAAAAACATTAAAAAAAAATTTTAAAGATTAAACATAAAGAATGAACAGAAATAAAGAAAACATGTGGATAAAAGTGTAAAGAGTAATGTTAATGTTTGCACAGGAAGAATGAAGTGAGATGAAGGAAAGAGAACATATTTTATAATTTTTTTCACATCTTGATACTTCTTTAACTCATTATGGCCCATTATAAAGCAATCACATGCAAGTCTCAATTACTTAAAAAAGACCTTAAAATTATACACTGTGAAAAACTATTCCTGGTCTTTAGCTTGCTGGTATGAATCTCGTCACATGAGTGAGAACCATCCTGGGACACACTAAGACAGATCTTCTTCCTGTTTTGTCATATAGATTACACATTTCTCCACTGTCACAGGACACACAGCACTGAAGAAGAGACGTTTTGGTGACAAGGTCTCAAAAGACATAGAGATGTTTCATATATCTCACCTCTGTCATCTTTATAATCAGATGACTAGAGCTGAACACAGGTTGTGACTGGCAGTGATCTGAAGTCCATGTGGAAAGGGCTCAGGGCTGCAGTCACTTTGATGCTGCAGATTAGATAATGTCCTAGTTTTTAGAAAACAAGAGACTTCAGGAAGTCTCCGAGGGAGGCTGCTATTGCTCTAAAACAAAAGGAAAAAGATTGAGTTCAAGACAATATTGAGCATGCCAAGATCTGGCACTCATGAAGTTTGTTTAGACTCCAATTTATCAAAATCTACATCACCCAAGACAAGGGTTTGGGACAGCTTCATCAACAATACTACAAAATAAAAATAAACTTTAAAAAAATAGCCTCAATAAATGCGCTCGAGGTAAATGTGCCAAAATGTCTGAGAAAGTACAATATGTAGTGCAAAGCAACAATGCTTGCTCAAGAGCCATAAAGGAAGAGATAGGTGGGATTGTTTTCAGGCCAAACTTCACTAAACTCGGGGACGTTCTGACACAGTGGCCATTGTCCTCCTGCTTCACCATCAGCACTAACAGAAACCATTCCAATGTGAGCAGCCCAATCTCACTCTCTGTTAGGATGTTACTACATTTCAATAAACATTATTTAACTCTTAAAACCATATAAAACCATATAACACCCTAATGAAGGCTCATTAGCTGCAACACATCATTGTGCGGTCACTTGTTAAAGCTATGTTAAAGGGTTAGTTCACCCAAAAATGAAAATTCTGTCATTAATTACACATCCTCATGTTGTTCTAAACCCGTAAGGCCTTTGTTCATCTTCTGAACACAAATTAAGATATTTTTGATTAAATCCGAGAGCTCTCAGACCCTCCATAGACAGCATCACAACTACCATGGCGCTGCTGCTTACGTAATACGCACATGCGTCAACCCACGCATGCGTCGTTTACATGAACTGGAGGCAAGAGCAAAACGTTTCTGGACCTGGGAACATTGCCGTTGTGTTGCTGTCTATGGAGGGTCTGAGAGCTCTGATTTAATCAAAAATATCTTAATTTGTATTGTGAAGATGAACAAAGGTCTTGTGGGGTTTGGAACGACATAAGGGTGAGTAATAGTGAACTATTCCTTTAAAGTGCCCCTATTATTTGGGTTATGAAAGGTTCATATTTTGGTTTTGGGAGTCCCCAATAAACAGGCTGACATGGCCATGCAAGGTCAATTCCATTGTCTTATAATAGCATTTATTTTTACCTTATTTGCTCAACGACTCCCACAAACAATTCACTCAACGATTAACTTTTTCCAAACCCCTCCTTTGCGTGACGCTAATCTGCAGTGACTGGTCCGATTGGTCGATTTCATTTCTATTTCATCTTGCCCTGTAATGCATAGCAGCGTTTTGTGAGCGCGCAGTGCGGCTTTGTGTACAGCCGTTACCGGGGGGAAAACAGCTATTTTACCGGCTCCAAAAAGCTCATTGTTACGGCTCCAGCTAGTGGCAAAGATTTAATTTGCATTTTCATTTAAAACAATACGAAAATTGGACTGAATAAAATATAAATGTAAGCAGGTGCCACCCCAGAATAAAATATAAATGTAAGCAGTGTTTCATGTGCTACTTTTCAGCCACAGTGATGACAGAGTAAACACTAAATAAAGTATGGCAAAAAAACATGTCTTTCAATAAGCTGTGCACAAACGGTTGCACGCGCCCACAGCATGTCAGTATAGTCGGCTTCATTAACAAATTACTCTTATGAACTGGTTCTTTTTGAGTCAAAACCACAAAGCAACCGCCCAGTTCACTACCAGTTCACCAGGTCACTAGGTCATGAACTGTTTTTACATTTGTTTGTGAATCAGATAATTACTGCTTTGTCATCTAACTCTGAAGTCCTCTGAGAAATCTGATCATGTTCAGATTAGGGTTGCCACTCGTCACTAAAAATATGACATCAGCCCATATTTAAAGGTAAAATGATGTGTCGCCGTATCAAATCAATATGAGACGCGATTTGTCCCCGTTTTTTACAAATGCCAACACATAGCTGAATCAACAAAAAAGTATTGTGCACTGTTTTATAATACTTATCGCATTTATAATTAAATCAATTTCATAAGAAGTATTAGAGAAGTTCATTTTTGTGTGTTTGCATTTTGCCGTCTTTGTTTCCATAGCGTCTCCAGAACGCACACTGTTAAAGCCCTTTCACGCGACCACAGGATGCAGTAAACCTGCATGGTTTAAAACATCTAGAGCTCAACATCTGCCCTTTGAACACAAGGCTCTCCAGATGTAGGGCTGAATGGGAAAGTTATCAATGGATCTGTCCAGTAAACTAATGATGAACGCGCACAGTTTGCAGAAAAGCTTGCCCAAAAAAAAAATTACATTTTGTCATGGGTTACACCCCCACAAGTTGTTACAGACCTGTAATACTTTCTTTCTTCTGTTAAACATAAAAGAAGATACTTTGAAGAATGTTGGTAACAAAAACAGTTTCTGGTCCCCAAATGACTCTGATAGTATTTTTTCTCTACTTTAGAAGTTACTGAGGGCCAGCAGCTGTTTAGTTTACACAAATTCTTCAAAGTATCTTGTTTTGTGTTCAACAGTAGAAAGACCTTTATGCATGTTTAGAAAAACCTGGGTAAATTATGACAGAATTTTCATTTTTCCTGGGATGAACCATACCTTTTAAAGTGACAAGACACATCCGTGATTCTAAAGGTATAGGCTTATTGTTTTATTAAAATTTGGATAGTCTATTAATATAATTTATACATTATCAGAGCTTAGTAGACATAATTATTATATTTTTAGGCATTATTAGGCAGATTAATTAATAGATTATAGGCCTATTTTATGTTATACCCTATTTATTAATTTATCATTTATATTAATAATAAAAATATACATAATAAATAATCATATAATTTGGCATTTTAAAAAAGTTTTAAAAATGCTAAATTATTTAGACAAAAATGGGACAAAAAAAAAAAAAAACAAAAATTCATAACATCCAGTTAACAGCTGCAGAATTTAATAAAAAATTCATCCCATCCTGGTAACCGCTGCAGGTCTGTCAAAAAAGGGACTAATAAAAATTAATAATTATAAATAATAAAAATGTAAAATAACAATAATTAATGTGTTGCTGTTGCAAGAAGTTTACATAAGCCTTTTTTTTTCTTTTTCTTTTTTTTTTGAATTGGGTGGGCAACCCTAGTTCAGAATGTCTGAGATTCATTGCATAATTGTTGGGTGATCTATTCTCCGACTGCTCACTCCACTTTAATCATGGATATAAGCTGTAAACAATAAACATGAAATCAATTAGAAAGATGTGCCGATCACGGTCGGAAAACCTAATAGCAGAGGGTAAGAATCTACTCATATTGCAGTTTGCTCGATTGTAATATATATAAAATGATTTTATTGTTTATATATAACAATTTTTTCCCCATCATACCAATGATTCAGTTTACACATTACTCAAAAAGTTTAACAGTAAGTTAAATATTAGGTAGCAAAACTGATGACACACTTATCAGAATTCTCTGCATCCTAACAACAGAGAGAAGAGAGCTGAATCAATCATGATCTACAGGGGTTTTATACTTGTACATACAGTATAATTACAGTACAGTACCAGTACATTAAATAATGGAAATTTCACTAAAACACAAACACACAATAATATTATGGCAAAGGTGTTTGCAAATGTTTTGCTTTTGAGATGTGTTTGTGCTATTTTGAATGCGGTGCTTCGTTTTGCAAGTGAACTGAGACATTTTGCAATTTGTGTGTGCAATTCTTGCATTTGTGTGTAAAGTTCTGAAAAAAAGAGGCAACGTTTTGAAAATGTGTGTAAGCAGTTAAAAAAAAACTAAGAAAAACTGTAATAACTAGATTGATATGTTTGGAAGACAAATTTATGCTGGCTTGTTTTAAAGGGTTAGTTCACCGAAAAATTAAACTTATGTCATTAATGACTCACCCTCATGTCGTTCCAAACCCGTAAGACCTCCGTTCATCTTCGGAACACAGTTTAAGGATATTTTAGATTTAGTCCGAGAGCTTTCTGTCCCTCCATTGAAAATGTATGTAAGGTATACTGTCCATGTCCAGAAAGGAAATAAAAACATCATCAAAGTAGTCCATGTGACATCAGAGGGTCAGTTAGAATTTGTTGAAGAATCAAAAATACATTTTGGTCCAAAAATAACAAAAATTACTACTTTATTCAGCATTGTCTTCTCTTCCGGGTCTGTTGTGAGCGCGTTCACGACGCTGATCACGTATGACGCTGCTGAAGTGTTTTCTGGTGCGCCCAATAACAAAGATAACACGTCAGCAGTGTCGTACATCAACTGTCACAGCAGTCGCACTCACAACAGACCCGGTAAGAGAAGACAATGCTGAATAAAGTTGTATTTTTTGTGTTATTTTTGGACCAAACATGTATTTTCGATGCTTCAACAAATTCTAAGTGACTGAAGATGAACGGAGGTCTTTACGGGTTTGGAATGACATGAGGGTGAGTCATTAATGACATAATTGTAATTTTTTCGGGTGAACTAACCCTTTAAAGTCTTGTTTAAGAAACATAAATGATTTGGTCAGTTAGATGCTTGCTAAAGTGTTGCTAGTTTGGTTTGCTAGGCTCTTGCTATGAAGTTGCTGGGATGTTGATAGAGTATATGGTTGATAGAGTTTGCTTCTGGGTGATTACAGACATCCCCACTTCTGTTAATAACAGAAAAACTCAAAAATAGTTTTCAAAACTGATCCAGTTTTCAGTTGTAGTCGACATAAATCACCAAAACCCATCGAGTGTGCTACAGGAGGCCTTTGTTCACCCCCCGGAGCCATGTTTTATTTGATGTCTTTTAAACTCAATCATTACAACACCTACTTACTACAAAAACAGAGCTTGAAGATCAAAGACAATTTTTAAAGGAGTCATATGATGCTGCTAAAAAGTATAACTCCGACTTAAAATGACAAAGCCTAATCATTAATAATATCTGATTAATTGTATTATTTTATGGTTGAGGTGATTTGGTCTATAACTCCAGAAGAAAAGCATTCGGTTTGAGTGACAGAGAAATCACAAAACACACGCTGAGAATGATCCTTGAGATCTGTTACCAACAAAGAGACTGTTCGACAAACACACAAGTAAGAGCAAAATCATAGAATGACATGAAATACATGCACTCTTAAATCATAACTCTCCATCCCCGAATGAACCCAGACTTGATGACTGTCATAATTTCTAATTTTTGCCTGTTCCTTATGTTTGTTTTGTTGCCTGCCATATTGTTTTCTTTCCCCTTTTTTTCTTGCCAGGCAAACTATCTGTCAGGCTGTTGTTGCCAGAGGGGAACAAATCATCACTCTTCTGAAGAGACTGAGCCAACAAGACCTTGATCAATCACACAGATAGGGCTGCCTGAGTCGGGTTAGAAGAGGCATAGCTGACGTGCGGGCACTGGTGTTTCGGGCTGAGAGATTGAGGCTGTCAGCACTTTTCTTAATGCAAATCCCCCCGGCCTTTGCTCTCTGACAGCCACATCTAGAAGACTCATGCTGGGAGGAACCGGGGAAATTCCGAACACGGGGCGAATCGTGATTGCCTGACAAAACAGGCAACACTGCCGCACTCTGTCAAGACAATGAGCAGTGAGCATAGCTTATCGAGAACACGCCCTTCGAAGAGTATCAGCAAAGATCATGCCTCGTTTTCTAAATCCATACTAAATCCAGGCAAATATTTGTTTAGTGTGAATTTCCGTCACGAAAGTTAATGATGAAAATCTTTAGTAATGTTTTTTGTCACAATGAAAACGAAGATGAAATGAAAAAAAATCAATCATTTATATGATGGTAACTGACAATGATTTTTAACTGAAAAAAATATGCTATCGCGTGTTAATTACACTCAAAGACCAACATCCTATAATTGTAAGATTAATCGTGTACATTTTTTAAATAAATAAACGGGCAGCCTTGCTGAGCACAACGAGTTTTCTTTCAAAAACATCAAAAAAACTCCTACCCCCAACATTTTTGGAACTGTAGCGTATATTCACACAATAAACTTAAAATTAGAACTTGCATAATATAAAATCATACAAATGCACAAGTGACTTTGTAACTCACAGCATCGTATTTATGTGTACTTATTATGGTATAAAGTCATTCAAGAGCGTAATGTTTTCATAAGCTATTCCAGGATACGTTTTCAGATGCAGTTTTTGTTCCATTTTGATTTAGGTGGTGTAATTTTTTAACAAACCAAGCTGGTTTCTATTATAAAATTTAAATGCAATTGTTGAGGTAAAGAGCTGACAGACAACTATTACTAAAACAAAAAATCTATGTAAAACAAACATGGTTGTCTTTTATATCAAAATGTTGCAAGTTCATGTGAATAATAAAAAATATAAAAATTGGAGTCTTAAGGCACAAATATTTTGATGGTAACTTCAATAACGCGGACTTAAGTACTGAGGTTTGTTCTTGCTATGATAACGTCACTATGCACGGTTCCAAACACTGTTGTTTTATTGAGTTGTTGGATATGTCAGCTTTTGGCTTTACCAATGGCATGAGTTTTGGGACTAACCTTTTTGTTTAAACAAAGGCAGATGGGTCCGTTTGGCACTGCTTGGTTAGTGACCCAGAAATTTACACTTTACATAAAACGCACACTTTTAAACCATCAAAATTTCCCAAGTGTTTTGAGCACTGGTATTCCTTCATCATAAGCCATGACATAGCGGCACTGTTTAAAAGGGCTTTTAAAAACACCCCTCATAAATTCCCATTCTTTCTTCATCTTCATAAGGCAAGTCATGCGACATTCACTCACTCTTGACTGTTATTCCAAAATCCCAGAAGATAGATGATGGGTTTACAAGGATAACAGCGCTTACCCCTGCAGAGACCACGCTGCTGTAGGGTCAAAAAAACGGAGGAATGGTGGAGGGGCGTCATGTGTGTGCTGTTAGACACTACATGACACATGGAACAGAACGACTTTCCTGAAGCTAGACGTGGCCAGAAAAAAGTAGCAGCAGGGTGTCTTCTTGAACGTCCCCCACTGGCTCTGTAGAACTATAGAGAGAGAAAGAGTCAGTCAGTGACCAGGCAGCAGGGTATTAGGGTCTTAATGTCAACATCCTGTGGGTTTAGATGGAAGAGACCAGCAGGGCTCTGGTTGAGGTGTGCGGCGCTTGGTTTTAATCTCAACCCACTAATTAAGCTTGTGTGAATGGTGGGAATAAACGAGAAAAAGAGATAGCCTAGGTCATCTAAAACCTCAGCTGCAGTATCAAAAGATGTTGCCATTTTAAAAAAAATAAAAAAAAAACTTCAACCGTTATTTGAAAAAAATTTTAAATAACTGTTAAAAAAAGTACATTTACTGTACTTTGATTTAATAAATACCGATTTGGTGAGCATAAGAGGACTTCCTTTAAAAATTACAGCTGCACATTAACAACATATATCACACGAATAAACAAGTGAACTTGAACTACCTTGCATCCTGGTCACACTCTGAATACAGTACGCTTGTTTTCATAATAACTTCGAACATTGTCTAATCTCCAGAAAATGAAAAACTAATGCATAAAGAATTCACAGTATCAAAAAATACTGTGAACAGCCACTTTTCAATATATGCATTGTGTTTTAAATAACACAATAAAAGATATTGCTGCCAGTGTGACGAGATAACAGTCAGGTTAGACACCTGGAGTTTGCTGTTAATACTATTAACAAGACGACAGATATTAACACGACCATCAACTGAACTTGAGGTTTAACTGCGGGCCAATCGAAGTTCACTGGAGAGGGATGGGCTCTAAAGCCAACATAGGCCACACCAGTAGAGTTTAAATACAGCATTGCATTATCCACAGTTAAGTTTCACTTAGTCCCCTACCTGACAAAATGAGCAATAATAAAACATACCATCTGCATCATGACAGATACTTGAGTCATTAAATAAAAAATCTTTCAAACAATCAACACTGGCATTCAAAGCATTTACGTCTGCTTCTGAGTCTCTGAAATGTTCACGTCAGACTCGATTCAGTTCCTTTAATTCCATTTTGCCACAATGAACTTTTTGAAAAGTGAAAAAAAGATGAAAAGTTTTCCATGGCCACCGTCCCAACCCAATAATACACGTTCAGTGTTTTTGAAGTAAGTAAGAGTGAATGTAGGTCCAAACATCAGCAAAAAACTGATCTTAATAAAAGCAATTCTATTCTTTTCAGACAGTTTATTATTATAAATCCATAAAAATGTTCATATTTCTAAGAATTTATAGTTCAGAGGGCAGCAAGACTCCAGAGTGTGACTGTGGCACAACTCAACACAACATTGCCTGCCTCTCTGATGTCTTTTTTTTTTTTCTCATTTTAGCTTGTCAAAGAGTACCTATTACGAAAGTTAGCACCATCCCCACCCAACAGTGTGGTAGTTAGATTACATGTACACATTGCAGGCCATAACACTTCTTATTATCCTGACAATACAGCATTCACAGTTTTGCACACTAGTTTACTGAGGCAAAACCAGGCGTTTCAACTAATGGGTTTAGCAGTTAGGCAGTTACATTCAGCACCCGTGCAGCAACGGGGGAGGAAAAGTCCCTTCTTAACCAACAACACACGCTACCACAGGGTATTGTGGAGAATCAATATGTGTTAAAAACTTACACAAAGATGCACAGTGCCACAGGTGGATTTAATTAAAACCTCAAATGTCAATCAGAACATTTATCAGGGGTTAAAAACACCACATGCTTCACTGGGGGTGCACCCCAAAAGAGGAGTAGAGGGAGTAACGAAAAAAAGCCAAAAACTTCTTCAGCATCTGAAACTAATCTCTAGCTTTCTCGTCTGCTTCTTTCTTTCTCCTAGTTTTCTGGCTGGCTTCGCTTTTCATTTTCTCCACAGTCAGAAAGGTGAGAAGAGAACACTCCCCCCCCCCTCTCTCTCTCTCCTCTCATCTCTCTCTCACCCACACCCTCTTATCTCTCTCTCTCTCTGACAAAACAGCTGCCGCCCACAAAGAGCATGTCACTCACGGGCCAGCTTCTTGAGGCTGGGAGTCATTTTGGAGAATCTCAACAAATCTTTCCTTCCAGCACAGGGGGCCCCAAGCCAGTGCCCTCTGCTTTTGATGTGGTGTCACACCCAGAGCAGAGGCATTTTGGTAATGCGCTCAGATTTAAGCGGATGTTGATCAATGGTGCAACAAAGCAAAAACAAAGTCAAAGCAAAATAAATAAAAGTACTTATATTTTTATCTGATACATGGGGCCTGTTTCAATAAAACAAGGTTACCAAATAAAACCCAGTTTTATTTCAGTTAGTCTGACCTTTTTGTCAGTTTGATTTTGGTCCAAAAGTCTCAAATTGATATATTCCTGAGCCCCCCCCCCTTTATCTTGTTAACTTGTTTTATGAAAACAGGCCCCCTGTTGGGACAAAACTAAATAAAAAAATAAATAAAAAACATATAATAGATCGTAAAAAAACATTTGATTAAAATAAATTTAAATACATTTCCGCCTGGCCTGGCTTGGAACAGAAAAATTAATTAAACAAAACAACCATAATAGCGCTAAACAAAAAAATTACTCTGTGGGCCTAGTTGAGGCAAAAAAAAATGTAAAATAAACTAAACCAAACAAAAAGGAAATAAAATGAAGTTGCTTAATGAAAGAATTCTGGCAGGCCTAGTTAAGGCAAAACAAAAAGGTAAAAATAAAACACTGCCCCCAGGCCCATTTGGTGTTATGTTACGGTACCACTGCGCTGTTATTCTACATGGCAATTATTTGACTGTAAGAGAATTATCCTACTCCTCGAATTAGCTGGTGTGACGTATAATCGCTGACCTTTTTAAGCATGTTGAACCAAAAGTGACCAGTGGAACAATAATAGTGAACCCCTAAACTAAAACCCAATGGGCACACTGGGCAAAATCGGGTTTAGTCAGTCAAGTATAACAAATAAAGTGTGTTTTGTTTCATTTTAAAGACCTGATCACCTCCATAACTGCCTTTCTGCTGAAGATTGTGTTCTCTCCCTTCTATTTATCAGCAGAAATGATTATAGTACAATAAATTCAGAAACACAGTCTGGAAATGTTCATTAAGAAAAATTCAAGGCAGCAGACCCCAGGCGACTGAAAAGAATAAGTATCTACTCCACACTATTCCTGTGTATGTGGAGTGCGCGACCCACCATATGGTTAATAGCCCAGCCTCGCCCTGAACTCAAAAAGGCACTTCAATCTGGGAGGAGAAGCGTCGCCTTAAAAACTATAAAACCATCCACATCTCAGTTAGACATGAAAAAACTGAACTTAAGGAAAGATGACAGATCACCTACAGGCAGGTCAAAATTTATGTTTATCACAGTAGGTTGTCCTGTGTGTTAAAAATTATATTCTGTATAACATCAATGATTGGCCCCAGAATACGCATTCCAGTTTTGAAAGATGAGCTCAATTTGGCAACTGTTCTAAAGCCAATCCCTCCAATGGGTCAAAACCTGTTCTGTTAAAGAGCCCATGAAATGATTGAAATGGCATGCAATGTTTCTTTCCTGCATTGACATACTTCCTACTGGAAAACGTAGTTTTGGATGAGACAGGGCTTCTCCCTTTTTTAAGCTGCCAATAGATTTGGCAATTTAATCTAGGGCTGAATGATTAATTGCATTTGCGATAATATCGCAATATGAAAAAACACAATTTTTCAATCACAGAGGCTGGGATTATGCTAGGTCACAGTCACACGCGAGAGTTAAAGAGGTCTGTCGTTTGAATGAAATTGAGATCGATCGGTGGATGAACATCAAAGTATGTCCCGTATCGTAGAGCTTCTCACAATACTTTGATGTACACACAGGTTTTGTTCGATTTGTGCATCCAGGGTAGAACACAGGTCTTTCTGAGACTTGATCGTTATGGATCATTGCTTGTCTATGGGAAGGGTCGAGAGCTCTAGGAATGCAACAAAAGTCTATTACCTAAGATGAACAACAAGGTAAAAACAAATAATGTTTAGGAAATGCACATACGGGCGAGGACTTAATGACAGAATTTTCATTTGTGGCGGAACGATACTATAATGAGGAATTCTTTTGAATCATTCAATAAAACTGATTAATTCAAAAGGGCTGATTAATTTAGAAAACAAGGCAAAGTTGCTGGTCATTACAAAACGGTTTATTGAATCAGATTGGATTCAAATGATTGGTTCAAAAACGAAGTCATATCCGGACATGAAATGCCGCAGTGGTGCTCTGAGACGCGAAAATGTTCTACCCACGGCTGAACTGTTGTATTAAGTTAATATAACATTTGCGGATTGCACCTGATTGCACTAATATTTTAGGGAAAACACCACTTTTTGCTTGGGTGTGATGTTACCTAACTATTCAAATATAAAAAAACAAACCTATGTTATTAAATTTCCAGAACTCGAATTAAACGGAGCATTTTTAGGCATCCTTCTAGGCGTCATCAAGCATATAGTCTTTTGGACTTTCCAAGTTGGTTGCTTTTTATATTTTTTGCTAACTGAAGTTGCACACTCAATATTGGGCAGGTCGAATATCATTAAAACAACAATCTCTGATATGATCGCACACCACTCTTTTGTGCAACTGGAAAAGTGCCATGGATGTTACTGTGAATCCAGCCAAAAAAAGAAACTTTTACTTTTAAAAGAGACAACACCAAAGTTAACAGACATGGACTAAAAGTCATAAAACTCCACTAGTTTTTTCTTCCATGGAGATATTTACGGTATCTTAGACCCCTGCTTCTGAAAACCATCGCAGCAATGAGGAGGCCATACCAAATACCGCATGACCCTCTAGAGAATAACACACCAAACTATGTTTTTTTCAGCAATGTATAAAGACAAACACAAACTCACTCCATCCGACCTTGTTCCAAGCCAAGAAACAGGGCATGACGTGCTTATGAAAATGTTGGTAACTGTAGAAGCACATCATCTAGGCCTAGTAGAGGCCTAACGGAAAACCCATTGTGAAAGTCCAACATGGGCCTTTTGGGAACTGCTAATGAATTTGATTTATGGCATTGAGTCATTCAGTCTAAACATCTTGTGGTTTACCCGTTTGCGTAAGTGACCGGTTGACGTGGGGCATCTTTGACATGTTTTATAATGGAAGATCTAGCTCGTCGGCCCAACAAATGGATCCTCTCCGTGTTGGCTGTGAGCGTATCAGTGTCAAACAGTGACACACTGGGGGACATGAAAGGGCCAGCTGCACTCAAACAAACCACAACCTCCAACAGTGATACAGATTGATCAATCTACTAGACCTTACTGGGCCAATTTCGCAATCTCTGGCACCGGACACGTTTCATTCACACAGCATGCACACAAACACACACTAATCATACCTCAGGGCCGCCGCTAAGACCACATTGCACACACCACACTTGAGTGGAAACATCTGCACAATCTGGATGTGTGTGACCCTTTATTTGTGAGTCACATCAGAGCATGCGACGTAACTCATCATACACTCAGCATCAACATGCAATTTTTTACTCATACGCCTCTAGGTATGAATCATCAGTGACTACTACTCATAGAACACCAATAGGATAAAGACTGAAAACGAAGATGAAAAAGGTAGTTGAAATCATTTAAAAATACACATTTGTGTTAATCATTCTCTGCTAATGTGCAAGGAATTTAGTGCCTTCAAAAAAACACTGAACTTCCTCTGTCTCCCTCTATCTTTTTAGAATGTAATAAGCCTGAGAGAGAGATGTCACTAACTCTGAGTACCTGAATCAACAGTCACAGGGGTCTTGAGTCAGATAAAGCAAGTCACAAGTCCTGTTGTTCTCGTGAAACCACCTTCACGATCCTCACTTCATCTCCAAACAATAATCACTGTATGAGAAGTCACTTTAGTGGTTAAAACAAAAAAGTACTTACAAGAGCTCAGACATAGCTTTTTGCATGGAAGACTCAATACCCAACCCTCGTTTTCTCACGTTAAGACACTGCAGGGATCATTCTAATGTCTGACAGGCATGAAAAGCCTGACTGGGACCCAGGAACAAATCCCCCTGAGGAGATCAGCCAAAGAGACTTACAGTCTCAACTAAAGACATTACTTTTTATAAATGTGTAACTAGTAACATCACATGAACAGGTTACGAATTAGGTTATATAAAATATTATATTAAGCCACTTTGACAAAACGGAGAAGGATGAAAACTGTCTATTTGCAAGCAACCGAACACAGCATGATAACTGGAGTAATAAGGAAGGACATCTCCTGCTTTACGTTAGACTGATTTTGATCTATGCTATGCTGATGCACACTTTTGGGAGGACTTAAAATGTAAAGAAAAGACGTACAATCAAACTTAAGCAATACTTTACTTACTTAAAAAAGATAAACAAACCAATCTGACAGTCCAGGTAATGCAGAATAGAATTATATCTATATATATCTATATATATATATATATATATGTATATATATATAAATATATATTATCATCTTGATATATATAAATATATGTTTTTTTTTTTTTTTTTCATTCTACACCCTGAAATTTTGCTTTAGGACTGATTTTATTTTGGACATTAAAAACCCCAACACAGTTCCCGAAAACTGTTTATCATACACAAGGAAACAAAAATGACCTTTAAAATCAAACACTGAAATGTTTGATTTACTGATTGATTTATAGTTTTAGGTCCCGGTTAATGCTGGCACCTGTCTAATTTAACTTCTTCAAATAACAAATGGATTTGTACCAAAAATATTGTAGAATTCCATTCGTTGCACAGCATTAGCCGACAACAACAAAAGATATGGGAAGCGTTTGGTCTTTCTCTTTTCAAAAGCTTGACGTACAAACCTAAGTATGTTATGTGCATTGGTTATTTGCATTGGCTTCCCTGATGTCTGGTAACTTATCAATAACCGACTTACACCAACCATTTGTAAGGGCCCCCAGTCCACGCAGATAAACGAACAATGGTCTAGAACTGGTAAAATCCCACTGAAGACAAGTCACATAATTAACCTTCTCTGCTATGAAGCCCACTGAAGAACCTTATCTAAAGAATGCACGAAGTCAAATGATCACTCAGTGACACAAGACATCATATTTCTGAGTATTTTCCTGTTTCCATAGCATTCCCCTTGAACTTTATATTGCTAGACAAAACTATTCCCAAGGTTAATCTAATACTTACTGCCCGTTGAGATTTCACAATACCTGCAACTAGTATATGGAAGAGGGCTTTTGTCTTTACATGCACTGAAAGAGATCATGTCATGACTGTACCTCCGTGAATATGTGAACTATGTACATTAATTTGACTTAAATGAATTCCTGTGCATGGCATTCCACTCATCCCAAAAAAAGTTGGGCTTCCATGTAAAGGATAACAATACAGTGAATAAATTTTCTTTTCTGCAGGATAACACATTGCCGTTCAGCTGTCAGAAAGCCACCACAAGTAGGCTAAAAGTTTCACAGCTCATGACCAAATCACAACATCTGCAGACAACGTGCATATTTTAACTCTTTGTTTCAGTTCAAAATCACGAACATCTTACAGTCTCTTATGAATTCTAATGGGCTTTATATCTTTACATGCACTTGAAGAACGTCACTTTGCATTATAGACCATCAGGTGTTGCATTGATCATAAATGATGCGTTCTAGTTTTGTCAGGACGTCGCCAAACTCAAAGTGCTGTGTAACGTGCAATGCGCGTCTCATAATGTGTGCATGCGACGGTAAACATGCTACACACCTACATTTCGAACAAGCACCCTAAACTGGCCTTAACAATTCTAAGACAATTTTAACAACGCAACGCATTATTAAGGCAGAGACAGAAACCGTGACATAACCAGCGAAGCCCTCATTTCAAATGCTGAAGAAAACTTTCTTAGGAAGTTAACGTGTAAGGTTTCCTTCGTGCTGATAAAATAAAGGGACAAGTAACCAACCTCTTCTGTTCGTATGGTAATCAATCGTGCGACGAACGGCCCCGTTTTTCACAGGAGGACAAAGCCTGTGACCGATCTCAAAAAGTTTTTTAATTACCTCCTTCTCCCGCTTATCTGTGTGTCGTGTTGTATTTTTCAGATGGGAGGGGCCAGTATTAGGAGGCTGCGATTTCCAATCTATTCAGACAAATCAGGAGTATGAAGTTGGGCTTGAAAGCCCATCAACTTCCGCAGTCATGACACTTGAGTTTTACTTTAAAAAATATTATTGGTTGTTGTTGTTGTTTGTTTGTTGTTGTTGTTGTTGGGGCAAATACAATAATAACATAGTAACAATCATATTTATTAATATAATATAAAACCTGTATTTTATAACAATGATAACAATATTATTATAACATATTTGTTAGCTATATAAATATAGAATAGTTTGAGTTTTAAAAGGTTTTGTGTTTTTCTTTGCTGTTTATTAGTGACACATTCTCTTTAACATTTTTTTAAACACGAGATATTTGCTTATTTCCACTATTTTTCAACACATGAAGTCCTCGTCATATAGCATATTCGCTCGTCAGTGAGGAGTATTCTGCGGTCATTATAATTCTATTTGACACAACATGGTATCTATTTTGGCACCGCCCCATCATACTGCACAAACAGGCTTTTTAGGCGTCATGCTGCACATTGTCTCTTTCTATCTATATTTGGAAGTTAATATGACAGAATAAATGAACCATGATAATACTTCCACACTACCTTTTTCTTTCATACATTATTAAAACAGAAGAGGCAAACTCACCTCTCTTAGCTTTTTAAGCGTTGGGAAATGTCTTTGTGCCCTTAATCTAGCAACATTTTCAAGATCCCCCCAGATCCATTTAAAAATAGCGTTTGAGTTTACTCCACGACAAACGGTACAGAGTCAAAAAAAAAAAAAAAAAAAATGTTATTACCTGTTTATTAGATTACAATTCAATTAGAATCCAAATGAAATAAAAATGCCCATATGTGGTCAAAGCTAATATTCACATGCATTAATAACATGAAAAAGAAGTTACAATTTTAAGACATACTTATACTTCAAAAAGGTTTATGAACTTCTGATTAGTATTTATTTATATTAAATGCCTTCCTGTTCTGTTAAGGCAATGACCATTTTATGATACAATTTTTATTTTATTATTTTTTAAGCCCCCCGGCAAATGCTCCATGTTGGGATGCGTCATCACCTCACCTAATGGACTACTAAACACTTACCATAAAAGAATATGACCTCGATCATAATCTATCTACCAGTACCATCCAAGATACCTACATTCATTCATAATTGGTTCCACAACCCACCCTCAGAAGTATCCACTCGGGGGACAAAAAATACAAAATTTAATTCTATATCTGAAACACTTCATCTGCATTTCATTCCTTCTTATTACATTTATATTTAAATATCCGCCTTTTTCCTGATGTGAAGCATTTTAATGCCGCTGGAAATCTGGTCAATGACTCAACAGAAAAGTTGAAGGTGAAATCGTACTAAGCTCCGTTCTATAGATATAAGTACGTACATCAGATCTTCTGTAGTGTGGTGATTCTTCTCTGTCAAATGTGTTAAGCGCTAGCAGTAATCCGTCTGTCATTGCCAACTGATTCTGCTTTCAAGGCA
Source organism: Cyprinus carpio (assembly GCF_018340385.1). Classification (NCBI taxonomy): domain Eukaryota; kingdom Metazoa; phylum Chordata; class Actinopteri; order Cypriniformes; family Cyprinidae; genus Cyprinus; species Cyprinus carpio. Next base: position 867,308 of record NW_024879260.1, read on the forward strand.
AAGGCGCATGCTGACCTGACTTTTAGCTGCGGCTTTCCGTAAAACACTAACAATCTTCTTTGGACCAAAAAAACTGGCTTCTTTCTGGCCTTGTAAATATTTACTACCAAGAACTTGATTGTGGGATTAACTAATGAATAATCAAAATGGCAATCAATTATTAAACTTATTGCACTTGCAATGGTTCAACCCAAGCAAGGTTATTTTTGTTGTTTTGTTTTTCTTTTTTAAGCTTATTCTAATTTATATTGTTTTACTTACTTTACTGTTTATTCTATATTTTTTACATACTTTGTATTGCCCCCGTGTAAGTTATATTTGTCCATTCTACCTTTCTTCGAGAGCAGAAACAAACTAAAGAAATTCATTTGTACTTAGTACCATTATGCAATCAAAGTCTTTACTCTTGGTTTGCACTGCGTCATATTTGGGTCTTATTACTAAAAAGTTACATGAGAGCAGAATTAAAACAGTGATGCTGTTCTTTATTCTTTCATTTCGATTCTTTGACTGAGCCAATGTTCATGTTACACTGGGATCTGTGACACTACTTTGAATACTGTCAATAATTAACTGCCATTAAAGAGTGGAAATCAATGTGGTCCAAATACATTAAGCACGCATCGGTTGATGTTTTCATTGACAATTGCATTTGGTCAGATAGGCTACGTTTAGGTTAAAAAATAAGCAAAGGGAAAACTGCAACATCCTTTCGTATGGTGTTTGTGAGTTAAACTAAGAGCTAAGCCACGATGCTATGTTTGTGGTCTGTTGTTTTGCAGTGATAATATTGTTTACTCGCTTGATTTTTGCATTTTCATTTTTTTTTTATTCTGCCTCTGCCTCCTCTCCTGGCTTGTTTTCCCGTAACAAACAGACTTATGTGTCTTGACTGAAATGTTCCACTCCGTTTTCAAAAAAGGAATGTGGAAAACCTGCCTTTACCAATGCCTTATAGTGTAAATCGTCAGCTATGTCGTGATTTTGCCACTAATGAGACAGCACCCTGCCAGATAGAAAACTTTGTTTTGGAGCCTTATGTGCTGTCTGTGGTGGAAAAACATTGAATGCTGCTTTTGAGGTCAATGACAGATGTACTCGAGCGCTTCATGTCATTTTCATTATCATGCATATGTAGCCTCAGAACAAGGCTATGACTCAAGCATTCACAGATGGGAGGAAGTACGGGCAACGTCCTGAACGTGAATCTTTGCTCTAATTCATTTGATTTCCTTTTTGTTTTGCATGCATTTATCATCTTTGTCAAACCCTACAGAATTAAATTAGTTTTTCTTAAAAAATTAAGGAACCAATTTGTAAAATTATAGAGAAAACCATACTGTAAAACAATAGGACACTTGGTAACACTTGACACAAACGCCGCATCCTACATACGTGTAAAATTAGTTAAACCAGAACCATTTCTTTTGGTTAACTAAACTAACAAATGAAAAATATTTTCCAACAGCAATTTGTTAATCTAGGTAAATAATTTTCAACATTTTACATAATACATTAATTAAAATTAAAATTTTGTATTTATGTTGAAAATAATTTAATAAAAAATGTATAAAAAATATTATTATTTATTATAATTTATAACTTTTTATACAATCTGTAAATTTACTGCATCAAAATGTTTGCGCATTGTTAATGGTAGTTAATGCCATTCATTAATATTAAACTTAATTTGACATTAGTAAAATGTTAACAATATTTTTTTGAATTTTGTTTTTTGTTTTATTGCAATATATCCACATGCTTAGTAGATTGCTTAGTAATAGACTCTGGATGATTACTAGCATTTAATAATTAAAGAGACTTACCATATCTTCTACATACCCCCCATAACAAGCTGCATGATACATATATCGCTTCTCCCATCATGTGCCATATCTCTCTCTATCCATAGAGGTGTGAAAATGTTTTCCTGAACAACACTTTTTCATATGAGAAGTGACCCTGTAGGAATGGGTCGGGTTTCTGAACTCTTGACCTTGGGGTCACATTGCACGATGAACCCTTTCATCTGATGTATGAGCAAATAACCGGGGATGTTTAGTACCGGCTACTTAGTTCCTATACAGACAAAAATGAGAATAAAAAACCAAAACATGACATCATTAATCAACATGTATAACATAATTGATGGCATATTGCTCTCTCTATTTATAAAGCAAGTTAAGGCAGAGGACAACTGTTAATCCATTCCTTTAGTAAATGTGGCTTTGGGCAGTGTAAGCCACATTCATAAAACATAAAGGTGATTAGATTTGTAAGATTTGTATAGGCAGCAGTGTAGGTAGATGGAACACACAATCGTAAAAGCATTTTCCATTTCAAAAATAGGGCTTGATGGGCGCCCTCTGCCGCCGGCTTATTTTACAGTTTTGTTTTCACAAAATGTATGTTTGGCTTGAACAAGTGAAGCGGAATAAAGGCCTTTTAGAGTAGATAGATTTCCAACTGGAATTGTCATCACCTTTATGTTCAGCATCCCGTATTCATTTTATGCTTTCCTAGGACTATAAAAAGGCATTGTTAGTTAGAGTGACTCCAGTTCACCATTCCTTTCGTTAGTACGGATAAAACATTACATGAAAGTGAATGGTGCACTGAGGCTGCTAATTACTGCCTAAAATCCCCTTTTGATGTTTCACAGAAGACAAAAGGGAAACAGGTTTTTTTTTGTAAATGATAACAGCAAATATTCATTTTGGAGAAAATTATATTATTTATATAGTTTTGACAATAAATTTAATATTTTCAAACGCGGATTTTCAAGTCATTGCAAAGTATAATGCACAGAGATTTTCTTGACTCCCTATTTTTTGGATTAAAAAACATGTTTATTTTATTTGTTAGCTTAGATTTCCATAGACATTTTCTCCTTTCTATGTATTCGTCTCGGGTTGTGTTTTAATCACGTATGAAGCTTGCTGTGTAATTGACTGGTTTAATGCAGGTTGTACGGCCGTCAACTGGAGAAGCCAATCGCCTGTTAAAACAGTGCCGCTGATGCGCATTATGGTTTGCGAGTCGCCCCCCTTCCCTTTCAGCTCGCTGCTCAGCGGTCTAATCATATCATAGTTCTCTTTGTGAGACCCCCTGTTTTGTGTTCTATAGCACGGCACCAGCGCGATGACCGTTTTTTGATTGTGCATTTATCCCTTTTATACTCGCCAGAACCCGCTGACAAACCAAAGCCACGGAACATTTAGAGCCCACAATGTAATCATTTAACATACATATAAAGAGGGGAATCACGAGCATATAGTGCGATCGACAGAATGTTTCTAGAATTGGTCATGTGACTGGTTGTAGCCAGCCTACTGGTCTCGCACTTTTAAAAAAAAAATACCCACGCTGACGTGCGTTGTCCTGTTGTCTTTTCGGAGTTCCCGTTTTGTCGCTATAGTTAAAACACATAAACAGGTTTAATTGTAAAACAGCGTCATCTGAGGTTGTTCAGGGTATAAAATAGAGGGACGGTTTTTCGACCCCCTGCAATACAGTTTTAAAGGAATATTTTCTCGTGCATTAAAGCGCGAGGGGGGGGAAAGGAAGAAGAGCACAGGGAGGGGTCTTAGTCCAATGGGATTAGGCGACTTTCATGCAGAGGGTATAAAGACCAGGGGTTTGCCGTGAGATAACCGTCCGCCTATTGATGACTAAACTCGTCAACAAGAAACCAGTGCCCCTCACCCCCATTCCAACGTTATTTCATGTATATGATGTTTCGATTTGTTCACCATTGGCGTGACAAAACCAAGCTCAAAATCTTTAAGATCGTTTTCATAGAGGGTTTTTCCTTTTTCCTGGCTTTGCCAAAGAATCCACAAACATCCATTCGGTTGGTGAACGTTACCAGCAACAAGCTCATCCTGCCACTGCATAACGTCTGTCTCAGTTCGGCTAGTTTAAACTGTCTTGTGTGTGTGCCCGAGACGGAATGGTAAAATATTTTGGTCCAACACATTGAGCTTAGGCCCTTCCCACTTGTATTGGTGAGGGGAAGAGGATCGTTTAACTGAGCATCAATGTCCAGCCTCTGACGGGGAGGTGTACTGTGTGGCTAGCTGTGCCTTAACACTAAGCAAAGGCGCCATTTTGTGGCATCGAGGCTTGCGTAACTCAATATTCATGGGATTTCATGTAAAATATACCCTATTTTCTCTGTAGTGTTTTATGCTTGTATAATCTTACGTTTATCCCCAAAAACTGGTTATTTAAAGCCACGGCGACAATTCTGTGGCAGTAATGTTGCGTCCGGAAGTTAGTAGTGGTGCGTGAATACAATAAGACCAGGCGTCGTGTATTTATATGACGCATGGCCCTAGATTGTGGTAAGATAACAAAATGATATTGCCTATAAACGCAACGTATGGTATATATTAACTCATTAAGTATATTGGAGCTTTTATGTAGATCAATATTTTTATTGTTTGGTGGACCTTCCATTCTTCTTTTCAACAGCAGGCTGCGTCTGTTTTCAGTGTAAAGTTAAGCTGAATGTGCACAGTCTTTTGTTTCTATAGTTTTTTAACAAATTTGAAGGTTGTCGTCCATCACCACACGAGAATACACTGTCAACAACGTCGCCTACGTTTGTATATCAAGATTCAGAACTTGTTACAAACTTCATAGGATGTGCAAAAATAAACAGAAGCTTAATCTCTGAATTGGACTATTCTCGATGAATTGGACAACAGTCGATTCTCCACCTCCAAACACACACACACAAAGATCCCTTACCCAACTAATACGTCAAACCAGTGTGAAAATAAGTGTTTTATATAATTACAAACCAATAAAAAGCATATTTCTCTTTTTTCGACTTGTTTTTCTTGGTCAATAAATGGTGTAAGTTCCAACCTAGGCTTCTGTCCTCTCAATGATTTTCTTTTACATTTAAGTTAATAAAGTGCACATACAATGAGCACTATAGTTTGTAGATGTTTTTTGTGTATGAAGAAAAATACTACGTTATTTACACACAGCAGGACTATGACCTTTTTAGTTTGTGGTTAAGTGAGGGCGGATAACCTCTGTAGCTTGAGCTGAAATAAAGCGTTGAGAGCGGTCAGAGACGATTTAAAGGAGTTTTAACTGTCCAGCATGCTGAAAGTAAGAGTTATTGAGATCTTTCTTGATCCAATGAGATAACTTATTCATCTAGAAAACATCAGTTTTAAATTGTGTACGTGGTGAGCATAACATAAATTAAGGATATATGTAAAGTTTGTGCCTGAAACAAAATGTAGAAAAAACGGTAATATCATTTTTTTCTGCTACTTTGTGTTATTTTAAGTTCATTGTACATTAGTCTGAAAAAGTCACACAAAAAAAACATCGGCAGATTTTTACCATCAACCAAGCAAGGGTCTATTTGTAATGTGCTGGACAAGTTCGTCAGTATATTTAGAATAGCAATTTGTTTTGGAAGGAATAGAAAGGTCAGGCTATTACGACTTTTTAGCTGGCCACGTTTACTTCCCACTGTTATTTAGGTTAGTTTTTCTTTACAAGTGTATTTTGAGGGAGGTATTTCAGATACTGTATTTGTAACTAATCACGCTGCCTTTAGCGTCGTGAGTGGAGCTGCAAAACGCGTTTATATTCATTTCGAATTAGGCAATAGAGGGCACTGCATCATGCAATGAAACCTGCAGTCGTCCTCGAGGGTTTACAGTGCAGGAGTCACTTTTCCTCTAAAGCCTAGGAAATTTATACAGCATGTGTGTCTTACTGGAGCTATTACACTTGTCATAAACAAAAGGACTGTGTTTTGCTCTAATTCGTTGCTTTTTTCTGAGTTCCCTAAAAATAATTAACAGACGTGCAGAATGGTATGAGAATGTTGACACTGCTCTGCCCTCGTTTACACAAGTGGTCTCGCAGTCAGTGGAAGTGTATGCTCCCTGTAGCTGCCTAGGTTTAGTTTGCATAAAGCCTTTTCCATTACTGGGCACCACTTCCTGGACACGGCTCAAAGATCAATGTCAGATGTAGAAAAACCCCCACAGAACATGCATCCATGAATGGTAATCCCACACCCCACCCCGATTTCAAGAACCCTAAAAATGCCTGGGCGCTATAACCCAATCAGTTGCAGTAATATAGAACCAGTGGTGATTGACAGTCCCTGGGGAGACATCAATTCTCATGGCCTTTCGAGACAGCCTGTGGAAAATGCGGACAGACTTCACTTTGGCCGTAAGTCTCCATCGTGCTCTGTCATTTAAAAGGCTATTTACTGATTACAAAGAATTTTTTAGGTGGCAAACTTTATAAATCTTTACTGCGTTGCTTCACAATATTCCACTTAATTGAGGATATTATACAATCAATCCCGAAACCCTATTGACTTGAGTTTACCCATTAAAAAGCGTCATATGAAATAAAACAATTAACTACTGGAAGGCACTGGAGTGTATAGACAAGACTTCAAACACCATGTACACCACACCTGTTAAAGATACAAATCGGGTGAGGACTCTGCTGCTGTTTTAAGTAATGTTGCGTAGAATTGATGCTACATAACAGTTGGTGTTCAAACTTTTTGTGTGTTTGTGGTTTCATCGCCCTTGCGTATGACATTGTTCTGATGGCTCAAGCCTTGAAGAAGCTTTTTTTTGGAATGAAGGTGGCAAGCTATCCCTTTGTACTAGTTTGCGTGAGTTGAGTTCTCCTTTGTTGCTTTAACACCCCTAAAGCATCCTACATAGAAGAGGAAGTTGGAAGGAAGCTTAGATAACAGCGGGTATCCAGGCCTATGTTTATTAATATCTATTGATGACAATTTTACATGTTGTTTGTGGAGGCAGGGTTTCTGCGTTTGTGGTATGACTAGTGTACAGTTGGATTATAATGTTATAGTTCGTTTATTGTTGGGATTTATTGGCAGTTGCTTTTGTTTTCGATTGTTGTCTTGTGTCCTGAATTTTGTGGGTTGTTCCAACAAACAGTGATACGTTCATCCCTAGTCAGATGTGTCTCCATCCAGTTCCCGACTTTTTTGACTGTGTTCTCCCGCTCTTCACAACTCACAGCCAACACGTAAGTTCCTCTCAAACCTCCTCCACTTACGCACTTTCTAACATGGTGTATATAGCTGTATCATAAGCCGCTTGTACAAACTGAACTCCGGGTTTTAATACTCATTGTAATGCCACAGTAATTAACAGTGACCAAGTGATAAGAACATCCTATTTTTTCCTGAATTCACAATCAGTACGTTGATTTATTGGACATTGTACTTTTTAATTAAAGGTTGCAGTACTCCGGCGGATACCCCAAAAAAAAACCATTTTTTTTTTTTGTTTAGTTAACGGTACTCTGCGATCTTCCACCCTTTCTTGTACAGTTGACTTAAATGGCTTTTGTTGCCTGAAATTTAGACATCAAGCAGATCTTACATTTTTCCATCGACCCCCCTTGCTGCCCTCCCCCCCCTGCCATCTACCGACGCTGTGATGTCTGGTACCCCTTGTGGTGAGTTGAGAACCAAAAGTCCTTAAGTTATTCTCCAGCGATTGGGGGGGGCAAGCGGCCGACCCACTCAACCCTCCCTGTAAAGACCTTCCGATCACCACCACAAGCTTCATACAGTGGGCAGAAGAGACCAAACTCTCAGAGAGACTCAAATCCACTGCAGTGCAAGAGGCCTCCTGAAAGAGATGTTTGCCAAAGCATTCTGCCTACGCCTGGTGGCCCTTTTATAATCCCTGTGGATGCTAAGGCACTGGGCCTTCTTGATTATCATGAAATCATTCACCAACCTATGGATATGAGTACCATCAGAGTGAGTACCATGTAGTGTTAATATTTTTGGATAAGCTTGGGCTCACATGTGCTATTGTTTTTATGGAATGGACTTATTTTTTTCTAATAGAAAAAGATGGATAGCTCGTGAGTACACCCGATGCATTGCAATTCGCTGCAGGATGTGCCGGACTCATGTTACTCAAACTGCTACAAATATCAATCCACCAGCCATGAATGTAGTGGTCATGGCAGAAAAACTTCAGGTAAGGTCTTTTAGATGGTTTGATCATCTTTTAAAATCCAGTGTTTGTCTTATTTCCTATGGGTAAATGACGGAATATTGGAGTTTGTCACCCAGGATGTTTGTTTTGAGTTTCCGTTCTTCTCCAAGACTTCCTGATGAGCGAGGAATTCCAGACGCATCCTCCTAGTCAGAACAAGAGTAAGGAAGGAGAGAAGCACACAGATCCGCACACCAGCACACTGAGAGCAGTGACGGCGAATCATCGGCTACATCTAGAAAACCTCCTCAGACACAGAAGATGAAGAGCGACGAGAGCGCAGCGGCTATGTCAGCCGGGTATGGAAAAACAGGTTATACTGGTCAATCGAACATTTGGTGAGTCCTGATCAAAACAATACACAAATAATAGTCACGCCCAATGTTTTGCTGCCAAATCCTCGAGAGAATGTTATGGCAGTAATGCATGTGTTTCGTTTGCAAGTAAAAACAATTCCAGAATGGTCTTTTGCCCAAAAAGCGAGACGAGGTCTCTTTATTAGGTAACTACTTGGGATGTGGACTTTAATGGGATACTCCACCCCAAAAGTAAATTATTGTCAGTTAATTCACTTACCACCCAGGTCGTTTCCATCAACCACACACACAACAAGCTTGTTCATCTTCGGAACACAATTTCACAGATATTTGGGTTGGAGGAAAAAACAGGGAGGCTTTTGGACTGTCCATTATAGACTGCCAATTCAATAGACACTGTCACGGTCCAGAAAAGTATGAAAATCATCGTGCAGCATAGGCCCATCTTGCCATCAAGTGTATTTCAAAACCGTAACGGTTATGAAGCGAATTGAACAATACTTTTTGTATGCGGAAATAAAACAAAAATACATGAATTTATTCCAATGATTTGTAGCCCCATTTTGGCAAACCTTAGCAGTATGCAGGCACACAGAAGAGTGTGTACGCGTGCCAACGGTGTACTGCTCAGATTCGCCAAAAATTTTACTTGGCAGTACATATGGCCAACAGTCCAAAGCCTACCTGTTTATCATCCAAAATGCTGTAAAGTGTGTTCCGAAGATGAACAAATGCGTTACAGGTTTAGAACGACATGGGGGTATAGTGATTAATGACAACAAATGTCAATTTTGCCGGGTGGTAGTAACACCTGTATTAAGTCTGTAGCAATTATCAAAGTCGTGTTGAATACATGTGGTTTATTATAGTGTTGTGCTGTAAACTTAATAGTGGTCATGCTCTAAGCATGTTGCTAAATCGAATCTTCCATGCGCAGTATGAGCATATTCAAAATCAGCCTGCCCACACACACGTTTGGATGCTGCCCGTATTGTACATGTAGGCCTGTGGAAACAAATATCGCTTGCTCAGTTTGACACAACCCTATTATATTGGCAGTAATTCTATAGGTGTCCCACCACCTTATATAATGTCATATTCTTGTCTTTACTCACCCAGCTGAAAGCAGTACCGAGAGCACGAAAGCAGGGTACTGACCCAAACACCCTCTCTTGACCCACACGGAACCGTTTCTGCGGAAAAGTCCCCTATTTGAAACAAAGCAGGAAGAACAGATGAAGGCGAGTCCAGTTCAAGCGGAAAGGTGAAGAATTATTCTCGCAAGGCAACCCCCACGCGCAAAAACCTAGACCCGACAGACCCGCGTCTAACAGCAAGTCATCATGGGTTACAGACAAATGTGTGGTGCGTTGTTGGGTGCAACATCATGCCCATTTCTACCCTAACCGCTATTCCACCTTTTTCGTCCCCACGCTGATAGTTGCAAACTGTGTCGGGTTGACCTTGGTTAACTTGTTATTTTATGTACTAGCCCTAATTAATTATGACACACACTGGTTTTAGTACAACACCAGTTCCACACATTCCACATGAACTTTGTCTATTCACCCCTTTTGCATTAGTTTCCATACAGCAGCTAAATGAATTTTAATGTTTATGTCAAGAGACAAATTCTGTCTAAAGTATTTTTATATCAAAATTTACGTACAATCAACTGTCTTTGTCTCAAGGCGGAAGGAGAGCAGCCAGCATATGACTCCGAGGAAGAGATGACCTACCTTACCCATAGTCTTATCGAGGAGAAAACGGCAACTTGAGTTCAGGCCACCACGTAACAAGCTTCCTGTGAGACAAGCTTGGGCACCAGTCAGTGCAACATGCATCAAGGCACTAGAAAACAAACGTGACTTAGACGCACCCACAGACCACTGAGGAGATCGAGAGGATCGACTTTGAGACTCTTAAAACCTTCAAACTCTTCGAGCTCTCAAGTGCTATGTTGTTTGCCTTGCCGCCAAAAGACAAACCGAAAGAAGCTTGACAAGTAAGTACTGTTCGGAAAAATCAATAGTACGAAGACTTTTATGCTGAGGGACCACTTTTATAATATATGAAAGAATGGTACATCTAAAAGCTTTGTTCACACCACGCGTAATACAACTGAATAGCATGCAAATTTCGAAATATTGCCTATGTTGTTATACTACACCCATACATAGCCAAGTCAGGGGACACTTTTCCTCATTATCTGGAGAAGAAATTGTAATTCCCTGCCAGTTATATCAGTACATTATTTTTGCTTCACTGTGAAAGTGCTTTCATAAGGATTTTTTTCCCTCCGCACTTTTTTCTTTTCATGTGTATGGTTTACGTTACCTAAAGACTAATTAAATATATATATTTTCTTGATTATTATTTAGAACTTAAACATGGGTTAGTGGTTAAAATACGGAAACTTATTCTACAGCTCTTACAAAATTGGTGGGTAAAAGGAGAATTTTTATCTTATAGTTCGTTCTTTTTTTTTATGTCGTCATATAAATGCAGTGTAAACCTATATGTTTCCCTGTGTGCAGTTGAAGCTGAAGGGGAGCGCAAAAGACATGAGCCGCCCCTGCCTGCCTGAGTGACAGTAGCAGCAGTCATTCAGCTCTGAATAGCAGTAGTAGTGGACTTCCTAGCTCCTCTGATAGCTGTGGACTTGATTCAGGTTAGCTGCTTCACACTCCACCCAGCCTGTCCTTTATTCACCACTGTCTCTGAGGCCAGTCTGTTCCCTGCTATCAATCTGGCCACTACGCAGAAAACAAACCAAAAATTGTAGTTTCACTGGACACGCCCCCTGAGCATTATAAAAGTTTCACTATTTAACATTCTAAATGTCTTTTTTCCAATTAAAATGTGTTTACTAATTTTTGAAGTTCACTTTGTGTTTTACCACTTTTGTAATATAAAGAAAATTGTGCACTTTTGGCTCTAAATTAGTAAAAGAATAAGTTTTATTTTTTCTCTCTCGCACTCTTTCTGTAGTTTTTGTTGGGTGCTATTATTTATTTGTTGTTTTCAAATGTTTGATATTTTGTTCTTGTTGTCATCACAATCACTTATGTGTTGCCATGTAGTTTTAAGACCATCTGGCTCTTGTATGGGGTTTCCTTTGTTTCGGTACACTCACAGCATTTTCAAGTTCAAAATAGTTTGTAAGGGCTAGAATAACGCCAGTTTTCTAATTTTGACCTTTCACCAAACTACCTGAAGAGCACAGCATTTACGTTTCACATGCTATTGTCCCAGTTTAAGAGGTACAGCTGCTCTGTTTTAAACTGCTGCTTTGAATCATTACTGTGTGGTTTCCCCTGTTGCATTACATTGTAATTTCACTTTTTGTTCTTTGTTTGAGGTTATGCATAGATGTATATGTAATGATAATCTACAATAGATTGTAAAAGCATACATCAATATGTTGTATGTGAGGTACTTTGATTGTAAACTATAGTTGGAACATGGAAGGTAGGACCAAAACAAGCTGTCATAAGTCTGTTGCATATTTTGTAGATGTGTGAATTTTATTTACCTGAACAGGTATAAAGCTTACTCATTGAGCTTGGTGTTTAACACCCAGGGATTTAAATAAAACACATTTTCATAGACAACTGTTGTATGTTAATATAAGTGTTGTGTTTTCTTTCCCTTTGCTTTGTCATTTCACATCCTTTTTTTTTTATTATTCTTTATTAATCACACTGTTTACTCCCATCACAAAACACTTTAACAAGTTGCTCACACTACTTTGAAGAAAAAAAAAAGACCACTTGTCCTGATTTTTTTGTATTATTTACAGTGATTGTGACACATTAATAGTACTTAATTGGCATAGCACAGGGGTTTGTCCTTAACTCAGTATAAATATAAACAGAGCAAACATACCAGCAGGAATGGCCCTTGGGATGGGGTTGGCCCGTTGCTGCAAGTCATACTGAAGTGAAATGACCTCATTGTGCATTGTGCGTGTCTTACAGAGCAGAAAGCCAAGAGGAAGCAAAGCAAATCCACTTGGCCATGCCCACAAAAATAAAAAACAAGCGTGTACAAGCAGCGCGTAAACAAGCCAATAAGATACAACCAATATTAACTGGCCTTCTCCGTACCTCTTTAATATTTGGCACATGGAGCATTTCCCACTTCATATATTGGCCAGATATTTCTGGAGTGAAATATTGCCCCTTTGTCCTCTTCCCCAAACATGCTATCGCTGCAAGCCGCTGCTGAGGTATTAAGGACATCTCTTCTTTCTGCCTCATGTCAGAATTGTGCCAGTCTCATCCCGCATCACTAGTCTCAGAGGCAACCTTCCAAAGACCTGTTTGGCGCCACAACAAGTAAAGCATCCTGCCGAGGACATCATTATGGCATTCCCAGGTTAGGTACCGGTGCCGATCGTTCAAACTTCTGGTTCACAGTTGATGTGTTTTCGTGCTACATTTATGATGCACAAAACAAATTAAATGACCTCCGAAAACACGATTTCTTTATTACTCATATGGAGAACAGATAGTTGCTGGCAACTTTGATTTTCTTCTCTTCACCTGGAATACCCTTTTCTCTGTCCATCCCTCTACCCTCCTCCTGCAACAGCATTACACAGTCGGCTGCCTCTCTCAGCCGCCCCAGACTCTAGTGGGCAAAAGCGTTCACCCCCACTACCTCATAAAAACCTTGACTGCCCCTTTACCGCCAGCCTACCTTCTGACCACAGGCCATCAACCCTTTGCGTAACACTTCTGTCACCTCCCCTATAAAGACAACACAACCACCCTACTCAAATTCTTCCCACTTGTCGATTTCCCCACACACACCGGACACCTCACTTCTTTCAGACCTGCCTGCTCTCCCCTCAGTCCTTTTCTTTTTCACTCGGACCCGCAGGTCTTCTCTTAGGTTAGCCCCCCCCATCACCTGGGCTGCTGCAGAGAAGCCTCCACTTAAATCTGAGCAGAGGAAGGTAAGAGGTCGCTTGATGTGTCACCTCCTCCGATCTGCAGCCCCTCGCCGCTTCCCCCTCGGTTTGTTAACATTCTTCATCTCGCAACTTTTCCCTTCCATTGTGAGTTGACATTGTATGTGTCATCATAACTGTGGTTTGTTTTTGAGTTAGGTTGCATGTCATTGCTGTCTCTCACTTATAGTGCTGCTTTTAATGCACGAAAACACGATACCAATTCAAAGTAAATTCCATCTTTCTCTTCCTCCCCCTCAATCTTGCAGGTGTTCTTCCTTCCTTCTGTCACGACTGACCTCACTCTCCTGCAGCCATTCCTGTCACAGGAAGCCAGCCTACCTCCAGCTCTCAGTTTTGAGGTAATTTATATTTCTGCTAAACTTGTTCTTTGTATTTTTGCAGAAAACTTATGCAAAAAAGACTTTAACTTGTTCAATTTATTAGATTAAGCTGGGTCATTTTGTAAAATAGATTGTTAGAATAGTTTGAATGCAAAATGACTTTTTGCAAAGTACACTACACATTTGGTTGGCTGGAATACACTACACAATTAAAATTTGTGTCCGGTTTTTAAAACTAGGCATCATAATGGTATCTGACTTTGCTTACTCAGTCACATAGGAAAAATGTCATATGCCAGGGCACCACACATACACTAAACAAATCTGAGGATTACACTACAAGATGATAAACTTGTTCTTATCACACCAAACTTGGCTACATTCAGAAATCATGTAAGGCTTGTTCCTATCTCGATGTGACAATGATATGCTGCCTCTCGTAATCAGCCTCAACATATCAAACGCGGTTTGATATCCTCCTCGACTGGAGCTGGAATCTTTTCATCCAAAAGATTCAAATTTCTAACTTGTGTGGAAACTGGAATATTACATGTGAACGCTGGTATCAAAAGCGGGCCGCTTTCCATCCAGTGTTTCAAAGAGAACAAAATCGTTACTTCCTGATTAACTAGCACTATATTGGCTTTCCGCCGTACGGCAATGACTCCTGTCGCAACGGGTACGGCTACGGTTTGCATTTCCACTGCCGCGTAGTATCGCTTTTAGGAATGGGCGGATTATTGACACTTTCGCTATTAAGTTGTGCCACATCTACTGCCACAACTCTAAAAACTTTTGGTAACCGCTACACCCGCATCAAGTTTCACTGATCTGCCCTCTGCTATCAACAATGAGGAAAGTTCATGTACTTTCCACAACAGATAACAAAACTTTTTTGGTTGTTAAAAAGGTGCGCCTGCTCCAAAACGGGGTTGCATTCGATCGTTGGCTGGCTGTGCTGATTTTTTAAATCTAGCGTTTCTTTTGTGTTTGTGTCGCAAGTTCAGTGACGCAGGTAGTGACGATTCTCTCTGGGCCAATCCGTGATCAGCAGAGTTTATTAAGCTCACGTTTTGGTAACGGTAGTGTTCAGTAGGAACCTCGACCTAGTAGTGTACTAAAAAAGTACCAGGTACTGTACCCAGTGGAAAACCCCCCGTGAAAGTGGATAACCCACAATGCAGCCAATTGCCAGACCATGCAGTGGAAAAGAATACATATGCTTTACCTGCTTGACGGCGTGTGCTGGGGGGATTCAGAACAACAGTGGTAGTCGGACACAAGATTTAATCTTTTCGATCCTCATGTAGTGTGTAGTGGATTACAACCATGCCACGTACCAGACGCATCACAACATCAACACAGAAAGCATAAGCATGTTTAATTTTTTTTTCCATTGTCCACCGACGAAAGTTCAGCCACATCTGTGTAGTCCGACATGTTTGTTGTTGCCCATGACATCACAAGATTTTTATCGTTCTACCTGGGGTCCTTTCTCCTCTCAATTCTGTGCCCTTGAACCAAACCGCTACCAAATGGTCCGCTTGTTTTTTATTTCTGTATGCACACCGACTTCTGCAAGTTACGCAGTTTTTACACGCAGATCTCCCATTATAACAAAACTGATATTTAACTATTGATGAATATGACGATCGATTTTAACATGAAGCGAGCCAATGAATGTGCACACAAGCCACGTGCAAACTTTCTGCAAGAGTTGAATGTGTTACCTTCAGTCAATTCACTACACAAGTTAGTAAAACATCTCACAGACGTCGCGGCATGCAATAACGCCGCATATTCTCAGAGATAATGATATATATGTCTACGTCACCGAAATGCTGAGATTAACGGCATATACTGGCTTAAATTATTCTATTATTATTTAATCTTTGCTGCCCCGTATATGGAAGAAACATAAGCAACAGATTTTTCGCTAAACAGGCCTTTTTTTTGCAATCATGTATTGAATAACGCTGCTCTTTATTTTCATTGTGACAGCATGTTTAATCTTTTAATTATAGGCCTTTAAAATTCATTGTATAATTATTTTATACAACATCTTTTTGTTTTGTTTTTTTAATAAGCCTTTAACCTTAATCCTTTATTTGCCTGACAGCGTGTTATGTGGTGATAAGCGCTATGATTTGAAGTAATTGGCAAAATTATTTGTATTTCCATAATAAAAGTAAACTGTATTATCCATAATTCATTTTGTAATTTTTTATGTAGTTTTTGGTCCGTGCCACTAGTGCCTGTTACCGTGTTTCGTGGCCTACTGATGTCGTCGCCCGGGTAGGTCATTTTTACTCAATGAAAATCATACCAGGTGTTTGCTGATTAGGGGAAGCAAACAGTTTTTTCGACTGTGCTTGTTGTGTCTGCTTTTAGGTGGTGAGAATACGGTTTGTTGTTTTGTACATGTATTATGAGTTAAGATATTGCCGCTGTAAGATATCGGAGGACAATAAATTTGCTACGATATGGTAAACATTACTGACCTCTCCGTTTGTATTATGTGAGGCGTAAGCACACTTCTAAACTTAATTCCGTTTAATATAACCATTACTTATACTTCGTGTAGGACTTAGTCAGTACGTAACTAATAATAAGAACACGCCTGATAAATACAATAAAGAATTGTAAACTGGCTTCCTTACAACTATTGGAAAAATACTAAACTCCTCTAATATTTGCTGTCATTTGATGCTTTTGATTATCTCTGGCAATAGGGGCTGACACATGATATGCCACACTGGTCTCTGACAGCTTCATGCCCAAAACAAACCTGTGCATTACAGCGATGGGGCCAGTGAGAAATGCAATAGCAACAAAACCAGAAGAGCAACAAGTTCTGAAGTGCCTGAATATTACTTTTACCATCTCTTCTACAGTTAAAGATAAAGCTTAGAGCTAATCTTTTGAGGAGTCCTTTTCGATGTTTAAAAATGTAGTTTTGTGAATTAAATCTTTAAACTGCCTGAAATATTGAATTTTAATCAATTTAATTATAATACCATTAAAAACTTACTTAATTTCATATTAAACATTCAAATAGTTAAGTACCCCGGTATTTTAAATAATAACCCTTCTATGCTGTTGTGTCTGGGTTTGTTTCGTTTGATTTTGTTTTTAAAATGACATGAGACTTTAAAATGATTCCTAATATAATATCAGCCCTCAAATGTGAATTTTACCAGGAGAACCCCATTAAAAAAATCCGTGTATTTACCCCCTGGAACCCGGGACCCCCTTGAAACTCTCGATTGGGCTAGTTTTGAGTAGCAACTGGGTGGGGTTTTGCCGTGAAAACCTGGTAACCTTGATGAAATCTGTCAACTGAAATCTAGAGATTGGAGCTTCTCATTAGAAACTAAACTGGACGCGGACGGAGCAACAGGCATTACTGGATTTTCAGAATGGGGTTCCTATAGCATTTGTCGCAGATTAAGCGCCAAGACCGCCTCACGGCCCAGTAGCAGACACGGTGTCTGACTCTTCGCAACTAGTGTCAACTTCTCCCTGGAGAAAGAGGAACGAGAGAGAGCTTGTAAACTCCAGGTGGAAGCTGATCGACCAAGGCCACTACTACAGCCAACCCTATGGATGCATCACTGAATCAAATGATTCTCATCAAACATCTTCATTCAGGCAACAGACCAGCCAGCAGTGTTGCTCTGAGATGCACAAATGTTCTTCTTCACCTTTTTTATGGGAAACTAGTTTTTGCGAAGAAACAGAAAAAAAAGACAATATTGTTTCTAAACTGGGACTCAGTGTTAACTTCTTGTTTGTTAAACCTCTTAAAAAAAAATTATATAAAGCTTGTGTAAGTAGGGTTGGATCCCAGGATGATGTGTTCGGCCTGGTTGTTGTTGGCATGACACACAAATCACTTTTTTGTGCTTGCTTACTCTCTCTGCAGCAATGTAAATTGTTGTCACCTCTGCATGAGAGTCCATTAAACAAACATGAGGGATGGAGCAGAGCTGCCCAGAGACACTGGAAGAGCCCTCAATTCAGCTGGGCATAAAACGTACGGGCCAGCATTTCTCCTGGCCGCTTTCTCCGAGTCCGGTCTCCTTTTTCTCGTTTGGTTTCTTGAAATTTTCTTGAAATGGGTTCTTCAAGTTTTCTAGAGCTGGAGCATGATAGCAGTGAACTATGCAAGCCCATTCAAGATGCAAAATCCAACCTGCCTAAAAAGGTACCAATGCTTTATATGGGTAGCAGATGAAAATGCATTCCTTTGATGTTCTCTCCGAGCAACCCTGGAACCTGCTTCACGCAGTGTTTAAGGATATTGTCCAAAGCATGTTGACTCCCACAAGCTTGGGGAAGATGGCTACTCAAACTGCGTTGCCCAATCAAATCATCTAAGGAAAGTTTCCAGCATGCTCGGAAAGTTGCCATGGAGAAAGAGGAAACGAGAGAGAGCTCAGAAACTGCAGATGGAAGCTGGTCGAGAGAAGCAGCTACATACAAAAGCCGGTAGCAAAACAGAAACTTTATTTTTTAAGGCAACAGTATATAAAGCTGTGTTATGTAAGTTTCATTTTGGAGAAGTTTCAATCTCTGCATGGCTGGAGACATGGTTCAGCTGACCACAGCCTTCCCATGGCTCTGCTTCAAAAAAACCTTAGCGAGTTTGACAAATGCATGACTCTACACTGGATCAAAATTATAAGCCTGACACTTTGAGTTTTTGTTCTCATTTTTCATGAGCTGAACCTCAAAAGATTCAAGACATTTTCTATGCCATCACGTAAAAGGCCTATTTCTCTCAACATATTGTCGCTCCATAAACTGTCTAAATCTGTACTTTATTGGGCACTTCTCCTTTAAGCCGCAGATAATCCATCCACCTCACAGGTAAGGTATATCAAGATGCTGATTACGACAGCATGATTATTGCACAGGTGTGCCTTAGGCTGGCCACACAATAAAGGCCATAGCAAACCACACCAGCCCAGGACCTCCACATCCAGCATCTTCACCTCCAAGATCACCAGAGACCAGCCACCCGGACAGCTGCTGCAACAATCGGGTTTACATAAACCAAAGAATTTTTTGTAAACTGTCAGAAACCGGTCTCAGGAAGCTCATCTGCATGCTCATCGCCCCTCATCGGGTCTGACCGACTGCGAGTTCGTCGCTCTTTTAATTCACTTAACGGATGAATCCCGGTTTTCACCGTAGCAGGGCAGATGGCGACAACAGCATGTATGGCATCATGGCGGGTGAGTGGTCGGTTTTGCGTGTCAGCGCCAGTGGATCAGAAAGTGGCCCATGGTGGCGGGGGGTTATGGTATGAGCAGGCGTATGTTATGTTTCTGGGACACAGGTGCAACGATTTATAGATACCATTGATTGAGATCCTTGAGGCCCATTGTGGTGCCATATTCATCCACCGACCATCACCTCACAGTTGCAGCATGATAAATGCATGGCCCCTATGCTGTTGCAGCAGGATCTGTACACAATTCCGGAAGCTGAAAACATCCCAGTTCTTGCGTACTGGTCAGCATAGTCACCGGACATGTCACCCATTGAGTACATGCTTGGATGCTCTGGGTCGATGTATACGACAGCGTGTTCCAGTTCCTGCCAATATCCAGCAACTTCGCACAAACATTGAAGAGTAGTGGACCAACATTCCACAGGCCACAATCAACAACCTGATCAACTCTATGTGAAGGAGATGTGTTGCACTGCATGAGGCAAATTGTGGTCACACCAGATACTGACTGGTTTTTGGAACTGTACAGGGCAGATGGCAGACAGCATGTATGGCATTGTGTGGGTGAGCGGTTTGCTGATGTCAACGTTGTGGATCAAGTGGACCAAAACAGTAACATTGCACATTTTAGAGTGACCTTTTTGGCCGTGGCGTGTGCCTAAGGCGCACCTGTGCACAATTATGCTGCCTGAATCAGCTATCTGATTTCCACACCTGTGAGGTGGATGGATTGTCTCTCGGCAAAGGAGAAGTGCTCACCAACACAGATTTAGATAGATTTGTAGAAAACAGGTCTTAGATCTTTTGAGTTCAGCCTATATAAAAAAATGGGGGAAAAAAACAAAAGTGTTGCGTTTATAATTTTGTTCAGTGTAAGTTTCTATTCTATTATGAATTTGCAGTCATATCCAAATGGCCCACATTTGATTATTATACGACTGTTCTCGCTGATCTAGCTAACAGTGTGGCCTTTTAATGATTTATAGTCTAACGCAGCAGCTTCAGAAATCCAAACGAACTGCCCGGGCTTCAAAGCCAGAAGTGGAGCCAGCAGAGCTGCCTCCCTGATGGCAGCCATCTTGGATACCCCCAAAGCTCCCTGAGCCCTCCCTCTCTTCCACAGAGCTCTGTAGACAGAGAACCCAGAGATGGCCCTGCCAAGAGAGAGCAGGAGCGCCAAGCTGGGAGAGGCTGTAAGTACTTTGCACACCAAGTATTTTAGGAAGTAACTTTAAAATGTTGATATTCAAAGGAATAGTTCACCCAAAAATGAAAATTCTGTCATTACTCACCCTCATGTCGTTCCAAACCCGTAAGACCTTACGCTCATCTTCCAAACACAAATTTTTTGATGTAATCCGAAACTTTTTCTGAGCTCGTATAGACAGCAAAATAACCTACCACGTTCAAGACCCAGAAAGGTAGTAAATTGCAATGTTAGAAGAGTCCATGTGACATCAGTGGTTCAACTGATATTTTATGAAGCCAATGAGAATACTTTTTGTGTGCAAAGAAAACAAAAATAATGACTTGTGCCATGGGACTCTCATGAACGTGTGACGAAGACTGGCACAGAAGAGAAGAAATTGTTGAATAAAGTTATTTTTTCTTTATGCACAAAAAGTATCCTCATAGATTCATAACATTACAGTTGAACCACTAATGTCACATGGACTATTTTATTGATGTCCTCTCTGGGTTTTGAATGTGGTTGTTCCATTGTTGTCTTTGCAGTGACTCAATATTCTAATCGGTTATTTATGTTCCGGAGATGAACGAAGATGTTAGGGGTTTGGAACGATGAGGGTGAGTAATTGACAGAATTTTCATTTAAATGCAATGGATGAACTCATCCCAATACATTTAAAAACATTTCATCCAATTAGGTATGTTCTTTCTAGATTTGATAATAACTCACATACATTGTTACTATATTTCCATTATATAATTATTATGGCTGCCCCTATTAATAGTCTTCTGCTAATGGGCCAGTTTATCAAAGAGGCTTGGTCTACCAAACTTTCATTAGTTGCTTTAGCTCGCTGAAAAAAAAATAAAATAAATAAAAAAGATCCACTGGTGAAAATGACTAACAGATTGCTAATAGCTAGTCTATGGTAATACAGTAGACCTATACACCGGGCAGGACATCCAAACACTCGCCTATCATTCATCGACCTCAAATCTTCTGAAATATGTAAGTATTAGCAACTTTACGTGACCGCTCAATCTAATGTTAACCTAGAAAAATGTGCACTGTTCAAGTGTGTGTGGGGAGAGTGTACACTGAACAGTAGTGCTCACTGCAGGACAGATGGAGGCGTCGGTGCGGTCACATACTCCTAAAATAGGCTACTCCGTCATTTTTGGTCTTACAGATAAGAGTAATACATCTTTCAAATCTGTAATGAAAACAATAGGTTACTGTTTATAACCCCTGGCTCCTCTGAAACATCGAGTGGCGAGATTCACCTATAGGAAGGGAATGGTACTCCGACCTCTACAGAAGCATCCAATTGCACCAAGTCTGGCTTGACCGACAGGAGGGCGTGCCCAATGGCAGGTAAGGGGCCGCCCCTTAAAAGAGCACATATAGCCCCTGCATGTGCTTCCTTTCCTTAGTGAGCATATTCCCTGCTCGTGCAGCAAGCGGGGCAAACTTGGTGGATCTCTCCACTTGACATGTCAGCAAGTATCTGACACCACAAAAAAAAGAGAGAATGCAATACCGGCCATGTAAGAAATGACATGTGGTAACATGCATACGAGACCTGACAACAAGCATAATGCCAAAGCATATATTATAGAAATATACATATGTATAGACTGACCTTTAGATACGTAAAATATAATAATGTGTCAGGAGAGGGTACAGATGACCTGCTTAATGAGATAAATAAGCCGGGCTGGACAACCCAGGCTTAAAAAAGAAGCCCAGCTTGCAGCAGCACAAATGTTCTGCCACCTGCAAGGAAACCCTTTTAAACGACACTGAAGGCCACTTATGGCCCTAATGAATTCAGGCGCCTGAGGCCCACATGGCTGCACTCCATTTGATTCATATGGCTGAGAGATGGCTTCGCACGAGCCAATGAGAGAGGCATTATCCGAAATGGATTTTCCCCATGTTCAGGGGACCCATTAGATGAAGAGCTGATCACTCCTCCTGAAAGGGCTGGTCCTGTCGGCTGGTCCCCGCACAACAAGACATAAAGCATTTAGCCTCTGAACCTCTGCAGAGGAGGGTGAAAAGCCTCGGGTGAAAATGGTCCTCGTCCCATAGCGAGAAGAACATAAAACAGTGGCCTTTTGGCGTGAGGCCAAGATATCAACGGCTGACTGCCCAAACCTCTTTCATAGCAGTACCTCTGAGTGTGGAGGGGCCATTCTCCGTTGAGTGGGTTTCCCCCACGACAAAAGGACTGCGCCCCTGTTTAGAAATGCCCGGGACATGGGTTGCCCGTAATGACAGAAAGAGCCGCCTGCTCCATACGAACAGCCTGTGAGCTAGTGCATGGAGCTTGGAGGGGTGCATCCCACCTGGCAGTTCATATGGCTGTGGCATTGTCGCAACGCACCAGCACTTTGATTCACCTTGCAGGTGGGACAGAACATGCTCTTCAGAGCTGTCCAAACCGTGAGAGGAGCTCCAAATAATTTATGTGGGCTGAGTAGAGTGTGCTCTGGACATGTTCAATGTTCTGCTCTCCTGGATGGATCCCCACCCTGATAAAGTAAAAGACACGTATGTGGTTTCCACTTTCCGCAACATGATGGCCCAGAGATACCACCAATGAAAAAAAAACTCACTGTGACTGAGCGGCAGTGTTTTGTATCACTCTGTTATAGTTATAGCTTTAATCAGCCAATCGTCTATATATGTCAGGATCTTGAGACCTGCTATTTTCAACATGGCTAAGCCTGCTCACGCACACAGACAGATCATCCTAGGCTTGAACGAGCCCGAACTGGAGAACTGAACTGTGAATTCTTATCACATGCCTTGGTTGGCAAAACGAAATAATTTCCTGTGTGGAGGATAAATGCTTATGTGGAAAAAAAGCGTCTTTTTAGATCGATTGATGTTAACCAATGGATTATACTGAATGTAAGAGAGAGCCGTGTGTTAACATTCTGAAATTGTATTTTCTCAAATGTTTGTTCAACACTGAGATCCAGAACAGGATGGAATGAACCGTCTTCCTTTGGAAGTAGTCTGCTTAAGTGCGGGGGAGACACTTGAACTAACCCCTTTCTCGAGTAGGAAGGGGATTTCGTCAAGATGTAAACAGAGCTCTCTTCCTTATGAGAAGAGAGGATTCCGTTGAAACGTAGGGTCTTTTGCAAACTGAAGTCTGAACCCCTTCGTTATTGTGTGAATCACCCATTCTGGAGCTGACAAAGACAGCCAGACTGTGCGTGATTCATGAGCATCCCCACACAAACTGGAGAACTGCTTAGAGCTGCTATCTCCCGCCTTTCTCATCTGTGGTACAATGTCTCCATCCATCTCGGTGGGTAACAAAGGAGTGACGTGGGGCTGTAAAGAGATTCTTTCTTCTCAACGAATTCATGTGATATGTTTGATTTTTATCTTTTTTGTGTGTTGGGCAACACTGAGGCCGAGCCTTTATTGAATTTTGTGAGAGAAGTGTGAAGGAAGCTGTGTGGTGACACTGCTTGTTCACTTTTTCCTCACTGTATTCCCATCTGTAAATGGGGAAACACAATGGGCTACATCAGGAACAGTGAAGCCCGCAAACACTCCCCTGACTCCTCAAACAGATAACCTCAGCTGTTTAAACAGGGAAATATGAGGGGCAGAACTGGTGTCTGGAGGAGGGCTTGCTGCCTATGAACTTGAACTCAAAGCCACCTGTGGCCGTAAGCAAACAAGCTGACCACTATGCTTTAAATCATTGGGAGTGGGGTTAGGGTTTTCTTTTGTATTTTACATTTTTTTAATCCGCCGCACAGAGGGAATCTGGCGGGCGCAGGCTTCCTAGGATGGCGAAAAAACAAAACCCTCGTCCTCCTTTTCCTTATTGTCGTAGCACTGCTGTATTAGCACGACGGCAGGACCGAAGAGGCTCGACCGGCGATTCACTTTCAGAGAGACCGGAAAGATAAAGCCACAAAGCATGCTCTCCGACCACCGAGAGAGCCATAGTACGCCCACTTGTTCGGACAGTTTGATGGGCATCACAAAGAACAAGGTGATTCACCATGAGTAACTCCTCCCAGAGAATGTGGGTTATGGCGACCCTTTCTTCTGTCATCCCATGTCGACCAGCAGTTCGCTGGTAAGCGGATGGCAGGGAGTAGACGCCGGGGGCTTAATAAGAGGCCTGATGAATGAATGCGGGAAAACGATCCATTTTGCCTGGAAGAACAGGCTGTGATGGTACATGTGTTTCGCACACGCAGAGAAACTCCAGGGAGAAGCTAAACTTTAAGGGCCGGGGAAGGTCTGAGAAGACTCTCATCGTACGAGTCCTTTTCCTGGTCCGACGCATTTGAAGTACTGGCCATTTGATATTGAGGCGTGCAGCTGCTCGCACAAAACACGAGAAGGACTGAGCCGTAGGATCATAAGCCTGAAGGACTACAGATAACGGGATGGCATCCTCGTCCTTCCAGCCATAGAAACTGCCTTTATCGTCCGCGTCTCCGGAGCCGGGCGGCCCGTCAGTGAGATGGGGATTGGGCGGCAAAATATTCTCAAAATGAGATCGCATTGGTCGGCCCGGCTAAGTGAGGCTAGGCCCCTGGGGAGGCCCTGGGAGAGCATTAATCCCATCAGAGTCAGACAACCCCAAGTTTAACAAATCCAACTCGACAATCCCTGTGTGGCGGCCACCTTGAAACCGAAAACAAAGAAAGCCCTAGTTTATCAAATTATTAAAATGTTAATGCAGTCTCCTTACTGTTTTTCCCTGACACATTCATAGCTTCTGCAATGCGCTGTGGCAAGCTCTTTGTGTGTGTTTGAGCACTTATTAGGCTATGTAGGCAATTAAAAGCTCATTATAATGATTTAAATTGTTTATTAATAAACATGTGATTTAAGCGACTAATGCTTCAAAAGAACTAGTTGACCAGAAAAATCCTTAGTTGAGGGCAGCCCTAATAATTATATAATTATGTTTATTATAATGTGTAATAACAAATATCTGTTTTGCTGTTTATTAGCATTAAATTAATAACAACAGTAAACATTGTTACTGTTATTGTTCTTAACATATAATTGTTGATTTATGATGATGATTATAATTATTAATAGGAAAATAACAAAAATAATTATTAACAAATATCAGTTATGTTTATAATCAGTAATAATAATATACCTTATGACATTACTGTTATTATTACAATATAAAGATGATTTACTAATTAGGTTGTTTATTATATTATACTATAATTCATATTAAAATAATTACAAATATAATAACGTTATGTTGTTTATTAACCTTCATAACAAATATTATACTTAATGGTTTTATAAATAACCACAATAAATATTACTGTTATTATTTCCATATAAAGATGATTTACTAATTATGTTTATTATTATATTATAATTACTATTAAGATAATTAAAATTGTAATAACAAATGTTATATTGTTTATTAACATTCATAACAATAATTACACTTTATGGTTTTATTAATAATAACCACAATAAATATTACTGATGTTATTGTTGTTGTTGTTAAATATTAAAATATTTATTATTACTACTATTACTACTCCTACTAAAAATAATAATGTTTTTATCATGTTGTTAATACTTTTTAATGTTATTTCTCTTAGATGTCCGGAGTCATTGATATGACCATGCAGAGTGACATAATGGCAACCTTTGAGAAGAACTTGGACTGAGATCGACAAACAAACAAATAAAGAATTTTTTTGCTTGTGTGTGTTGCGCTACTGTTCGGTGAACAGTGTAGGCCGTCTTTTCCCTTCCCCTACTTGCTCCAGGAGTCCAGGCGACTGAAACGGGTCTTTAATCATTTGACGGGCAAAAATACTGCAATACAGCTGCATCACTTTACATTTGTAATAAGTTAGCTCTTGTAAAAATAAGAAACCAGTCGTTGACAGCATATGATGTTGTAAGACCAATATTTGCACCAATGATAGTGTCGAGTGTATATTCTTGTTGTTTTTTGATACGTTTGATGCTTGATTCAGAAATGCCTGCACTGAAAACATGTCTGTAGCTTTCACAACAGTTTTTGTGTTCCCCTAACATGTTTTGTTTTTAAATACTGAAGAATGTTTACTTCTCATGTTTTATTATTGCAATCGGATTCTTTGGCACATTCCATCGACTCTTCTGCTGTATGAATATTGCATAGCTGGTCGTCTTGCACTAGCTGTTGTCAGAACTGTAAGGGATATTCTGTGCAGGGCGCCCCGTCCCTGTTTATTCTACTTAGCTGGTATTTCATGTATTTGATGTAAAGCAGCAATTTAAACAGAAAATATGCTGGCTGCGTAAAACTTGTCCTGTTTAATTTATATATATATATCAAAAAAAAATATATATATATATTTCTGTAGTGTCAGAAATGTAACCTAAGCATGTATGTATAAATATTTAGCATTTTGTTACAGGACAGCCATTTTTTTCCCAAGTGTCCGCCTTTGAAGAATCAAACTTTTTTAGAGGATTTATTGCACTTCCTGTATTTCTGTTTGTATCCATTTGGAAGTGCAGTGCCATAAAGTTTCTCTTGGACATGATCGGCAGTTCTCTGTGCCTAAAGTCAGTGGCTTCTCCAAAGCCGTGTTGATTCCAAGGTGTGATCTGGTAATTGTACTGCACTGAATTCTGACTAGAATGGTTGTGTGGCAGTTTTCATCACAAGCACTTTATTCATTACACCACCATGCTGAGGTGTCACATGCTATGTGGGGAAGAATAATATATTATTTCAAAGACAATCACATTCTAAACAGGTTAAATCAATAAAAGTATTTTCAGTAAAGTTTGTATGGTGTGGTCACTTTTGATTAAGTGGAACGGGTCATTTTTGTAAACTACAGTATATATGAATATCAACGCATTAGTATAACTAAATTTATGGTGTTTTTTTTTTATGTAGTTAGGCAATTGAATGATAAAAAATATCTTACCATTATTTATAAAAATCAAAGGCATTTACGTAAAAATCAGTACCAAAAATTATATTTCAAATCAGTGTTTTTTTCAAGCCTTTTATTCAACATGTTAAGGAATCACCGTTGCCACCAAAAAAAACACAGGGAAAAGGTCTCAAAAATTGGACCCTGAAATATTTTTTGAAGCACCAAAATGCGCATAGGTTATAATTTCCGAAGGATAATGTGACAACGGGACTACTGAAATTTTAGCTTTAGCCATCACAGGCATAAATTACGCTGTTTACAATGTATTAAAAACAAAACAGTTGTTTATGTAAATTGTATTATCACAATATTAATGTTTTTAATATATTTAATTCAAATAAAAGCAGCCTAGTAAGAGAACCTGTATTAAAAACGTTAAAATCTTGCCCACTAAACCAAACTTCTGAACGGTTTGGTATATGGATGGATGTTAACTAAAAATCGTTTTAAATTTCCAAGGGCTAGGGCTATATTTCTTTTGGAACATGAGGTGAACATAAGATGTCCTGAAATGTAAGTAAGTTATTGTCCCATCTTCTGTAATTTGGCTTTGTGCCATTAGGTGGTTTGTTTCATTCAAAACATATTAGATGAAATCACAAAACGTGGTACTATTAATTTTTGAAATATATTAAGCAATTTAAAAAAATTAATTTTTAAGTGACGACACTTTCATTTGCAGCCTCATCATCCTATTTATTTAAATAATCATCGAGCTTGTAATGTATAAAAATTTACATTCCTCCGTCCAAAAGTTATTTGAATCCCTTGTCTCTAATGATCAGTTAGATTTACAAGCTACGAGTTTAATATCTATACATTACGAAGATCGAATAGCTCTAGGCGGAGCTTGGGGGTCTCACTGGTCTCGGGAAAACATAATTTTAATGCACCATGAGGCACATTATATTTTATTGTTGTATCCAGGGTAAAATATCCAATAACAGCTATACTTCACCTACACTGCGATCGAGCTCTCCCGTGATCGACGCAGCTTCTTCTGCTCGATATTAACGTACCGGCAGCGTTCGCGAGAGTCCAGAACTCTGCGCGTGGACGGTCTGTGAGTACGAGGTGGGCCCAGGCTGTCTGGACTATAATGGGAGCCTTCTAGTTTTGTCAGTGTAGGTGGGCTGTAATGGTTCAGTCCGAGGTGCGAACACCTTTGGGACTGAGCATCTCTTCTGTCATACGTAAGCGTGACTGACTCTGTAGCGTCTCCACAGGGATCCTCCCCGGTCAGCATGCGCTCGTTGACGGTGCGACGGAGCTATTAAGATGCGCGTCGGTTTTGAAACACAGGCAGTTGAGTAAAAACAAATCAATAAAAGCCGTGATCAACAAGCGCAGTAATGTAAAGATGGCGAGACTGCTTCATAACTTGCTGTTGTTGACAGTCGGGCTGACGCTGAAGATCAGAGTTATGGGATACTGGGCTCTCATCTACGGATACCGCGCGCTATGCACGGGCGTAGCGCTGCTCAAACTTGGCTGGAATATCATCCTGCGACCGTCAACAACCTTCCAGTGGACGATTCGTGAGACACCCCCTGCGTGCCTGAATGACACGTCCTTGGGAACCCACTGTTATGTTAGAATCAAGGTAAGATGGATAGATGGTTGACAGGAAATGAAAGCATGTATAGTCTACATAAATATAACTTAGCTTTTTTAATGCTCAGATGTTGCTCTTTCATTTTTTTTTTTTCTTTGAAATATAAACTTTGCCTCAGATGTTCCTTAGGAGAAATAAATCAAACGATTGCTGAGTAACTATAAACATAAATGCAGGTAGCCCACATAATTTCATCTTAAAAGAATTCCATGAAAAATATTAGTGCATTGAGTTGTTGATGTTTTCAGGTTTGGTATCTTGCCAAACCTGAGCACAGTTTGAGATATTGTTGAGAACAATGTTGAGATTGTTGATGAGATACATTAAATCACCTGGTGTTTCACTAGAAGCAGAAGATCAAGCAAAAGTAGGCTATCAATTTATACTCCTTTTAGCCTCATTGGTCTCTAAGAGAAAAAATTAAATGGATAGATCACCAAAATAAAAATTCTGTCATAATTTTATCATCCTCATGTCATTCCAAACTCTCTTTCTTTCTTTCAAAGAACATTTACATTTATGCTTTTTGCCAGATGTTTTTATTCAAAGCGACTTACATTGCTTTCCCTGGGAATTGAACCCATGACCTTGGTAGCATAGCACAATTCTTTATAGGGGGAAGGAAAGCCCTAAAGATATTTAAGGAAATGTCTTTTTTTTTGGAGGAATGTAATCCAGCAGTAACTCACACCTTTTGCTTGCCAGCATTCTTTAAAATTTCTTCCATTTATTCAGCAGAAGAAAGAAAGTCATACAGATTTGAAACAACATGAGGGTAATACAGTTTTCATGTTTGGGTGAGCTATGTTTTTTCTTAAGGGAACTATCACTTTACAGGGATCTCATTTGTGATTTTTCTTTCCCATGGGGCTGCTCCAAGAAGCAAGCAGTTTCCATCACTGAGCATCTACTGAGCAATGTCTTGCAGCAGACAGCAGAGTGATCAGTTTCCCACTTGGCTGTCCACTGGAGTGGTGCTGAAAACAGCTTAGGCAGTCCCGCTCAGGATAGATGTGATGAGTATATACTGCAGAGCTTTGAACATAACATTCACACATTAGGTACTCTGCATCTGCACTTTTTCTAAAAACGTTAGCATCCCAGGTGAAAAGAAAAAAGTACACTTCCATAATTCCACTTGCTCTATTTTTTCGGACTAGTTTTGTACTTAATGTACTAAAAATGATTATCTACTTCTTAAGATAAACTTAAGATCATCTAAGTGTACTTTACTGTTCTATTTTAGAACGCCATGAATATGAACTAAAATCCGCTTTTAACATACTATCTTTGTATTAAAAAAATTTATTTAGTCACCACTTGTAGTACATTTGAGTGTACTAGTGTATGAAAGATGGTTCCATTGTACTACAAGTGGTAACTAAATACATTTTTTAAATACAGAGATAGTATGTTAAAAGTGGATTTTTCATATTCATGGTGTCCCAAAATAGCACAGTTGAGTACACTTAGAAGGTTATCTTAAGAAGTACTAAAGAATCATTTTTAGTATAAGAAGAAAAAAAACAGAAAAAATAAAGCACATTAAGCAACATTATGGAAGTGCACTTGTTTTTCATTTGAAATCTTAGAAAACAGCCACTTTAAGTTTTGTTCCTGAGTATATAACTTTTGTAACATGGGATATACAAATGTTTCTAAAGAAAAATATTGTTAAAGTCTCTGCAACTGCTGGAATTGAGGGATTTGGTATAAAAACTCTGAAAGTAAAAAAGCAAGTGACCTTGAGGATATAATCTCATTTTTTAATGCCAAATGAAAACATTACATTTTATCAGATATTTTTTGAGGTGAGATGTTTTTCACACCCACAACTTGTTTGTATTCAAAAGGAAAGTTTTGCATTGCAAACAATGTTCTTGAAATAGCCAGACAACCAGAAGATACTATCACATGCAAATTTATGCAGGCTGTCATTTAACAGGGTACGAATTTTCCCATAAATGTCAATGGAAGATATTGCTTTAATATTAGCTGAAGCCTGCGGACACGACTTCCTCTCTCTGGTGCATTTTATAGCTCTATCAAGCAGAAAGTGATGTGAGAAAGGATTTTACATCAGGATGGACAGGCTCATGTGATTAAAGAGAACGGACTGCTTTTATCATATCCTCTGTTTATGGTGAAGAATAACTGCCTTTGGTCTCTCTATGGTTTTAGGAGTCTGGGCTCAGATTTCACTATGTTGCTGCTGGAGAACGAGGAAAGCCACTTATGCTGTTTCTGCATGGATTCCCTGAGTTTTGGTGAGACTCAAACACACTAGCACACACAAGGGAAACACTTCTCTACTGGGATGCTGCCAGGCACAGATCGGAAATATGTTGTTGTGGAATCAGTCCACATTATACACATGGAGTCATAGATAATATTTGACACTCAAACCTTCCCTATCAACACAACTCTTCAGTCAGAGTCAGAGATGTGTGTATTATTGTTATGAAAATGTAAAACAGGCAGTATAATGAATTATACAGTCCTGAAATGTGATATGGAGTGTCGTGACATTCGGACTCTCTTGGGACCAGTGAAGCTGTCGTTTCAGTGAGCTGCCAGACTGCAGAACTACGATCAGGACAGGACTGTGCCTAATTAATGTGGCATGGCTCCTTTCTGCTTCACTGGCCAATCTACTGCTCCAGAATCAGTGATGAACTCTTGGACAAGTAGAGGAGACCTGGAGGACGCCCTTTTCTTCTGACTTCTGCTCCACTTTAGTTTGGTGCATTCAAAAAGTGCAAGTCAAAGATTTCTCTCTCTGCTGAGCAATAGAGAAATGTTGAGGTTAGAATAGGGTGTGTGTGTGTATGTGTGCGTGCTAATTTAACACTCATCTAAATTCTCACATATTGGGTTTGGGTCCTTAGAGCCTTTGCTGCACTGACTCATCAGAAATCATCCATTCTGGTCTAAATTTTGTCAGTCCAATGAATTCTTACTTTCCACAAGGTCTTTGGGCATAACTTGCAGGACCCCTTCAAATATAAAGGTAGCTATATTTACATTTATACTATGAAAAAAAAAATACTTGTAATATTATTTTATATTTGGAGAATATGAACTCCTTGATCATTTAATGAATGGAAAGTTTAAAAAAAACAGCATTTATTTGAATTAGAAATGTTTTGTAACATTATAAATGTCTTTACTGTCACTTTTGCCCAATTTAGTGCATTCTTGCTGACCCCAAACTTTTGAATGGTAGTGTATAAAACGGAATAGAAATATGAAACTACGACTGTCAGTTCAATAAAATAATTGTGATTTCTTCATTCATTCTATTTACCTTTCCATGGACTCAGTTCTATACCATCTTAGTAAACGCAAAAAGGTCACACTTAAGCGGGGAAGTCGTGGCCTAGTGGTTAGAGAGTTTGACTCTTAACCCTAAGGTTGTGGGACCGGCAATACCACTACTGAGGTGCCCTTGAGCAAGGCACTGAACCCCCAACTGCTCCCCGGGCGCTGCAGCATAAATGGCTGCCCACTGCTCCGGGTGTGTGTTCACGGTGTGTGTGTGTTTACTGCTGTGTGTGTGCACTTTGGATGGGTTAAATGCAGAGCACGAATTCTGAGTATGGGTCACCATACTTGGCTGACCTTGTTACACGTTACATGTACTTATTATTATAATAACAATAAATTATGCATAATTACATGTAATTAACCCTAATCTTAACTCTAACCATATAGTAAGTATATAAAGTTATTTAATATTACTCAGTACTGAAATGCATAATTATACTATAACAAGGACACCTTAAAATAAAATGTAACCAGGTAAAAAAACAAACAATGTAGAACAGAGAGAGGTGATCTAAATGTAACAAAAATGTGTTCATGTGTAACCTATAGAATTCTCACTAAATATTTATCAAAAATCTACCCCTTGTTTTGCCAGGCTCTCCTGGCGTCACCAGCTGAGGGAAATTTAAGAGCGAGTTCCGTGTTGTTGCTGTAGATATGCGAGGCTACGGGGAATCTGACCTGCCCTCCTCCACTGAGAGCTACAGACTGGGACTACCTTGTCACTGACATCAAGGACATTGTGGAGTATCTGGGTAAGAACAGACTGCCTCCATTACCTCAGCCCTGTTTCCATTTCACATTCCAGCCCGTCTAGAGGTTTTGATGAGGCTGTTGTAGTGGTGAATGCTAATGTAGCACTCTTCCCAATAGTCTGTAATGTGAAGGTGACCCATTCACAGATGCCCTTGGCTTGTAGATTTGTATTGTCAGTTTAGGCTGCTTAAAATGAAGTCTGATTGTCTGCTTCTAGATTTCAAATGTGACACAATCACTAGTTGAGCTATGCTACAATGTGACTCCAGGACAAGTGTAGATGAACAGTGTATATCATGTCGTAGTTAAACTCATCTGTCTGCTTGCACAGAGTGGCATGTGTGTAAGCGGCTGGCGGTGTATTGTGACAGGCCGTCAATGACGCGTTATTAGGATTCATGATGATGTCTTGCTCCAGGGTCTCAGTTCCTTGACATTGGAATCACTCTATTGCAGATGGTGGAAACTTCCACCCTGGCTCACAGCAACGGAGTCATTCATCCTGAGTCAGTCCTTGATATGATACTAAATGAACTGCAGCATGATATATTATTATTGCAAAAGAAGACTTACACAGTGTAAACATTGTTATTGTGCTGTAAAATGCAAGGCCCAACATAATAGAATTATTTCCTGTTATATATTTTTTAATAAGATGAATACTTTGGGATTAAACAGAAATAGTTCTGATTTCGAAGTTTACTTAATCGGCTTTCTGTACCATATTTTATATTATTTTATTTATTTTGTATGGAGACCTGAACATGACATGCATGGACAAAGATAAACAAGATAAAGTGGCCATGAATTAATAATTTGTTTATTAATATGATTGGAAAATGATGCAAACTCGTATTGTCCAAATGTGTCGAACTACTATGCCACAGTTCCAACTTAAAACTGAATGTCGA
Organism: Cyprinus carpio; assembly: GCF_018340385.1. Lineage (NCBI taxonomy): Eukaryota > Metazoa > Chordata > Actinopteri > Cypriniformes > Cyprinidae > Cyprinus > Cyprinus carpio. The sequence continues at coordinate 900,979 of NW_024879260.1, forward strand.
ATGGGAATTAAAAATTTTGACATTTAAATGGAAAATTATGGAGCTTTGCACGACGTGGGAAAAAAGTTGTGATTTTAAAAATGTATTTATTAATTCCCTCATTTTAATTTAGTTAACATGGCCATGTTTGGACTAATACGAGGAAAAAAATTCATAAAAAGCGCTAATGCTAATGCTAAAAAATGCTAATATTTTCAAAATATATACTGTATGTGTGTGTATTTATATATGCATGCTAAATATACACAATACACAGTTTTTTTTTTTTAATGTTGGTGAGGAAAGAGAACTGTGTCCTAGAGGTTAGACACATTGTGCTATGGTGCTTATTTGGAAAATATGAGATTGCATTGTATCTCGATCCTTTTTCCTCTGATTTTGCTACAATTTCCTGTCTTGTCTCTCACTTTCCGTATTAATTATGTGGCATATACACACACAACACCACAACAAACACAAACATGCCAGCTTCCTCCTTCTGATCCTCTCCCTTAGGATACAACAGATGTTTTCTCGTGGGTCATGACTGGGGTGGCATCATCGCATGGCTCTGTGCAATTCACTACCCTGAAATGGTGACAAAACTCATAGTGCTGAACAGCCCTCAACCCCTGTGTGTTCACTGGTAAGTGCCCTAAACATCTGACAACCAGACTTCTTGTTCTATCATGCATGCCCCAGAGACTGGTTTTAGGGATCATTAGTATGATCTGCATCATTCACAATGAAATATTGTGGTTAGGCACAGGGAATCATGGGGCTTTGCCCTCCATCTGTCTGGTGCGCTCCAGTCTGGAGGAGGAGGTAATTACAGTACAGACAGGCTTCTGGCAGAGACACGGGACCCTCTTTATAATAACACTCAGTACCTGACGAGAGTGACACGTACACGACTACACCTTTTGCTTTTCTTGTTCTTTTGAAACATATCTCCGCTTAATGGGCTGTCTTCAGTTTTAACCTTCTATTGCACGTGTTATGAAACTGATTTGATTCCATTTTCTTACATAACATGGATCTCATTACTGAAATCAAAAAAGGTACGTTGCCTAGAAACAACGCTGTGAAAAAAAATTAATCAAACGCTGATAATAAAACTAGATTGGGAAGGAAAAAAATACTGTTTTCTGTGTGTATAGTAATACAAGGAAAGTAGACATTCTCTATATTCATTGCAACCATGTCTTATTCAGTGTTGCACATTTTCTTAAAGGCAAAAAACACATTAATTAACATGCAGATGATGTATAAGACTATAAAGTTTTACATTAGAGTTTATTGACCTAACAAAAGTGAATCATGTTTTTGATGGCTGAAAAATCAATCAAATTAGCTTTTCTGAGGGCAGTTCTCCGAAGCAAAAATGTGTGTCTTCCACACAGAGTGTCATGCCAGATTTGAAATGATTTTAAAATGACTGTCAGGATGTGACCAAAAAATCTTTATCCCTTCATTATTAACCATTTCATTGCCGATTTATATGTGCGTTATGTGCTTAAAAGTGAAGCAGATGGGTTTGTTTACCCTGAAGCCACACTGTACAATGTTTGTGCTAAGTTTCCTTTTGCTTTCTCTCTTCTCTTCTTGTCCAGATTATGCCCTTCATCACCCCAGTCAGATGCTCAAGTCAAGTTACTACTTTTTTTTCCAGTTGCCATATTTCCCAGAGCTAATGCTCTCCATCAATGATTTCAAGGTGAGCTTGACTCAATATACAACCATTTTTAAAGAAAAAATTAGACCTTTTATTCAGTAAAGATGCAAGAATTGATCAAAAGTGACAGTAAAAGCTTATTGCTACCAAAAAAAATTAATAAATTGTTCTTTAGTATTTTCTATTCATTAAAAATCATTAAAATCTTGATTTCCATAAAAACATTATGCAACACACATGTGATAATAATAAGAATGGTTCTTGAGCACCAAATTAGCATATTAGAAAGATTATGGCTGCTAAAATTCAGCTTTGCCATAATAGGAATTAATTACATTTTAAAATCTATTAAAATAGAAATTAGTTATTTTAAATAGTAATAATATTTTTTTTTTACTGTATTTTTGATCAAATAATTGCAGCTTTGGTGGGCATAAGAGACTACTTTTAAAATCATTTAAAAATCTTACCAACAATGTATATACTTTGGTTACCTACGTAAAGAATTAAAGACATGAATGTACATATGTATAAACTGAGAATTACTAGAATATGTCATGATAACACCATTCTCTCTTTTTTAATTACCCATTATTTTATATAACTGACCCGCTTTTGGGTCCAGCATGTGAATTTGTTTGTGTAAGAATTATGAATACAGAGGTGAATCAGCAGGCCAAGATTATCCATCTGTCTTCAGCACATACAGCTTAGTCATTAGGAATCAGCTCTGGATACACATTAGTTTTAGTGTGCTGATGATTTTATGCATATTATGCATTCTAATTGCCCAGCTATAGTACTATTGTTGAAATACATATTTAAATAATCCAGTTTGAAGTTGTCTAGTATAATATGAAGAGGATATTTATGACAAGTAAAATATTTCAACCTTTTTGCTCAGCTGCCTTTGTAAAATAAAAAAAAATAATAAAAATAAAAAACATTTATTTTGCATAGCATGTATAAAATTAATGTTTTTGTTTTTTTAGTTCTATTTTGATGTGACCAGATTGAATTATGGAACCCTCTTTATATAAAGTGTCTTTAACTACTATGTACTTATAATGAAATTAATAATTTGATACAGTGCACTTATTGTCTACATGTTTTATGTTTTAAAAATGCCCCTGCATGTAACTACATCTGTAATCTTCAGTTACATCTTGATTACACTGCATATTGGACCTAACAATTAATGCATTTATTTAGACAGAGTAGTTAAAGCCATCTTATATATAATAGGACTGAATTCTTCAAGCTCATTCTGCTTTTTCATGTGGATTTTCAGGCGCTGAAGAGTCTATTTACCAGCCGCAGCACAGGTATCAGCTGTAAGGGCCGGTGGCTCACCACAGAAGAACTCGAAGCATACCTGCATGCCCTCTCACAGCCAGGGGCCCTCAACTGGGGCCCTCAACTACTTCAGAAATGTCTTCAGGTGCCTGTGTGTCTCATTTAAAAAATCGGTGTATTTTTCTTTTTCATACAGCTTTGTAGGTTTCTTGAATGCCAAAAAAGCTGCTTAGCTAATTTTACAGAAAAATATCGCCTTCTAGTGTCTTAAATGTATATTTATATTTATTTAATATTATATATTTATTAACTTTTTGAGAAGTAGCTGATGTTTTTGCCTCAGCAGTAATGCTTATAACAGATTTGTTTAATTGCTTATAAAGAAAAAATGTGATGTGTATTTCAAAATGTTATGGACATGACAGCAAAGAAATCTATAACATCATGACTTAGACAAAAATGAGAACTAAATTCATAAGTGCATATGTCCCTGCCAAGATGGAGAGATATTGATTTCATGCTCTCTGAGCCTGTGCATGAACAGCAGTTAATTCACTGCCAATGCTGTGAAGATATTCTTTCAAAATTAGTTAATATCAGCACCAAATCAACTGCTGGGTGTCAAATGGATGTTTCAGTTAATTTTTTAACAATTGTGGACACCTTGGTGTAAATACTCTGCTTTAATTTGCTTGCGGAGTGCATGTGTTAGGAGCATGTGAGACGTGCATGCATGACTGAGCCCTCCATCTGCTCCTAAAGCACACTTTGATTATGTCTCAGGGCAGAGCTGTGCTGACTATTTGTGTGTGTGTGCATGAGTGGGTGTGTGTGTAGGTGGGCAGGTGGGTGTGTGTAGGACGGTGCTGACATAACAGTTTCTACACAAACTAGGAACACATAAGTCCATATCAGAACTGAGGAGAGGAGGGTGTCCAAACCTTTTAAAATGTTCTAACATCTATTTAACTAACTCGTCTGTGTGTATTGGAGTTTTTAGGGCTGTCAGAGAGAAATATTATAGAGACAAAAAAAATAAAATTTGATTTGTATTTTTTAGCACCATCAGTGTAGAATACTATGAAGAATAGTATACTATAAGAATACTTTGCATCATCTAAAAGTGGATAGAAAAAGGTACACCTAATGTTAAGTCAATATTGGTTTCAGTGCAGTAATAAAAACAAGTTAATATATATATTTTTAATTAGCTGTTTAGTTAAATATTTTCTTAAACAACTTTTTCATAATGATGGATGTGGAAATTCAATATTTGTATTTTGTTTTCCATATCTTGACTGACAGGTTCTCATGTTGCCATGTTGAGGGAAATCGGGAGTAAGTGCAGAGGCATTGAGCGCTGTGTGAACATGATGCTTACTGTGGTTCTAGACTAAATATAAACATGTATTTACTCATCTAACCTGCACCAAAACAGATTCAGTGTTCCTCAAAATGAATAAAAAGTCTCAAATGCAAACTCAGAATATTATACAAACCTGCAATAATTAAATGTTAAAATAAGACAAATATCATTTATGTATTTAATCCTATTTTATTAACCAGTGGCTAATGACATTCGATGATTCAATTCCACCATACTAAGCAAAAATGACATTTGTGTTTCATTTTTTATATTGATGAATAGTGTTCTCCTGCGTCATATTCTTCATGCAATTTGTTGAAGCTGTGCCCTCTACTGTACAGACATGAATTTACATTTCCTTCAGCCTGAGGCAAAATTCATTTCACTTTGTTGTGTGAAAGTGCTTTTACATTTGTAAAGATTTTTTTTTTATTATTAAAAACAAACAAGGAAAGCCCTGCTAGATTTAAAAAGTAGCTCAAAAGTAACGTAACGGATTACCTTCCATAAAAAGTAATATAATTAGTTAGGCTACTTTTTTCGGGAGTAAGCCAATATTGTAATGCATTACTTTTAAAAGTAGCTTTCCCCAACACTGTGTGGCAGTGTGTTCTTTTACACGCTGGCAGCTCACAATCCAGTGTTTCAGAACAGCTCATATCACAATAAATAAATCCTAACTGTAAACTATAGGTCAATAAAAGTATAATGTTCATTAATATGAAAATAAACACATATTGGTTATTTTGTGCAATGTCTATTCAATGTTTTACCCATCTACAACATATTTTCATCTGCAAGATTTTTTCAGCAAACAATATGTCCAATTATTTAAGAAAATTTGAATCAGCTGACAGCCATTATTTTAGTATTATTTGTAATCCGCAGTGTCCTCCCACTGAGTCAGAGTGAGGTGAAGTCTCCTGTATTGCTGCTGTGGGGAGAACGAGACGCCTTTCTGGAGCAGGACATGGCCGAGGCCTGCCGCCTGTACATCAGAAACCATTTCCGCCTCAACATCATCTCTGGAGCCAGTCACTGGCTTCAACAAGACCAGCCCGACATCGTCAACACACTCATATGGACTTTCATTAAGGAGGGAGAAGGCCGGAAAAAAACTACAGGAACTTATAATGGGGTCCTTCTCCCTCTGAGCTCACCTGAAGAGGGGACCAGGGAAAAAAAAGATACAGACACAAATCAAACTTCAGTGAAGCGGAAAAAGAACAAAAGCACATTTCAATCAGAGGGGTTGCTTAGAGAGTAGTGTGTTTAATCTATTTTTCTCAAGTTTGCACATGACATTCGCCTTAAGGTTTCTTGGTGACAGTGTTTAAAAGTGTGTTGCAAAATATCTGTGAGTAAGCTGTATTGTGTGGTGCCTTTCGACATTTTGCAGCATAAAAGATGTGCCATGTCTTTTTGAGAGTGAGCTGTCAGTCATTGGATTTGCTACTCTGCACTCTCTGTAACCCAGTCTTATGGGAGTCCTGAACCCCTCCACCTCTCTATCAGGTGGTGTTGTCTTAGTGGAAGCTATTCTGTTTTGTATCTTTGACAATATTTGGCTTAAACATTTGAGAATGTCATTATTTTGATCGTCCTGTATGATAAAACAAAGTGATGTTTCATATTGTAGACTTTTTTGTATCTTCTCCTAAACACTGCATCTAAGAACCAGCTCTGCACCATTTTGATTTTCTAAGCAAAATAAATAATAGTGGAAAGTCACTGACTTGAATTCATATTTGCTCTCTCTGTTACTGTTGCTCTCTCTGTTCATATACAAGAATGTTCTGCAAAGTTAGTATAAAGTAAAAAAAAAAATTAAACAACAGTTATTGATAACATGTATTTAATAAGATGCTTGCAAATTTTAAGATACGTGGAAAATTTTAAGTCTGAATAAAGGTGAAATGGTGAAATTTTCATTTCAAATAAAGTAATGGAAAAAGGGAGGAAATACATTTTATTAATTTAATTCTTATTTTAACATTGGGGTGAGGTCAGTAAATATTTTCACACAGAATTAAATTCATGTAAATTACATTTTATGTTTAAAAATACCTTTCACACATTTGTAATGTGGTTACTGGTAACACTTCAAAACAAGGTTCTATTTTTTAAAATAAGTTCACTACATTAGTTAATTAACTAACAATGGAAAATACTTTAATACTTTGGAATTTATTAAACTTAGCTCATTTTAATTTCAGCATTTATTAATACATTATTAAAAAACTATATTTGCAACTGTCAATATTTATATTTAATGGACCTGTGCCAACATAAAATAACAATAAACAGTAACAAATGCATTGCTAATTATTATGTAATGTTAGTATATGCAATAATTAAAGTTAATTAATGGGACCTTGTTGTAAAGTGTTATTGGGTTTACTCAACACAGCCCCTCCTTTTTAAATCCAAGTCATTAGGGTAATGCAATAAACACTACTCGATGTGCAACACCAAGTTATCAAATTCAACCTCAGTCTCTACTAAATAAAAGTATCTACTTAATGTATAAATCACACAACAATTTCACTTTTCTATATTATTATTTTTGATTGCTATTATAAATCAAAACTGTCGTAGGTGTGAACTATTCATTGTGAGATTTGTATATTGTATTTCCACATTCATACTAAATAAATGTATTTATTTTTCAGTGACCCACTTTACATATACAGTATTTTTTAAAGCTTTCTAGCACTGTACAAGAAAAAAATTAATGTGACATATCATTGAAATCTGAATTTTCCAGGTTTATAGTGCTATCAGGTCCCCAGTGCATCTACCAACCAAGGACATGTAAAAAAAGATTAACTCAGTTGTTTTTTTTTTTTTGGTAAGCCTTTTTCTGCAAGAGTCTGAAAAAACTAGCATCTGATTTCGCTCCTCTAGTGAGCTGCAAAGGCATCTCCTAATATGTCTCCTTTAAATTGGTTTTAAAACAATTTAATCATTTCTGTCTTGTGCAGAAAAATAAAATTTGGTACGAAATAGGGACTCTGTCCTGCTCACATTACACTTTTTTTGTTAGGTTTCAGGACCTCCGCCTCACTCTACCACTAAATGTTAAAATCAGCTTAAAGGCCACAAAGCAGCAGCACAGATTGAAGAGGCTGTGACAAATGTTGTTTTAATTAGTTTTAATACAAAATGTAAAGACATAGACTTCAACCATTTTGAAATATTATTTAAAAGGATTCTTGCAAAACATAGGGACTAGCTTAGTTAAAGGCAGTATTTAGTTTTTTGAATAAAGCTAAATAAGTAAAAAATAAATAAAAAATAAATAAAAAAACAAGAGATAGAAAGGATTAACTGAAGCTCCTTTGCTCCTACAGGGCATGGGTGCTGTCTGTGGAAAAAGAGTGCACAGGTGCTGCCTACATGTGGAAAGGAGGTGGGCACGGGTGCTCCCTGGGGCCTGGGGGGAAAGGACAGGAACGAGTTTGCCATTGTGGAAAAAAAGGCAGCAGCTTGGGCACTCACTGTGGGAACAAATGGGGTGCTCCCTGTGGGGCGTCCTGATGTGATAGGGTGCTCCCTGTGGAAAAGAAGCTTGAGGGAGAAGAAGTCTCTTGCTTTTTGCATCCTTCTGCTTAAGGATACTGAGTTTTGTTCCATTGTTACAGAGAGGCTTTTTCGCAATGCTAAGCAGTGGCGGATCATAGTACTGTATAGCGTAAATAGGTAAAACTGTATCCATCTACAATTAAAAAAAGGCAAAAATCTATCAATCCAAAAACTTTAGTCACTCAGAACAATAGCTTATCAAACAAACAAAAAACACTCCTCATTTTTAATATCACATAAGATAAGATTAACCATTAATAGCAGGGTAACAAACAATGTCACAGTTGAAATGAGTCAATGTAAGCAGTGTATAAATTTTATAGCTTACTTTTCTAAAAATTTCTAAATTCTCATCGTTCTAGAGTCAAGAGAACTGTCAGGATAAACCCACAAACCTGTGCGTTTAAACATTTCAAATTTTTTATAGTAAAATACAATTCAAACTGAAAACAGTTATCTAGAAAAGCAAAAGCACAACAAAGGGCCTTATGTTCTTATATCGGCATCCAGAAGGTCATGAAGGTTTACGTTTGTTAAAGCCGGATGTTTTCAACAAAAGCATTATGTTCAGTACCTTGAACTACTGAGCACTACTGACATCAAAAGCAAAAAACAACATCCTCATTTAACAAAAGTGGTCCTCAATTCATTATTCATTTGGGAGTCACACTTGTGTTTGTTTGCAGTCAAAAAACTGACCGGAGGCCATATTCGTGTAATCATTTTATTTTTGTGAAATGAATATACTATATTTCATATTTATATTTTGCATTTTGAGTGTTTGTCATGTTGCTAATTAATATTCATGGCCTATATAAATTATGGACAAAACATTTTAATGCAGTACTTAAGTTAAAAATAGAGCAAAAGTATTTAAAATCCATTAAATTAAGGCAGATTTGTTCCACATTGTGGAAAAAACATAAAGAATGTAGCTGCAAGCAGCGATTACCGATGTTTAAGCACTTACGACATTTAAGCACATAAGGAAAAAAGACATTGTGTGTTAACATAGCTCTTACCACCTAAATTAATAATATAAAAAATAAATAAATAAATAAACATTTTTGGCAAATCCAGGTAATTTACCATAGATATATGATGATTTTCAACATTTATCACGGTTATAGCGCCACCTATGGTCGAATTTCCATAAAATGTTGCATGCTTGTTTAGAATAATCTATCGCTTATGCTCACCTAGTTTCATGAAGTTTGTGAGTTTTCGTTTAGGATTTATAGGTTTTTGGGTATAATTGGCCACATAGCTTTAAAAAAGTGACCCTGTTGTAGCTTGTCTTCACAGGCTAGAATGAAAACAAAGCACACGTTAAAACAAAGAAAATACCTGTAAAAACTAGGTCTAGATTTGACATTCATTCGTTCAGTTTTTTTTAATTTCTCAGTGTATAATTTGGTTTGTTGCTTGAAAACTTTCTGTTCAACTACACTGTGCACAAATCTAACTTGACAACCTTCACCTACTTTGCACGTCATGCAATTCACACTTGCACCGCACGAGGACAGCAAAACAAAGGTAGAAATACTCCCAACTCCCAGACAGCACTCCCCATGTAAATCGTGAAGGTTGATGTTAGCTGCCAGTTTTCGTGTGGACTGCTAAAATTCACTTTCTCTAGCAGACTCATTTGTGGACATTTAAGTGCAGATGTGGATGTTCTCTTCGAGAATGACGCGGTTTTTCGGTGTGACAGTGCCTGAGGTAAGTGTCCTCATCCAGTTGTCATTGACAACACGACAGCCTCACTGATGCTTTTGAAATGTCATTGTGCCTCAGTGCTCTGGATTTACCGTCAGCAAGACGATATGAATATTCCTCTTTTTGTAGATAATTGTAGATGAACTTATAGGTACGAATAACAGAAATATTATCTCTTTTTGGTTAATGACAGTTTAAATGCTAATGGCTAGCATTCTGAATCAATGAATACACATTCACACCCTTTTTTTTAAAACATTTAGCACAACATTTGGGGATATTTGGAGTGGTATTGTGTAAAAATTATTTTACGATTGGTTTATTCGAGCAGGCTTGTTTTGATAGCTCTGTGAAATGGTAACTCAAAGGTGTGAATGCTAATGCTAACAGTGAGAAACCTCAATGGACATCAGATCTGTCCATATAAGCTTTATAATATTAGCAAGACTTTTTATTTGTCTCTTAAGAGCAAATAAGCCTGATGAGTCTACGCTTTAATAATAAATAATTAACTTATTATTAAAATGCATAGTCTGCTCTTAGATGAACCATCTTTAACTTGACGTCAGTTGTCTAGTGGTCAAAGATCTGACTGGGCAAGAGGCGATCAAACCCCATTTAACAGAAGTGCGTCAGTGGTTCATGCACTGTTTCCAATGAAGTTTTGAAGGAATTTTAAATATTAAAAAATATTAATTAATTTGTGTTTGTTGTATAGGCCTACTTTAGAGAGAGAAAGAAAGTGAGAGTGAAAAATAATATTGAAAAGTTTTTTTTCACGTACAGAATTAAGATCTAATCATAGCCTTCATCAACATTCAAATGGATTTTGGTACAATATAGTGCAGATTATTGATATCATGTATGATAGTAGTAATAATAATAATCTAACTAAGATGTGCAACTCTCCTAATTTTTTTATTTCTATAATAACATCAACGTTATTTGGAAAAAATATTATATGTGATGAGAAATATTGAGGATAGCATTTCTTTAGGTCAAAAAAACTTAATTGTACACACAAATAATACATAATTAAACATATAATTTATATTAAATTTATATTACATGTAATATTATTTTATAGATTTCTTCCCAGTGGATATATAATGGTGTTTTTTTTTTATAATTTTTATATAATTCTTCTAAACTAAAAACTAAACAATGACAAAATAAATAAACAAAAGGTAAAATTGACCACATAGACTTCTATATTATATATAACATTTGGTCAAAAATCTTGCAACATTTTACAAAAATTTGATATATTGAACATATCGAATATATTGAATACATTTGGTCAAAATTTTAGGACACTTTTGACAAAAGCGACTTTGAATAGTGAATTTGTGATCATCGTCATTATTATTGTCGAATAAATATAGTAAAGTTGGGTTTAAAAGACTGAATTGTGTTTCCTGTTTCTCTCATCAGATGTTTATTATCACAGAAATGTGCTGACGTATGGGCTCAGCAGTTTGGCAATAACATGTCGTCCACTTGAGGCTGCCCGGGAGTTTCCAAGCTAAAGAGCGCAAATGCAAGAAACCAGCTGAAGAAGCGGATTGGCAAATGCTCTGTCAAGAGATCTGAACCGGTTAATTCTCACCTTTAACATGAAAGACCTTGGTTATTCTTTTCAAAACTAGTCTGAAGTGCTCAGAGCCTATAATATCAATGTTGTTATATGATGCACTCTTAGCAACCAGTGTAGTCAAATCGCACTAACCTCCTCTAGTGTTTGCAAAGCTCATGCCACTCCCTTCAGTGATTTCAATATGCAAACTCTAATCATTTGCTTTATGTGTAAATGTAGTCTACCAGTTAAAAGTATGTAATGAAAAAAAAAAACATTTCTGTTAAAAACAGAAAAAGTATATATATATATATATATATATAGAGAGAGAGAGAGAGAGAGAAAAAGATTTTTTTTATTAGGACATTTTTTAAATAAATAATTCCATTCACTAGTGTAGCATTAAAAAGACAGCATTTAAAGGGATACTCCACCCCAAAATGAACATTTTGTCATTAATCACTTGTACTCCCATTCCATAAAAATCACGTAAAAGCTTTGTTCGTCTTCGGAACACAATTTAAGATATTTTGGATGAAAACCGGGAGGCTTGTGACTGTCCCATAGACTGCCAAGTAAATAACAGTGTCAAGGTCCAGAAAAGGTATTAAAGTTGTCGTCAGAATACTCCATCTGTCATCAGACGTGCAATCTGGGTTATATGAAGCGACGGGAACACTTTTTGTAAGCGAAGAATACAAAAATAACGACTTTATTCAACAATTCCTTTGTCAATGGCCTCCTCTGTGTCCCTCCATATCACCATATGCTGCGTATGTTCTTCTGTATCATCCACACCACAAGGATGATACAGAAGAACAAAAAAGTGTTCCCGTCGCTTCATATAACCCAGATTGCACGTCTGATGGCAGATGGAGTATTCTGACAATGACTTTCATCCCTTTTATGGACCTTGACACTGTTATTTACTTGGCAGTCTATGGGGACAGTCACAGGACTCCTGGTTTTCTCATCCAAAATATCTTAAATTGTGTTTCGAAGATGAACAGAGCTTTTAAAGGTTTGGAACGACATTGGGATAATTAATGACGATTAATGACAAAATTTTCATTTTTGGGTGGAATATCCCTTTAAGGAGAAATAGACTCATTGTTTATGGATGCACAATATGCCAGTACTGCACATCTGATATCTGATTGATTGATTGATTGATATTGGATATTTAATGTTGCATGCTTGTTTACTCTCTTTTTAGATTTAGTATTTGAATTGTAATATTCTCCATTTATTAGTTGCTGCCCATAATAATAAAATTAATATCAACTAAATTATCAGTATTGGCCAGAATGTAATGATGGTACACCCCTACTATTGTTCCTTTGAGAGATGAAGACTGTTCATTTGCACCACTAGTCTTAGTCTTGTTTTCATAGTGATTTCCAACTGTGAAAGCTATATCCTCTTTTTGATTCCAAACTGAAGTGCACTGTAGTCTTCTGCCATCTGTAAGCTTGTGGCATCACACTCGGTGCTGTAATTACTAACTGATGGAACAGCATTTTTAGTTTGGATGGAAATGCAATTCTCTTCTCCACTTCTTCATCTCTGTATGCATACATTTGGAGGAGAGAGGACTGCAGTCACACCAGACACGGCCAGCACAAAGGCCTAGGGCTGCTTAGGATTCTGGGTCAACCTAAATTCGTCACACTGCAGCAGAAGATGCCAAAATGATGCTGACAATGATGTTGATGTGGCTGTGACGCTGAGGGAAGAAATTTTAATACCTTGGTAACTGGTATCTGTGATACTTCGTAATAGTTATGGTGTTCTCTAAAGACACGAGTGGTGCTGTGTTTTAATGTGTAGTAAACTACACAACGAAAGTCTGTGTCAGTAAAATATTAAATGGCCAACTGAGATATAAAAGTTTCAAAAAGATATAATATCAGTGACATATCATAGTTAAAAAAGAAAGTATAATTTAACTTTTTTGAGCTCGAATACCACCAATAACACTGCTTAGTCTTTATTGTTTACTTTCTTTTTCCTTTTCCTTTTTCTTTTTACACTCCTTTAGAAGCCTGTCTATGCCTAAGAGTAAAAAAAAAAAAAAAATATTAAAAGGTAATTGTGGCTTATATATCTCATAATTGTGATTTCTCACGATGTGGAAATTTATTTATTTTAATTTCTTAAAATTTTATAAGAAGTTATATATAATTCTTATAATATAACTTTATATCTTTTTCATATTATAGACTTAGGCTTCCTGTTACACTATAGAACCTTAGAATAGAAATGAATGTGTGTTTCCATAACAGTTCTAGTGAAATTGTAGTTAGGTGGAGTCTGTTGAAGAGTTTTTGTTTTTAACCATTAGGCGACATTATTTTTGCCTAGTTACTTGTGTATTGACACCTATTTTTTAATATAAAAAATCCGTAATGTAGCATCAGAAAAAATCTCTCAGCAGTGTTTGTTTATCAAAAAGGAACAGAACTGCCTGCATTTGTTTTGTTTTTGTTTTGTTATTTTTATATTATTTGAAGATGAAGATCTCTTTCTCCAACAGGCTGCTGCAGGAGGAGCAGGAGACTGAACGTCACACTGTGTGTGGGCTCTGCTGTTTCGGCTGAAGGCCCACAGGCGCGGTGCTGCTGCCCGAGCCTCCTCACCTCTGCAGGGAACCGAAAGCAGCTACACCTGTCATCCACCTGCAGGGAACTGACCTTGCAGCCCCTTCAAGGACTTTATTACAGTACCATAATGACCATTTTCTGTGCTATTACTATAATTAATAGCATTTAAAATAGTTTGTGGATCCTTTAAAATGTAAAACAAAACCAATAGATCAGTCCAGTCTTGTGTATACATGGTTATGGTAACAAAATATATTGTTGCATTTTTGTAACAGAAAGGGTTGTACACAGAAGACAAGTGCCTGGTGAAAGGAGAATAGCACCATTAAACAATACACAACGGCCAACTATGCTGGTAGTGAACGGCATCTGCTGTAGACGGCCATTCATGTTGGACTCTCAGGTCAGCTTCTTTCTGACCAGGTAAGGACAACTTTCAGATATTATAGCTTTTTTCTTTCCTGTTTTGATCCAGAAAATCGTTATGTTCTTTATTGATCAGTTCTGCCAGCAGCTTGAGCTTGCAATTAGTGCTAATGTCTGTTTGTGAATAGTAAGGAGCCAGCATACATGTTGTGGCATTTGTTACTCATTCTGCTTAATTTAGTGTTTGTTTGTCAGTGTTTAGAGCACTTAGAGCCAGCATCAGGGGCTTGGGGCAGATCTTTTGGCTCTGTATCAGAGGGGGCTGATATGTCTGACCATCAGCAAGACCAGGTGGCAGATTAGAGTCTTTTCAGCACACAGGTAAAAGTCATCTTGACCAGCTTTCTGCAGCTTTTGCAGAAATTAAGTCATCTGCTTGTAAATTCTAGTATTTTTTTAAATAGAAGTTTTAGAATTTTGGAAAAACAAACTATGGCATTAAAATCATTGAAGGTAATCAAATCTGGGACATGTGTAACGAAGAAAAGATGTTCTTTTTTCCATTGAAGCACAGAATGTCTCTTTGAAAATCATTCTCAAATCAGATTGGATGGCATGACCTCAGGCTTTACACAATTTCATGCAGCTCAACAGGGGTGATTTTGGATAACAGAGGTCCTTGGGTTACAGCGTTGCAGTAGGAGCCTCTCAACCCCAAGGTAAAAATTCCACTAGTCCATTAGTACAATCATAGACATTTAATTTGTGCTAAAGTATGACTAAATTCGACTTACATGAATTCTTCCCTCCTTGTTTTCCATTCTGAAATAGTCCTTTGATAACATCAGCAAAATACAATCAGGAGAATTTGGACGGAGAAGGTCACTTTCGATGTAGAAATTAGGTCTCACAATACTCTGTTCTTAATGACTGTGCAATAGGAATCTGCAAACAGTAATTGTAGTAAATAGTGATTAAAGTAAAATGATAGTCTAAAATCGTATCACATTTGAATTGGACGTGGGAGTCCAAGGCTTAAGTTATGTGCATCAACATTAAAACTCGACACAACAGAGGAAGAGCGGAGTTAAGTATCTGACACAGACAAAAAACTCACTGAAACAGCTACGGGGAAGACAGTGGCTTGATCTAAAATCTGCAGACGACACTCAGATTATATCCACACCTTGTAATTTACTCTACCCTGCATTCAGCAAAAGAGTGGGCTATCGCGCACTGTAGATGAGGTTACAGAATAAACTGTTCTACGGTTCTGTTCACAAAGTCAGAGCGTAGCAAATATGCAGCTTGTTAGTCTTGAAGAATGATGTACGGATTTGAGTTGGGTTTATTATTAGACTGCAGTGGTTACTGCTGTAAATTTCTATATATTAACAAATAATATTGCCGCATGGTGTGTCATGCAGCACACGCCGGACCCTCCTCCCCAGCGTGTGGCCCTGAGCTTCAGCCCATGGAAGTATGTGCATTACTTCGTCACTTGAGCTCAAGTTCAGGGCTGCTGTCAGTAAGCAAATGATGACGGACATAAAGACTTCTGAATTACATCGCCAGAGAAATGCATGTGAAAATTATAAACCTTTCTACTATGTGTAAGGCATTGAGGGTTATCATTGTAGGGAGAAAAACATATTTAAAGATTCCAGGTTTTTCAATTTAGTGGTTCTTAGGGACATTTGGCCCGTGTTACATGGAGGTTTTATGATGGCTAGTTATCATTTCATCAGCTGTGACATTTCTCTTTCAATTTCACCGCCCTTAGTAGAAGGCTTTGTCCTGAGACAACAAGTTACTACTAATCTCAAAACTGTGGCTCTTCACTACTAAAACCCAGGTGCTTCATGCCGAGAGAGTTCAACACTGTATAACAGGTTATATCATCGTTAATGGAAACACATTCAAAATTGAGTGTGAAAACTGTCCAAAATTGAACAAAAAGCTATGCAGCACCAAACTGAAAATGGCCCATATAACAAAGTTTACCAAACACCCAAAAACACCAGTCTACCATTTTTTTTTTGCCAAACAAGTCCCTCTCAAAACCCAACTCACTCACATTCAGATTATAAGTGTATCAAATGTACATTTATCAGATTCTTTTAATTAATTAGTTTAAAATACTTATTGTACGTGCCTTTAGTGTAGATCTAATACAGTTAACAGTGGAGGTTAAAATTACCTCCACAATTTATCAGTAAATGGATATGGCTAATATGAAGCTTTGGATACCGATAGACCGAAAAGTAAAAAAAGCTCTACTAGTCAGTCATAGACATAGTCCTTGTTGCGTGCCCGAAGATTTTCTAGGTCCAGTGCGAGTATTGTCGGACTTCATGTGAAGCCAAGTAGTAATGCTGCCTCACATCCTAAAGTCCAGAAATCTCGGTCTGGCACAGAATTACAGTTTACTCTCTCGTAGTGAGTTGCAAGTCTAAAGCGATACGGGCTCGGAAGCTAACCATGACAGCTAACGGTACTTAACTTGTTCTGAATATAGCACGGAAAATCCATTATACAAAACAATAAAATCACATGTTGCATCGGACACTAATTCTGTAGGACATTAATCGCTAATGATATTAGCCGAGTGCAACACAGTGTCCTGTTCTGGAATGTGCGTATCTGTGTAGTTTCCTGATCATTGATGTGTCTTGTTAGCACCTTTGTTTGGTGGCTGCAGGTAGTTTAGAGCCAGTTGCCATGACCTGTTACTATAGAAACAGGCTCCCGAATCCCTCCCATCATCAGCGAGGCAATCCGTAGCAGCAATCTTCGTGCGCGGACGGATTGTGGGGTGAATTCGTGTTAGAGAACGCAGACCCATGCAGTCCTGATCAGTAAATGTAAGAGACTTGAGGTGACTGCTGCAGTGCATCTGTCAGTTTCACTGCAGGATACAACACAGCTTGAAACAGCAACTGCTAATCCCCCAGTCTCCATCAACCCCTCCCTCATCTGTCCAAAGCCGTTCTCCCAAGAGATGAGGACTCGTCTTTTATCACACATACAGTATGTGCCTACTTACAGACACACACATGTTCAGAAGAAATGCTGATAGAATCAGCGGAAATCCTGATTTGAAAGCAGGTACATAAGCATCGTTTTGTGTTTAAAAATTAGTCGAACGAGAACGAGTTTTGGGTTGGTTTTTGTTTGATGTGTCTGTGGCTCGTTGGAACTTCATGCTATGGCTAGCTTAATTGTGAATATTAAATGGTCCATGTACAAATAATTTAAAAATAGGCTCTTTAAGTAATAAATTAATTAATAATATGCATCCTTTTCTAATTAAAAAAAAACAATAATTAAATGATATAACCCTTACAATTAAAAATGTTTAAAAAATACTACTTCTTTTAAATATATATTTAATTGCTATTAAAATTAAAACTAAAACAATGCATTCGAAAATATCTGAGAGAGAGCAGGTTAATCCTTTAGTACCCAGTTAAAGTGTTAACTTTCCGTATGCATTTTTGGCTATGGAGCTTATGAATATTAAATAGACCATGTACAACTAAAATTGAACACTTTGTTTTTTTTTCTGCCATTTTTTTTGATAATTTTTTTTTCTTCTTTAAGGGCCAAGAATTGTTTAGTATTTCTTCTAATTTTGAAACTTAAAATCGACAACATTACAATTACAAATGTCCAAAAATAATTTCTCACTGGCTAATTGATTTGCAGTATTTATGTCTCACATAAAAACAACATTAATTTAAAACATTTTAGAGGGAAATAATAAATCTAATTAGCCAGTTAAACATGTAGGGCAAGACAATATCTAATCCTGGACAGTGTCGTCCAATCAACACATCCAACAGCCATTGACAGCTGCTTAATTTGTAGTAGGTCCAGTGGCATAAATGTGTGTAATCATCAGTGATTATCAGTTTGATTACTATTGGTCAGGTCTTTTTTTTTGAGGTGAGGGCACTTTCATAGCTTCTAATCTACCCTAAATGTAACCAGTAACTAGAACCCACAATATCAGTTCAACGAATTTGGTTGCAAAGGTGGTTGGATTTTGTTTTATCATTTTTCTCTGGAATGGATGCAAGCATGTGAAAGAGGAATAGAGAGTGAGGTAAGCACAACTGTGAGGGACTGTCTCTGACAAATGAAACGAAACATGGATGACAATTGGAGATGCGCTTCTCCTCTGAAATAGAAGCCATCATAGGGGGAATAGCCAACGGTCCATTTCATTCAAGTGAGTGACAAAAATTGGCCAAGGCGAAAATAATGTAGGACAGTTTTTTTTAGCCATTCCCTCATGTCCATCACTGTAAAGAGACTGCAGTTTGTTCTGAGACGAGACCAGGAGCAAGGAAGTTGACGACATTATGAAAAAAAATAGTCCTATTTATTAAGTGAATGTTTTATGACAGATGGAGAATACATAGGTCTGCTGGTCTCTGAGAAAGAGATAAAGGAGGACTGGGAGGGACGAAGATGTGGGTACTCATGCATGAGCCACTAACCAAGCTGTATCTACATGCTGCTGAGCCGTTTACAGGCAAGTCGGCTCTACATATGTCTTCAGAAATCGTTCAATATGATTATGGTTTGCCACCAACAAATCGACGAGCGAAAAGATGTACATTAGGCGTGTATAAAAGTATGTCATTACAGAAGATAGATTAATCCGATTTTATTAAACTAACTCCTCAAATCTGTGCCCTCATCGTCCTGTACGTTAGGCATGAAGTGGGAAATGCCAGTTCTTTGATGAATACAAAGCCCTGTTGCCTCAAAACTGGTTAAGATTACAACAGTTTTATGACACGTTGATGCCTATTCTTCATGAACAGTAGCAAAAAGCACATTTTGGATCTTTAAAAGGTGAAAGAAAAAATGTGAAAGTGTGTATATAATCCCTCATTTGATAAGTATGCTTTGAATAAAAGCGTCCTGCTAAATGAACTAAAATTAAAATGAAATGTAGAAATACATTAGTACGTCGCAGTCTTTTAGTGCAGGAATAAGGATCGCGGGCGTGCATGGAACTCTCCTGAATGTCATAATGTTAGGAATACAATCTTCATGTTAAACAAGGTATACAATATGCTTAATCATCTCTCTAGGTTTTTGGAGATTAGAGCCACAGTCATCAATCATTTTCTAAAATAATGCTTGAAATAAAACCATTACATCTCGGACCGTTAGCCAAAAGTTTAATGAGGTCTTATATTATTTGTCTTGGACTTTTTTTTCTATCATGGGCCCAAGCATATCAGTTGTAGCACAGGCAAGTCGATGAACAACCAGCAAATACATACATGCACATACATCGTTCCAGGGCTTGCTTGGGTGATTGTGGGTTGGGTGGAAGCATGTGTGAGGTAGACAATTCGGGTGAACTGGATGACGTGCATCGTCAGGTATCAATACGTACCTGTGTGTCCTGGTTACTTCGCAGCGTCAGCGCGTATTTCATTCCCCACACTACGCGGCCTTCTCGAGAGAGGGGACAGGTAGCATCCCGCACCTCAGGAGCATAACAGGAATAACTATTGCAGTCACGATGCCGACAACCTGGCTATTGTACGTGCAATGATATCAAGCCACACGCTGGATCGTAAAAAGGAGAGCTGCTGACGAGAATAATGATGTGTCAGTGTATCACTAGACGTGACGAGGAATGCCCCTGGTAGCGTTAATTGTTCAGGAACGGATCACGTGAATCGCATATAACCCGATGGCCAAAAATGGGTATTAAGATTGCACACTAGTGACGACGACTGATATAGACAACCCGGCAACTGCGGTCCCCACTAGATAGGCATGAAGAAAGACTAGCCTCAACAGAATAATGGTATAGCTAACTAGTAATGCGCTGTACAAATGCTGATGAAACCTAAGGTTAAAGAAACTCAATTGTGTGTACCAAAGTACTGGTATCAGCTGCGAGTCAGTGTAGTATTTTATACACAACTGCGGTCAAAACAAAGGTAAAATGCCCTACGTAGCTTTCAACATGTCCAGCTCTTCCTCGCGTTTTACCGGTTTATCTTACTAGGAACTCTTGAGGTTCAGGGCACCTATAAAATATATTTTTGATACTTGATACTGCAGGCTACTTTTACAACAGTTGATAACCATTTCTATTCACAAAAGCGGTTAAGTTGAGAGGTCATGTGTGTGACTTCACATGTTCCAGAGTTCAGCACGAGTTCTCAGACAGATCTTCTACCTGATGAGGATCTTCCAGCCTACTAACTATCAATTATTCATAGCTCAGTCTGTGTCTGGGAAAACCAGGATACTTCGTGTAGTGTTTCATGCTGACCAATTCAATCCATTATGTGTATAAAAATGAGACTTTTGTGGATTTTAGTCCATGTATGATATCAGAGCTGATTTTCTTCTAAAACCATGCTTAGCATTTACTGTAACAGAACAGGAGAACATAATACTAGCTGTTGATTTCCTGAGCTCTGACACAGTGTCTGGAAAAAGTCATTGTCTTTTTATTTTTTTCATGCTGATAGTACACTATAGCCCTCCTCATCAGATCTTCAGAAGAGCTTGTTCTGATCTCTGATTTGCTGTCTGGGTCTACAAAGGTGAAGTAGGTTGTAGTGCCAGACAGCCTCAAAATGATTGAATCTTATTTTAGTGCCATGCTGTGACCTAACTTATATGTCCACCCAACGTCCATTGGGTATGTTAGTGATAGTAATAATAAATTATTTCAATCAACACAGCAACTAAAATTGTGTTGTGCAAATCAGGAGTTCTTGAAAACAATTCAGTGGTTTCACTCCGTAGCAGAATCGATATTTTAAAAGGCGGTGAAATTCTGTTCCTCTGCCTTTGCGTTCCTCGAGATTATTACCATTTCTGAAACTGGTTGGGTGGAAGAATATCGGTTAAATAACAATTTCTTGTTTAAAAACATTTTCCTTCGTTTTGCCTATAATTTGCTTAACAATAATATGTAATAATAATAATAATAAAAGTACAGTACAGTTCTTTTTCCTTTTACTCAAAACGAAAAGGAAAAAAGAGAGATCGGTACGTTAGGCCAATAAAACCCGGCTGCGCTTAGTCACAGCCAATACAGCATCATCTTTCTAGGTTTTTGGCCAAATGTAGTGTTATACTAAAAAAAAAAAAAAAACAACTATACAACAAAAAAAGACTATCAAAGTATTTTATAAGATGTGTTAAAAAGGTTTGCCTGCCAGTTGGGTTAAAAAAAACACTTGTATAAGATATGCGTTTTGAGAGTGTTAAAAAAAAACATATTTTGCGGCTCCACATTCGCATTTATTAGCCCTATTACATTCCGAGAGATAATGAGAGGCTAAAATGCCTGTAGAAGCTAAAGCAAAATGTTTACAAACATATATAAAAACAGTTATTAGTTTCTCTCAAAAACAAAATCCTCTAAAGTTTTAGGCTATAAAAACGTCAATCCGCAAAACAAATTAATTTAAGGTGAAGCTGATGCCTACCTCTCTCATTTCAGGATGCAAGTCAACCAAAATGTAATATCCATGTTAACGGCGGCATTATCTGGATTGCTAAAATATTATTTATTACCACTATGTAGTGTTACGTACTTTCGCCGACATAAAAACAATTCATCCCTTTCACTGTTGGCTTTGTATCAGCACAGTGAGGAAGGCGGCGGTCACGCTGGAACGCAACAAATTTTGTTTGTTACAATGGAGCGCCGGGAGGTGTAACTCGATTTTATTTGTTTCTTTAACTGTATTTTTATTTTTGATATGAACGGAAAAGCTTCAATATAGCAAAGTATGTTGTGTGCGTGTAATGCATCAGCGCGATGGTCATACCAACGCTGGTTGGTTATACAGAAGCAAGACATTATTCAAGCTTTTGCAAAATAATTAAAACTGTAAAGCTTTTGCAAAATGAAGAAAACTACTCTCTGCTGTTTCATTTTCCTTTCCGAAAACTTTTGGAATGTGTCACAAAGAACCGTAATTTAGCACATTTTTTCTTCCGTTTAGTTAATCTGTTAATATGATTTAAGTGAAATATATTTAGTGTATAGCTGCCTGCTCTTCTTTTATGTAAGCCATTGGTTTTTCTGTTTTCTCCATTCTGCGGCTGCAGTGCGTTAATGATCTATGCTCAAATTCATCTTACACTATCCTCAGATAAACTCTAAGGGTGGTGTATAGGCTCATTGCGACTTACCTATGATGAGTTCACAGCTAGCGGACTATTTCACTCGAATGGCATCAGCGTCCACATGGCATAGGCCGTACTACTGGAATTTCGCTTGATTGGTTTGACAGCAAATTTCAAATATTAAAATGGAGCGATAAAATATGCACTTATTAACCCGGGTTAATGGCCAGTTCAAATTTTTCGATTTCTTGTTCATAACTATAAAAATTTTTATTAAGTGTTTCTGTTTCTGGTTCTGTTCCTGTCAAAATTTTGTCTGTTTCGGTATTTCCGAAGATTTTTTTCCGTTTTCGTTTCTTGGACCGGTCTCAAGCCCTGGTGCGGGGCCAATTTAATGGGTCTTAACAGCACTACTTTGAGAAGGAAAAAAAAACAGAGATTTATTTTTATTTTCGCAAGTTAACTACAAACTACACTTTTCTTTTTTTACTATTTAAATTAACAAAGTAGATACATTTTATAGACAAATATATTAAAAATGCTTAATAATGTTAAAAAATTAGACCGTCATTGTTAAATTGTTTTTTTTATAGCGTGTCAAAATGTCATGATCTGAATGTGTTTTTTTTGTTTGTGTTTGTTTTTTTTAATCAATCATCCTTGGTACAGATGAAATGGACATTCTGCTTTCATTTTCATGTACGGTGCATCGTGACTATCCCACCAGGAACAATGTCCAGGTAAAACACCCTCTGTTAGTGACATTTCCTTTCTTCCAGTGTGTTACAGTAATGCAAAAAATGCAATGGCTTTAGTCAGATTTCAAAGGAATGTCAAGACGTATTGTTTGTTTGTCTTATGAGTTCAGTCAGGTTTCAGTGTTATCAGCAGACATGCTGGGTCTGGAGGGGATGAAAGGACGTGGCCTGAGATGGTTCTGACATCGAGGACTATTGCCGGTTTCTTTCCCCACTGTAAGAGAAGAGTATGGGACTTCACGGCACACACATTCGTTCCTATTAAAGGTGAAGGATTGGTCAATAGTCCTTTTTTAAGCAAGGAGGTCTGTTGTCAAGGTAGATGCCAATAGTACTATCGTCTTGTCGTTTATTAGCCTTTAGGGACAACTTATAGTGAGTTGTATTTGTGCGCGAGTAAAGTCTGGGCAGAGTGGTTTGCAGCTTTTTTTTTGTTTTTGTAAAGCAGTTAATTTGTCAGCCAAAATGGGCGCTTAATCCCTGTGTTGTGGCTGTCAGACGAGGATTCCTCTCATGTTAAGTTGTCGTGATATGGTATAACATATCTTTCTACAGCCA
Source organism: Cyprinus carpio (assembly GCF_018340385.1). Classification (NCBI taxonomy): domain Eukaryota; kingdom Metazoa; phylum Chordata; class Actinopteri; order Cypriniformes; family Cyprinidae; genus Cyprinus; species Cyprinus carpio. The sequence continues at coordinate 924,590 of NW_024879260.1, forward strand.
TTATTTTCTTCTTCTCTGTAGAATAGAAGTTCTGCGTCAGACTCACACCATGTTTACCCAAGCAAGTGCAGATTGTCATTGACCAGTAAGCGCTTTGGTACAAAAGCAGTAAAAAAGTCCAGAAGCAGAGTGGTTTGACCGCCTGCTCGCAATTCGTGGTAGAAACATTTTTGTTTGTGCTTCTGAGTGTTCTCATTCTCACTCCCCCCTTTTCAAGGAAATGATTTAAGACATACCCAAGGCTTTGTACGTTCAGCCAGTATTTCAATTCTCTACACAGAGAAGAAAGACGGCACTTGCCTTAGCTCCCTTCATCACTCGTCTCCACATCATTTGACCTTTACACACACGTTCGCCCGGCGACCCCCTCACCCGACCGCGCTTGATTAATGGCATGCGAAGACTTTCGTTTTTTTTGGCCCACAGCACAAATGCCCAAGCCGATCACCATACGACGTATTTGGACAGTAAAACTCTTTAAAAGCTTTGGGGGAGTGCTAAAGATTTTTTTTTTTTGTTAAGTTTTTTGAAAGAGAAATCTCCACATTGCTACAGTATATGTGTCGCTTACTATTATTGTAGAAATGGGGAACGCATTTTTGTGTTAGTGATTCCTGTGGGATAAAACACACAGCCTCCATCATTGATGGATAGAAAAAATCCACACACCACACAGACCTTGACCCACGCCCCCCTCCACTTAATGATATGAAATAATGCATTCACCTTTTCCCCCCCATAACCATTACATATTGTTGGGCAATTCTCCTCGTGACACGCATAGCATATCGATGTTATTCCAGTGTAATTTTTTTTTATACCGTCTCAACTCGACACAACAACAAATATTAGTAGTATTGCAAACGCGCCCCATCAAAAACAAATTCAAAAACCACTATAAATATATAATATAGAAAAATTAGAAGTTCAATAACAAAAACAAAACATGCCTCACACTTTATGAACCTACGTCTTCGTTAATCAACTAAAATTCTATAATTTTTGTGTTAATAATTCAGGGGTCCAGACTTTGCAAATTGTATAGATCATGCCCACCCTAAACTCTTAAAAAAAAATAACGTTGTTTCACGATGCCACCATAGATAGAAGAACCTTTTTGTCATAGACAATGGCTTTCAAGAAAGAACACCTTTAACGATCTGAAGAACCTTTCTGTTTCACAGGCGAAGTTTCTTTGTGGCGAAAGAAGCTTCTTCATATTATTACAAAAGGTAAGAACGAGATTGTTCTTTAAGAAACCTGGAATCACCTGAACATATTCGTTGTGGCATGCCAAAAAATGGTTCTTCTATGGCATCGCTGAGAAAGAACCTTATTCAAAGCACATTCACTTTCATTGTTAAGAGTGGGTATATAGATCCACGATACAGTCAGTTTTCCTGAGGTGTTCACATTGGCTTTTCACTGTAGATATTGATCCGGGGTGATTTTCAACTTGTTCCGAGCATTCAGTGACCATAACAATTTCACCCATCACAAGAAGTAGAATGGCTTACAATTTCAATCACCTTATCTGCGTAGGATTTATCCATCACTTTCACTGGGTAAGCATGTGACTAAATTGGACAGTAAGCCAATTCTGAAAAACTTTTGCCAATTGTTAGCTTTCATGACCAGTTAGAGACAGTTAAATTTAAGGACTTTAGTTGACAATAAATGTACATTAAAACAAAACAGCTGTCAAGCCGCGAATCGACCCCGATGATAACTCTAGCCCGTCCATCAGGCATATATCAGCGCTATCACTCCCACTAAAATTATTTTAGAATGATGACGGTGGTGAATAACTCAGAGTCAGGCCTCCTACTCAATTTTCTGCCCCGCAGTCACGTGATGGGATTTCAGAGATCTATACTGGAGTGACTGGCCAGTACGCAATCTGTATAAGGCCTGCAGGATCTATAACGTTGATCCTGTGTGAGGTGATGATTTTCTTCTGCACTATCTGGGGTACTGCTAACTGCTTTAAATACTTGCTTTCTAAAAATCACTCTCGCCTTCTCTTCTGATTGTACTGCCTCCATTAGAGTTCATATGCAAAGTGACACCTGTAACAGTGCAACTGAATCGTACTAACTAAGAAATCAATGGACTACTGACAATAAATCCAATAAATAATACAGGTTTCAAAAATGCTTTTATTCTGGGTTATGTTCTGTCACAAAGGTGGCTGCAATCGTTTTGCAGATAAAATTTATCAAAGGGCGTCCTACTGCACTGAATGTTATAGCATCTTTGTGTATTTGGTGTACAGCAGTTGACATGCTTAAGAATGTTCAAAAAACTCACCATGATTGATGTAGAAGACCTAAACACATAAGCCCTGCGATTTTATTATTAATCGTGTGTACCTCACGCGTGTACCCAGTCCTCTGCCGCACCAGCGCCACATGTAGCCAGCACCTGATTCTCCGCTCACTCTTTATAGAAATCGAGGAATCGCGATTTTGAATAGAAATATTGGCAAATGTTAGAATTAGACCACTTTGACAATATTCGCCGGTGGGTGATAACAGGTGTAAGAGAAAAAAAGAATGCTAATGGTGGCGGAAAGTGATTACAACCATCTCCCGCTCACAATGGACGTAAATGTGTGAAGGCCCCCTACCCGGATACAACGTCTCGACAGGCTATAAAGCTGCACCAACGCCCCACTGCTGAACACACCTCCAGAATCGCTTTTTTGTTGCCAAAGAGCAACGCAGGCAAGTGAATAGGTAAAACATGACTAGAGAGATGGGAACGCTGAAACTTATTTTTTTAACTTGAGAGGCACCAACTGTTACTGTAGACTGGCATTATCACTGCATGAGAACAGTCAACATACACCTGTCCATGTTTTATACAGAAAAAAACAATAGAGGGAAAAGCCAGCCGCAAAATCAAATAAAAACCTGATAAAGAACATACTGACTGGTATGTGTGTCGCGTTGATTATTCATGGTTTGCATCATGGTGACAGGATTGAACCTGCTGTTGTTGTTTAAAGACACATTTATGAGTTAATAAAAGTCTACACTGTGTTTTTATAACCGTTTAGTCATTCTGAATTTGAATTTATTTGAATTTTGAAGTATTTTCAGCCAGGAAGCTGTTTCTGTTACCCGTTTGGCAGACAGTTGAAAAATATCCTAGTTCACCCCCTATTATACAGAACGATATTGCTATTTGAACTCTTGTATGTGACTGAGACACCAAGCACAGTCGTCAACAATTTGTTTGTGTCAACATGGTGTAAAAGGGACGTCTAAAAGAGCAGTACAAAAAGCAACCGACAGTTAAAATGAAAACTTCTTATCACCATCTTTAGCGTGTGGGAACGCATGCCAAAAAAAAAAAAAAAAAAAAAGAAACCACAATACATAAAAAGAAAAAAATATATCTACATCAACGTCATCTTCTTTGCTTTTAAAACTCTGAATGTTGTAGGGATAAAAAGATAGGAAATATTTAATTAGTATATGTCCCAAGATTCTTTGACTGACCACTTGCACAGCATGAAAAAAATAAATACTGACCTTTAATCATGTCATATCATCACCATAAATCACTTTAATTAGTCATGCTCTGTCGTCTTTTGGAATTTTTTTGTCCCCTTTGACAGTGAGAATCAGCGCACTGCGGTAAAGCAGCTTCAGAGAGGCGTTGTGAATGTAGGTCGGGACTTTTTCCAGAGAGAGGAGAGGGACTGTGTTGCGTTGTGTTGTTTCTGTGAATGTTTTGGTGCTGCCTCCGCCGTGGTTAGGAGAGGGAAGGGTTTCATCGCCTCAGGAGGAGAGGCTTCTCAGTACAGCACTCAAATGATCTAATGGTGTCAGATCAGACGCAGGCACTACTGCAGAGAACTACAGCCATAGTGGTCTACTAACCTAGATCCCTGTTATACCCTGTTATTTGTTATGTAGGCTTTTCACAATACACCTATAGGCATGTTTCATAGCAGCTTCAATCATAATGATAATGTTTTTAATACCTAAATGCATCATATAGTCCACATTTAGAAGGTTAGAGCAGTTTACATTTGACACTGACATAAATTATCAACCAGTTGAGATTTGCTAATTAGTATATAATGCTATTGTGTCATCATTTACTCACCCTCATGTCGTTTCAAAACCTGTACTGTGCGTTTTCTTGCCTTGCTGTGCTGAGCACAAAGAAGATATTTTGAAGAAATTATGAATGAACTATAACAGTTGTTGGTGCCCACTGACTTCCATAGCAGGGAAAAGAGAAATACTATGGAAGTCAATGGAGCCGCCATCAACTCTTTGATTAATCAGGCACATTCTTCAAAATAACTTCTATTATGTTCTAACATGGTAAGACAGAAACCTTTACCAGGTTTGGAACAACATGAGTGCGAGACATTGATGGCAACATTTTTTATTTTTGAGTGAACTATCCCTTAAGATTTGGTTGTTTCTCCTGCCCTAAAGCTGTGCTATTATCATTTTCACATGCTGTTTGACATGATTGTTCGCTCATTGTTTGAACCAGATGTTTTGGGCAATCAATATTTAACAGATGTTTTTTATATTGACAGATATAATGCTGACAAGATCCAAAAAAGGACTACACTAAAAACCAATAAAAGTGCTACAAAAAAATACTTCATAGGACTATGGCAAAACCATATTTCCAAGTCCTTCTAGTATGTACAATAGCTTTTATGTGATGGAACATGAAGTTGTACTTGAATAAACCTTTACAAATTTTTGGTCCAGTTTCTAGCATTTGTGAAGTCCCTTACAGAATAATTTATTATGGTACCAATAACTGGATTTATGGCGTAAACAAGATATTCTTCAATACGTCTCCTTTTAAGAGGATCTGCCGCCGCACACTGCAGGGTTGGAATGCCACCAAAGTGGGTAGTCTATGCCCTGTGCTGCGAACCGTCCCGCGACCGACTTTGCTGACAGAAGTTTCATTTCACTGTAACTTAAAGTCACAAGTGGCCAAAAACTATTTGTAGCTTGGCATGGGAATGGTGCAGGCGACCGAACTGCTAAAAAAATTTTGACTTCTTTTGAAGAAAAAAATAACGATAAAAGCTACGCTCTTGCGGTTGTTACAATCCACAGATGTGTAGCTGAGCCCTTTGTTGCAGTGCTGGTCAGAAAGAACTTGCCCTCCTCCCTCCGGAGCTACAGAGGAGATGCCTTAAGACTATCACCAAAAAACATTGGTGTGTAACTCACTCAGACACATATTTGTTTTCTCTTTGGGTGCGGGACTCTTCCCTTTGACATTTGTTTTTACATTGCCCTCATCTAATGATAATCAGGCGAAGATATTATTCAATATGTTTATATGTCATTTTTCTAGTGGGAAACAGCATAGACAAAAAAACCCCCATGTTTCCTTTCATTCCTTACTGTCCTTCTGTTCCTGTCTGCATCCTAGTAAAATAAGACATTGATGAGATGAGCTGTGGCCTCTGTGTTTTGAGGGACTTGGCTATATGACTTAAAGAGCTAATTAGAGGTCTTGATTGAGTGGCTTTGTGTGTGTGTGAATGTCGCGGCACGACTAAGCCACAAACATAGACTCTATTCGCGTGTAACCCATAGCGATCCTGGCCGTCCCCGTAAAATTCTCTTTCACGCAGACACACAGACCCAGAACTCCACTACAACGCTGCAGTGCAGCCAGCCAAGTGTTAGTTGTATAACACTGGGTTTTCCCCTCATGATTTCCCAGCCTTGATGTAAACCAGGCTGACGCATTATGGATTACACTGGAATGTGCAGTTCATAGCAGTGCAACAGCCGATGAGAGCAGGAAAGATGGATGCTATGAATGAGACCGTGTGTCTATGAAGATGTTTTTCAGAGTTGGCAGAAGTATGGTGTAACATTCGTGAGTGTGTTTCAGGACTCTGCAGAGTGTTAGTATCTGTAGTGTTGTAGGCAGCGAGCAGCGGCTTGGCACCTGCCGGAGCGGTGAATCACAAATGGGCCCCAGCAGGTGCTGAGGTCTGGCTAGTGAACTGCACGAACAGTGTCTGCAGATGGATTGTCACACACCTCCGGGTCACACACACCGCTGCCTTTCATGATTCCGAAGGGTACGACCCATAATGATGTTTAGGCAATGATATTAATGTTTTGTCAGCTGTGAACAGTGCAGAGGCGGTGTAATGTTGCTCGACCGAGGCAGTTCACACGTGACCCAATCTATCTGGAGGAAGGTGTGCATAGCGTTGCGCCGTGGCGGGCGGGCATTACTGTCGAGAGAATGCCTGTGACCATGTTCACTGCTGTGAATCCCGGCCTGAAGCGGGTGACCCGAAATGAGCTAGATAGTGTTATCACAGAAGACCAAGCCAATCAGGAGGAAGTGGAGGGAAACAAAGACACACGAAACACTACAAGCAGCATTTAATTACAACTCAGATTCATTTAGTAAAATGAATTCCTTTCAAATTTTATTGAGCCAAACGAGATGGCTGTTATATATTCCACACAGAACAATGAACAGCTAATACGTTTGAAAGAAAAGCATAGTTCGGTTTTTCATAATAATTATGCAATTTATTATAAAATAATTATTTTGAAATAAGAAACAGTTCATTTTACATAATTCTGTAGAAATAGTGTTTAAAAAAATAGAGTTTTTAGTGCAAAAGTATTGGTTATTTTCTCCTTGCAATCATATTTTGATTGGAAAGCATCACATGCAGTGAACCAGTCACATGTGGTGCAGGTGCAAATCTGATCTGAAATTTCTGTATGCTCATATGGTCAGAACCTTACACAGCTCCCATAATACTCTCCACTGGAAATAAATGACTTCCGGTCTGTTGTTTGTCAGAGACTACCTGCAGCCCCTTCAACCTTAACTATATTAAAAATACAGCACAGCCACCAGATGCCTTGTTTTATAAACACGTTTTTATACAGATTTTCATTTAAACATTATTTATTAAGCAATCCAGATCAGAACTCTCTGTTCTGTTTTGGTAAAATATAACGTAAATTGAGGAATACATAATTAAATTCATCTTGTATCAATTTTCATATTGAAAGGTGGTGACATTCTGTATTTACAGTACATTTACATACATGTTTTACTTTTCCAAGTTGAAACAGGATATTTAAAGCATGGTGGCACTACTGTGCACTGGGCATACCAGAATAGTGGTTAAGGGAAAACTGTTGTAAAAGTAGGATTTGTGACAGCTACAGCTAAAAAGAACAACCATTTCAGACTTTGTCATTACATTTTCATAAAAAAATTGAAAACATGCACAAATAAATACATGCGTTTAAAAGGTACATCATGATTTCATGTTAATTTTAAAATGTTAACTGCATCAGTGGTGTACAGTAGTTATTATAAAACTTGATAGATAGATTTTCTGTGCTTCATCAAGTAGTGCATACCTGCAGCAACCGGTCTGCATGAGTGTCACATTCTCTGTATTTAATGGCATGTGTTTCAAAAGTGCTTCATTTTGATCCTGGGATTTAAACCCGGGAGGATAAATGTTGTACGTGGCCAGGCCGGATTACAGTAAAGTGACACTTACAAATAGAAAAGGTCATGGTAAACAACTCCACCTCTCATACTTATAGTCATTTTCTGATTTTCTATATTTCTCTCTGGCCAATCTCTGTCGCTTCCTGTCTCTTTGTGAGTTCATTCACATCCCAGGGGAAATGGCAGAATGGATTAGTCTGAGAAGACCAAGAGTCGTGGGTGTGGCCATGTCTAATCTGGTTCCATGTCCATTATAGAGGAAGGCAGGGAGGGACTTGGGAGAAAACTAAACTGTGGATGGAAAGGCTGAGGCAGAATCCCTGAAAAATACAGAGGTTCTCTTGTTTTTTTAATGAACATTCGGTGCAGAAGGCGGGAACACAAGCCTCTGCTACTGACTCATCCGATTAGCTGGAAAAAGGATCCTGTTAAGGGTAGAGGGAGGCAACGGCGATCGGTGTGCCAAGACAACCAGCCTTTGAAGCCGCTGCTGATTCGCTCCCTGTTCTCCTGCTGTTGTATCCACCTTCCCCTCCTTCTCTCTCGCTTCTCTTTTTCTCTGACTGCTCACCCTCTCTCACTCATTCTGTCCCTCCGTAGCCATTCAGGCGTGAGCTGTGTTTGCTGCGCACGAAGCTCTGGACCTTCCTGCTCTCACACCCCGTCCTTCTTGGCAGTGCGGCACACACAAGGATGGGACGCACTACAACCCAGATATCGAGAAAAAATACTCGCAGGTAAGGAGAGGAAGGAGAAAAGGTAAGAATGTAGCAATAGCAAAAGAAATGGGAATGGAATTTAAACGTAAATAATGTGGGAAGAAAGTAAAGTATAAAATAGAGGAGGATAAGAGAGAAGATCATAAGAAATGAACAGCTTTCAAAACCATGCAGCAGTCAGAATGCGCTTGTGTACATGTGTGGAGGAGGATGGGGGTATTTGTTAGGTTTTTTTTTTAGTGGGTCCATGCAGTGATGAAGAGCCCTCCTTTGCATGCATATTGGGTAGCCAGTGCTGTGGTGAGAGATAAACTCCAGCTCCTGTCAGTCCTTCAACAACGGTCCTTTAATATGACCCAGAGATCTAGAATACAGTCACATCAAAACATTAAGCATTTCTAAAGGGGGGGGGTCGGAGAATGGAGTCCACAATGAGATACAGTGGATTTTTGTGTTGTGCTTTTCTGCAGGTGGAAACATATATGCTATGCATAAATTATGCATTGCTTTAGGTGTCAAGATCATGCTGTCTAAAATGATTTCCTCGCATATGTGAAGACATGCAAATGCCGGTGACTCATATGCAAAGCATTCATCGTGCAACAGCAATCACAAACGCTCCAGCTGCATTCCTTTACAGGAGCTGTTTGATCCATGATTTGGATTGATTTCGTGGATGACAGCAGTGAAATCAGAGCTCAAATATATTGCTGGGAACAAAGCCTAGGTCTTTGTTTTTATTTTCTGATGATTTAAAGAATGCTCTGGATAAGCTGTGAGATGATCAAAGGCTAGATCTGCGCTGTCTCTATCTGAGATGAAGGAGTAGGAAATCAGTGGATCTCTGCAGAGCTGCGCTGCCACTTTTACTGATCAGGTTGTCTCAGATTGCAAGTATTTGCGTGTCTGATTGAGGAAATGTTTGGCAAACGGTGATTATGCAGGAGTGGATGTTCTAATTAAACTGAAGCTGTCTGTAATCTAAAATTAGTCTTTATTTTCTTCCTCCCTCCACCAACCCTCTCAGCTGCTCTTGATAAAGGAGACTGTAGACGGCTTGGAAAAAAACCTGTGCTCACCAGCTCTCAGGTAATTTTTATTCTGTTGCTTATTTTGGTAAAACTGAAAAATGATGGGATACATACAGATATTTTGGCCCAGGTTGATTAATTAGCCAATATTTGGTCATTCTGAGAGTTTCTGCATCACAAATAAACAGAAGTAATTTTATTATTATTATTTTTATTATATTGATGAAATATTATGTACAATTAAAATACATTCTATCTGGTGTATCTATCTGCATTTTTTCAGCCTGTCTGCTTTTTAGATATCTATATCAGCATCAGCTATTATAAAACACAATATCAGTTGACCACTACAAATAAAGTGATTTACTGGCATAGGCTCTGTTAGAACTGTTAGTTCTGATTTTATAATGTTTTCTTTTACTGAAAGACAAGCTGAAACTGAAATTAAATGGCTGTTAAATGAGCTCTGTCTCATCACAACAACGTTAAGGTTGATTCAGGGGAAGGTGCTGCAGAATTACTGATCCTGAAAACATAGCTGGATTCCCTGTGAGAAATATTTTCTTAAAGAAAAGGTCCATATTTGTTTGCTTTTTTTAGTCTTTACAAGAGTTCTGTTCTTTAAAGATGACAGAATCATATCAGCTGTATAACAGTTGTCACTATGAGTTTTGAAGCTGCTGTTGTCAGGGCTCAACAATAAGGACGGCCTGATAAGAAGCCCATAGAAAGTATAAATATGCATGTGTTTCGGTGCCTAAATATAGACAGGGACTACTGGCTTGACAAGGGCAGATGAAAAAACACCCCATTATTGAACTTTAAATAAACAATATGTATATATGACCAAAGTTATATGGATACAGAGACCGTGGGCTATGGAAACAGCTGCCCTTTTTTTTTTTTTTTTTTTTTTTTTTTTTAAGAATGTGCTTTTTAGCCTTTAATCCAAAGACCATGGCTTTGTCTCTATGTTCTTATACATCTGAGATTACTGTGTCAAATGGGTTGCTGATCGGTTAATAATGAGCAAAGCCATCATAGTATTTTGTTTCTCTCTCCGTCTCTCTCCCTTCTTCTGCAGCAACCCCAAACCTACAAAATGCCTTTCGAACACTTCATCTCCTGTGATAGCCCTACTCATCCTCCTATTAAGGTATCACAGGGTCCACGTGCTTCCCTGCAAGATCTGTAGCTGCAGCATCAGGCACCATGAAGTCCTGATGCTCTGGGGCCAACAGCTCACAGGGCTCCTTCTGGCAAAACAAAATCTAGTAACAAGACCTCACTCAGAAGTAAAAATGATAAGGCTAAGCCAACTCAAACGCCAGCTAAAACCAAGACTACGTCTACTGTTAAACCAGTGTTGAATGGCACTGGTGGTGGTGCTCAGCGGGAGAATTCCACCGCTTCAAGTGCACGTGGTTCACCCACAGGGAAGACGGTGATGGACAGGAAGCCGAACCCAGGAGCAAGGCCAAAGTCTTCCCCTGCTGGGTCTGATCTCTCGGCAGGCCAGACTAAAGGAGGAAAAGTGCAGAAGGACACAATGTTCAGGGAAGATCTGCCTCAGGAATCAGCCAGCAATGCTCAGAATACTCCATCTAACTCTGGCAGCACCTCACCAGACTACAGCGCTGGGAGTCCTCGCAAGAATGGCCACAGTACACCAACAGGTGAATTGGATTCATAATTACCTTTAGACCAGGCCCGGACTGGCCAACGGGAGAATTCAAATGTTTTTTTTTGTTATTATTGTTAATATTTTTGCCTTCCCAATGTACCAAAGTGATAATTTCTGATTTTGTCATTCGATAATAAATCGATAGTAAATTGACTAAATTGGTTAGTCTTTACTGGCAGTGCTATACGAATCAGCTCGTCTGTCGTGCGCTTCCGTCAAACGGTTTCGAACAGAGTAAATGATGCGCTGACTTGAGGAAGGAGAGGAAGCGGCCAGAAGAAGCAGTGAAATGTAGCAAAATTACTGACCTGTTCAGGGCTTCAACTGCAGGTCAGTTTCAATCAGTAAATACGCTTCTGTAGTTTTGTCTTTATTAACCTAGTTGAGTAGGCTATTAAATTGCTATTAGGCTATCAGGAGCACCCCATTATTGATAGGCATCATTATTTTAGCAGAATAGCTAATTTAGCAGACAGATATATGGATTTATTGTATAGGGAGATAGCTAGAGCAGACAGCAACACAAAAATATGAGTTGCAGCCTCATAATGCAATAGTGTGTTTAATATTAGGATTTTTCAATAAAGATATTGTACTAATTTTGACATTTAGGCACTTTAGAAAATGTGTTTTAAAATATTTGTATGAAATATACTGTAGGTTTGTTAAATCTTGGGCATTTAAGTCATTTTAAGATAAATAACATTCTGGGCTAACAATGGCAATGGACCAAAGTTCTGTTCATAACAGTAGACCTAATGGTGAGGTACAATTAAAAAAAAGGGGGAGAGAGAGATATTGGGGAAAATTAAGAGAAGGGAAAGGGAAGTGAAGGTGCAGTTCAAGAGAGAACCTTTAATTATTTTCTACGGCCTGAAATTGCATCCCAGTCCGGCCATGCTTTAGACAAATTTAAACTCTACTACATTCTCAAGCTACGTCCCTTGTTTTACTGTGAGAGTGGAGGTATCCAGCAAAGCCAGAGGCAGTGAACAGATCGAGCAGAAATTCAGATCTGAAAACAGCTGTAAGTCCTTGGAAGTCAAGAAGCTATGCTCAGTTTCCCATGTTAGCTCTTGATATTGGGAGATTACCTCCTCAGGTTTTACTCTTCTGTCCCTGTAAGTAAAAGTTAATTAATAGTATGATCTGTGCTTCTGAGTTTCAATAAAAGTTAGAAAATTAGAACAGGAAAGGAAGGCAAGGGAAAGAAGGAATGTACTGCAGTTGAGAGGGAGAGAAAATTATGAACCTTGAAATCCAGAGATAAAAATATAGATATAGTATCTCTTCCCTTTTTCCCTGCTCATTAGTTGGTGTTTGCTTGGTACTGACTTCTCTGTGACTCAGAGAGACTTTGCTCAGCAGAGTAGGTTTTAGCTCATCATTAAGCTGCTTAGCACTACTAAAATTGTACATGCCTGTTACCTTGCTCACAGTTCTTAAGGAATACAGGTTTAGATAGCACAGAGGTTCTGCAGGACAAATACCAGTTTACAATAAGGTACAAAAAATATCACTATTTATTTATTTCTTTTTTGTGCAGACAATGTTGAGACCATGACTTTGATGGATAAGTGCTCTGTTTAATTAGATTAATGGGCTTTACGTTAAAAAATGTTTTAAATGATTGTTTTTAAATAACTATTTTCTGTGTTGTCAACATGCAATGTCATTTATAAAAATGCTGTGTGGATGTAAAAACTTAATAATCATTTTATAATGTAGGTCTCAGGTCAAAACTTCAAGCCAAGGCAACAACAAAATCTCCTCTGACCAAACCTGCTCAAAAACCAGACACTGACAAGACTAGCAGGTGAGTTATGTTAACAACAAGGCTGTGATCCTCACACTTGCAATACTATTTTTTACTATCTCCACTTTCTCTTCCAGTTTATAGTTCTTTGATCCTTCATTTTGCTTACAGCCCCCACTAATAATCAACCAAGACTAAACCTACTACAACCATCCGTGCGGTACCTGGAGTTCCGGCATCCCGCTCAGATCCAAAGAGCAAAAGCACTGTGTCAGAGAACCTTGGTAAGAAATACTCAAGCTTCAGAATGGATCTAAAAGTAATTTGTTATTGACAATAATGAGTTCAAGTCTGTTTCCTCTTTTAAACAGCTTCATCCAGACCTGGTTCAGCCCATAGCTCTAGAAAGCCTGCTTCCCCAAGAAAAGAGGTAGAGAAAGATTATCTAAACCTGCAACGTACAAGAAGACCACAAAGGCCATCCCTGAGTCAAGGCCCAGTGTCAAAGCTTCCACGTCTTCCTCCAGGCAGTCACCTTCTGTCCCAAACAAAACAGGACCTAAACAGAAGGCTCCAAAACACTTCCAACAAATCAATCTCTAAAATCCTCAGGGGCCGGCAAAACTCCTGCTGGCTCTAAAAAAAGCCAGGCACTGCTTTGAAAGATTCAGTATCCAGCCCTAAACAATTCAGACTCTAAAAAGGGACACTCAGAAGTTAAATCCAGATTCTAGCGAAGGTAAGACAAGAAGTAAGGAACTGGTCACATCTTGTCTGGAGAGTTCCAAAGTTCCTTCTTCCCTGGGAGCAGCATTCACTAGTCAGCCCAGCTAGTACTAGACCAGCAAGAAACAGTTCCTGAGGGTATATCGCAGCTTCCGCTAAGGTTCAGGATATGGAGAAAAGCAGTGATCTAGCGAGTAAATTAAGTAGCACAGAAGTGAAGACTCAGTCAGTTACTCCAGACCATGCATCCATGTACTTTCTGGCAGAGAGTGAGATAAGCGGAAGTAAACTGGCCACAGGACCATGCCATTCCAACCATGTCACGGGACCAGATCAAGTCCTCTCTTCCATGAACTCCTCAAAGGACTCAGACCTTCCCTCCTCCTTCCAACCTCCAGTCCTGGGAGCAAGTGCATAATACCCCTTATGGTAATCATGGGAAGGGCTTTCAATCCCCAAGTTAGCCCAGATTCCAGAAGACTGGCAGTGCCACGACTGTCTTTCTGAATGACAATAAACCAAGCCACGTCAGATTCTTATGATGCTGGTTGGGACATCCCAAGATGACGACTGTTGTTCAATGATGCGTGGCTTTTCACGAAGTGTGGGACTCAAAGTCGTTGCCCGATACTTCCTGGATCGCAGCACAGTGAGCAACCAGCACACCTGATGAGGCTCAAATATTTACGAGAGTGGGACTAGATACAACTACGTGTATACAGAATCTATACACGGCTCAGAGGACCTAGAGGCCGAAACATCCAAGTGAAAGAATAGGTCGTGGGCTTCAAATGGCCACGTATCTTTGATTAGAAAGGATGAGGTGCCAGTGGCGGAGTAACCCATTGTAAAATATATACTACATTACAAAACTTGAAGGGCGTGCAGGACCACCAACTTTTCTCTTTGAAGACAAGAGGAGAAGGAAGACGGGCGGGAGACTGAAGATGAAGAATACAGAAAGTTGAGTTGTTTCACCGAGAGGGAATGCTCCACACCAAATTGCAGAGCACCTCCCACAGTTTTTTCAGGTATTGTGCACCTTGCATTTGAGATCCTTCGGGACACAAGAGAATGAGTCAACCAGAGTACCAATCATCTTCTCACTATCGTCGCTCGGTTTAATACGCTCGGTGGAATAATGTGGGCTGGAGACATAGAATATACCAACACATCACTCGTGCCCATACCTCCGACCACCCGTCAAGTGATTCCTTTGCACAGGTTATGTCCCTTGGCTTTTTGCACCTCACCAATTCCTCAGACAGCCTACCGCTCCCAGCAGTCCACAAGCACAGGGAGGCACAACCTAAAATACATACCCACACCACCAGCAAATAACAAGAGCCCAAACCTGCAGTATTCCAGACAGAGGTTCCAGGGATCTCCACAGAATGACTTGTGCTAACTAAGCAATCAGATGCCTCCTAGTGGCAGACAAGACACCAAGGAGTTCCTGCTCAGGAGCGTCCCCCCTAGTCCACCCTGGACCTCCGCTTGGTGTAACAATATGGCACATCTCATCCAGTCCAAAATATCAGACAAAGCAGAAAAGCTTGCCATTGCGGCTAGACTTACCTGAGCCTGCAGCTTGACCTGCGAGCCGCACCGGACCCACCTCTCCAGCAGGTCAATGTCTAACATGCGAGGCCCAATCCTCCCCTGACTGCAGCCTCATAAACTCTCACTACAAGTCTCAACCATACCTGATTCATTATCATTTAAGCCTATTCAGAGAATTCCCTGTTTGGGGGGGACCCCTCCACCAAGGGTTTTTTTTTCATACTTCATATGGGCTAAATCTTGATAGCCCATTGATTTAGATAGTCGAACGCTACTGCCAGGTCCATTTCCCCGCTTCCTTTCATGCTCCTATGTAGATTTATATTCCTTTGCAATTGACTATTTCAAATAAGCTATACACACAAATAAATTGCCTTCTCCTGCGGCGCTAAATATGCCTAAATACTCAACTAACAAGGTGATAAAAAGCTTAATATTTAACCGCAAAATTCTAGCTGCGTGGGGTGACGTAGGCTGATTCAGACCATCTGTTATGTGTCATGGCTGGGCAGCTCACAGTTGTACCATTGGCACTTAAGTCCTCAGATCATTTTTTGTTTTTCATTATCCATACCTATAGTTGGTGCTTCTTCCGCATAGTCCCAGTCATTTATATGCTGACCTTGTCATAAAGATCCTTTATATTGCAAAAGCAAGCTCGAACATATAGCCTGGGGCCAGCAAATATATACATAGAAATATATATATATGGACAAATAGACAGTTGAGCTAAGCTTCCATGATTCTTTGAAGGTGGTTTAGAACAAATTTAGCTG
The DNA here is from genome assembly GCF_018340385.1 of Cyprinus carpio. Taxonomy (NCBI): domain Eukaryota; kingdom Metazoa; phylum Chordata; class Actinopteri; order Cypriniformes; family Cyprinidae; genus Cyprinus; species Cyprinus carpio. Next base: position 940,354 of record NW_024879260.1, read on the forward strand.
TTTTGACTCTCAATATCAATGGTAGATCCTAATTGCTGTTTTTGTTTTTTCAAGAATCTGTCTGTTTAAGTCCACCCAAACCCGGAAATCTGACATGCCAACACTAGGTTTCCCATTATGGATTTTGGATTCATTTATTAAATTCCATGTTTGTTATCCATTTATGTGTTTTTTGATTTGTTTGATTTCTCATGTCACAAATAATCCCACCATCTGTATGTCTGTAAGTAGTAACATTTCCTCAACTCATAGATTTTATATGCTTGTAGATTTCATTTAATTCACTGGTATTTCTGTATCAGAATTAGTATTTTTTTTTTCCTCCCTGTATGTTGTGTTTTTGAAAAAACAATCTCAAGGTCCTCCTCCCTGTCTCTCTTGTTTTCACACTTGATCATGTATGCTAATCACTGTTAATGGTTTTTGGGGAGTTTTAATCTTAACAAGAGCATATCCTTGCCAAGTAAAGCAATAAGCACCTGGGTTGCCAGCATGCCTTCATTTTTTTCATTGTATCTTTAAGTTAAGAAAGTATAAACTAAAAAAAAAAGCGTAGTGCTTTCTTGCATTTCGATGTTATATTTAGGACAACCAATGCTCAGTTTGATCAGAACAGAGATCATAATCTTTTGTATGTGACCAAAAGTTATGCGGATATAACAGTGGCTGGCAAAACATGATTTTTGTCCTGTTACTGTTAACAGCACTTGTGAACAAAGAGACACATTCAGTGTAGGCTTTCTTCTGTGCATCACCTTTATGGCAGGTGTCCACCTTATCCTAAATTCAGGAGTTGCTCCATGGAAATGTAGGATTTGCACATTTGCTTAAATTGTAAAGCATGTGGTCATTGAATCATATCTTGATGACAATGAAAGTGAAAACTGCCTAAGACAAAGTGTATATATTTTTTTTTTCATCTAGTCTGTAAAGGATTGATATTTCAAGCTTAATTGCATCATGGAGGACCACAGTTGCACTAGGGTGGATTTTGTACATCATGTGGAGCTAGAACACGCATGTCTTCAGGAAAAATAAAAAAAAAGACGCCCACGTAAGGATAAAAACTCTTGGTCCATTGTGCAGGTATTGTCAATTATTTTTAGGGGACTTGGATGGTTGTGACACATTGTATCAAACCTGCACACGATGACCGTCGCGGGGGGCGTGCTAAAGCCCTGTCCCCCCATTTACGCTAGCTGGACCTGGGAGAAGCCCAATCGAACAAAGCTATGGATGCTGACCGAAGCAATGATCCCCAACAGGAGGAAGTCACCTCAGGAGGGTAAAGGAAGTAGAGACAGAGGACGTTAAACGAACAAGTGGACAGGCGGAAGACGGTAAGTTTGCATAGAAAGACTGGAGTCTGCTTCGACAGCTACTGTTCCTGACCCAAGAATCCAATCTGGGCATGCATAAACTCTTGTCCCAAGAGGATTTAAACCTTGCACAGTATCTGATCAAGCAGACGCTGTCCTTGTCTCGACGACTGTTTTGAATGAACAGGACTACTTGGCATCACGAACAGGACACATTATTAGCGCGCTGGTGACCGAGCTATTTCTCCACTGGAGGACATCCACCACACAGCATCAACTGTGACCAGCTTCTCTCCTGAGGACGCTGCATCTCCAACAGGGCGAGTGGACCATCGTGGAGGTCTGTGGAGACAAGCACATCACTGATGGCCTCCTGGACTGGAATACAGCCAATGTTTTGAATAGGACTCTTTGGATTAACTGGCATCCTGTCTGTGCTTATTTTATTTTGGGGGAGAAAGAGACCGATCAGTTTGAAGCTTAAGTTGACTGAAGTCACATGTCATTTTTGTTCTCATTGTACACGGTACTATATCAAGGACTGGAGCACTGACCTCTGTGCAGTTGTTTTGGGCATGTTCGGGACAGTTTTCTAAGTGCTATATGTAGTTTACTTGATGGGTGTTGCTTGAATCTTTGTTAGGAATACCAAAAATGCATTTTCTTGTTGCTCTTTTGGTCTCTGAATGATGACGCTTCTAACATGTTTTGAACTGAGTGTAGAGAGTAAGTATGTTTCTGGTTTTTACATTCATTGTTGTTATTTAAGACAATAAAAAGCTGTGTAATGAATTTTTCCTGTCTTTTTTATAATGTATATTATAACTTGAGCGCTTAAATGGAAGAGTACAGTAAATTAGGGACACGTTTTAGAGGATTAAAAATAGATTAAATGCAAATCTAATGATTTTACTAAAAGCACTGATTTATTTTGGAATGGCAAGAAAAAGCAGGGAACTTTCTGTTTTTCTTATTTCTTTTCTTAATCAACTTTTTGGAACAGGACGATGTGGGTTTTTTTTCTACTTTTCTTTAAACATCTTTAAAGGAAGCTACAGAAGATTCTTACATTTTCAAAGACAGACAAAATAAGTACTAATTTGACCGTGATCTTATGTTCAAAAAGTTTACAACCCGCCTCACATTTTCCTAGAGCAGCCAGTAAATGTTTTCAACCTTTGATAAGTGCTGTTACGTACTGTTATTAGTCCATCAGTTGTCTCCTGTGGAAAAAGATCTTTTAAAATCTTACAGTTACGGTTGTTTAAATAGTACAGAGATAGTCTGGAGCAAAACAATGTGCAGGATCTGACGGATTTTTCTCTGCAAGAACACATTGGGCAATTTTCAACTGCTTAGAGAACAAACCAAAGTTCAAACCACATGAAATATCTTTTCCACATCACTGTGCATGTGTTCAGTAAAGGACATGACAGATTATAATTGTGTGTTTGTTGTGTGTTTGTAAGCATAAGCACATTGTGTTTGTCTATACTTCTGACTTGAAGATCAGTAACGATACCAATAGGACAGAAAAAAAACAACTAATTCCGAGGGGTTCCCACAGACTTCTTCTGCAACTGTATTAAACGTATTGATTTAAGTTGAAAAACTGTTTCTTTTGAATTATGCGGTGGCATTTTAGGCAGGCAAATATTGTAAAACTGGATACAACTTTACACACAGAAACGGTATTAATATGTTTTTTCCTAAGCTGAAATTATATAGTAACAATTATGGTTGAACGCACAGTACTGTAACAATTTATGAACTGACCCCATTCACCTCTCCATTCTTTTACCCAAGCATCGTCTAGAGTAGATAATAATGGGTTGAAGGCGTATGTATTTCTGTATCTCCTGAGCAGTTGAATAAGGAAAACTGTAGACTTTAAGGACAGAAGAAAGGGTACGCCCATGCTATAAATTACCGCTGTTCTCCAGTGGTGAGGCTGACAGGAAGCCCTGAAGGAAAATCATTCAGCTGTGCCCTTGCAAAGTAAAAGTAAAGTGGTCTGGAGAAGATATAAGCACACACACTTATGAGCTACGCAACAGAGCTGAGCAGTGGGGCCAGCGGTTTCGTCCTCAAAACCCTGCTGCTGCTCCAGGGAAGTGTCGACACCAAACTATCCACGTCTTTCCATATCACAGGTCCAGATTCTGTCCTGCCATATTCAACAGTGTACGTGAACGTATCTCCCCAGTTTCTAATGTAATCCTGATGCACCATACGATGAGTGTGTGAGGGTTCCAGAGTGCACCAAAACTCACGTTCAGACTGACAAATCGGGGACCCGGGGTGACAAAAAAACAAACATGTCACGACAGGATCTGACCCAAGAGATACAAGACGTAATTACTCACAAGCATAATCAGGTCAGCGTGACAAGGAGAGCAAGACGGGCAGGAAGGTCTTATACCGAATTTAGTGTTACTGTTGCTTTTGTCTGGGTTTCACGGTTTGCTTCTAAGCCAACCTGCTGGAGAAACTGAAGACCGGTGCACCATAACATAGACGAACCACTCACAAAGGAGGGTGTAATACTCATAGAAGCTAGCATTCTTATGCATTTCAATGGCACTTTTCGACTGACTGTACTCTCCCTCAGAAAGTTCTTTTTAATGTTGGAATCGGTGTTTATTATTTTATAATCGCAGGTTAAAAATTGACCTGCGATTAGCTTGTAAGTTTTGTCTTTCTATCTTTCGTCTCCCCTAGGGCAGATATTTGCGTCCCTCCCAGTTAAAGAGGAAGGAAAACCACAAGAAATGGAAGACTGTGACCAACAAATTGGGAAAAAATGCTCTTGCCTTTGACTATACACTGGTTAGTGGGAAAAATCCATAGTGCTTAACCAAATAATGTAGTGTAATGACTCGTAAGGTTATGTTAGGAGATCCATTGAGACTTTTCTTTATCCACAATGGTAAAAAATGCTCTTCTTGATGAGAACAAGCCGATATTAGTAGTGGAATCATTTAACACAGTGGGTTTCAGTGTAAAATACTGGAATACTGTACGTATGATTATATGCAGTTAGAACAGAAATTTAGCTTTTTATCTAGTATTTCAAAAACAAAACGTAGCCTACATTTTGAATGTACAGTGACTTATGTAATTATGACGACCCTCTCTCATACTACAAGGGGACAGATCCCATTAACAGAACGTAACACAGGAGTTAACTGCGAGGATCTGTGCGTAAAAGTTACACTACTCTGCAGCTCATCGGTTCTTGTGGTAAAACTAAGTAATCCTTCTCCAGGACTAGCGGACACCCGCTGCTCGTTTGGCTAACCCCATTTGTCTTTTAATTGCAAGTGAGTATGAAGTTTTCTAGAGCCCACGGGGTTTTGCTGTCAGGAGGGAAGGTCAAGCAGATGGACCTGAAGGTCAGGCCTGCGGGCAGCTGCAGAAACAGTAGACATCCTTATTTATCCTTCATTTCCTGTGAGAGACAAAATACCCACACAAAATCTTTCATACAAGGCATTTATGCCAAAAAAATTAAACCAAACCAGAAATCCTCCAAGTTCTCCCAGATAACGAGATGTCGGCCTGTGATGACATGACTATGTCCAATTTAAAACTGCACAGATGATTGTATTTGTTTTGATTTTTTTTTTCATGTGGCGGTGTACATCATCTCAAATATTTTGGCCTTGTATTTCTATTTATATCTAAAGATGATACAAAGTAAATAAAAGCAGCTTTTTCCAAGGAAGACAATCCTGAGTCAAAATGAGTGTTGCATTCTTTTAATCAGTAGATCTCATTTGTGTGATGTTATAATGCTCCCAGTGTTCAGCTGAGAGTCAAGTGTGGGTTTCAGTGGGTTGTAACGAAATAAAATAGAAATGTTTTTGTGGGTTCCCTCTCTCAATAACAATTAATGTCATCATAAAGTATGTTATTTTATGGAATTATGATATTTGATCATATTATGAGATAAATCTAGGTCCATGTGTGTTTTAGTCACATAGCTGTAAGCCACAAGCACACATAAATGTTATTCATATCAGAATAAGCCCCAGTTCCGGCAGGGTTAAAATATTTTGACTATTACTAAATGTGCATATTTTAAATTAATTTTTTTTATTAATAAATTAGTTTGATATGTTAAATAAATATCAAATATTTAATCTGCAATAAAAAATACTTAATTATTAATTTATTTATTTGTATAAAATAAACCTATTTAAAGCAACACTGTGTAAATTTGGGCGCTCTAGCGGTTAATAAACAGAACTGCACGCATCCCGCGGAAGGAAACTTACTAACCGGAGCTACTTCTGCCAAGTTTTATGTCTATGGCGATTCACGCAGGTATGAATTACTACGCAGCGGTTATGATCCGAACAAGCTACAATAGTCCAAAAATAATTAATCAGGACCGTATTAATAATGTACCGTAGTGATTTGGGATAAAGACAAAAGGCGGTTTGAGTAGATGTATTTATGTTGTACTCGCTCATTATATACATTTAGCAAAATTTTGAACGCAGAAAAGTTCAAAAAGTTACATAGTGTTGCTTTAAATATAAAATTTAATTTCAAATAATGAGGATCACACACGTGAAAACCCAACAGTGTTCACACTAAGTTGGAAAGGGAATTTAAAACAGAAATGTCAATTATCTACTTGCAATCTTTATTTCTATTATAGTATGTATTCATATTTTTAATCAGCTTTATTTAAATATTTTCAGTTTCATTTTAGTGTTTGGGTAATTTTGATATTAGACTTTTGTCATGTTTATTTGTTGGGGGCGGGGGGGGGTGTGATATCTGTATAGCAAATAATTCAGTTTTTTATTTCAGTTTATTTAGTTTTCGACTTAACTTCAACTGTTTAATTTAGTTAGCAGGCACCATGTCTAATTTTCTTTCGTTTTTTTTTAAGTTTTTCATTTAAAGATTTTGATTTTATTACCAAAAAAATATATTTAGTTGGTTAACAATAACAATGCTGTCTAACTGTCACCACAGTAGTAAATGTAACCTTCATATTCACATTACCAAAAGTATGCAAAGCTCCACATAATCTGATCCCTGTGAATCATGCTTAATTAAACTGCATGATTCATCACAGTCACCTATACTAAAGCCAATAAGTGGTTGATGCTGTCCCAGAATATTGAAACTCTTGTGCCAGCATGTGAGAAGGACACCTATCCCTGTCTCCTGCTGACCATGCATGCTACCAACAAAGTGTTTAGTGACTCCATCACAAGACTGACTAACACTGTCCTCAATCAATAAGGGAGATCGAACATGGGAAGGACATGCTCCTGACAGAGCTTAGGGCTTCTTTTAATAAAATATCTATGGTGTAAGGACATTTATTTTCATTCCTATTGACATGGAAGACGTGATGCCCTCAGGCAGACGAGAGAGAGTCTTAAAGTCCTTAGGTAGTGTTCAGAGCTCCATAAGCCCCATGTGAGGACACCACCTGCACTGTAAAAAAATCACATTTAACAGGAACATCTTGGTAATTGACGAACACCTGTTTTTTTAATGTTGAGTTTACCCAGAATGCCTGGCTGTATTGTCCATTAGTGCGTGGTCGAAGTTTAAGAGGCCACCGATGCTGATGGCTGTGAATCAGGCTGGTCTCATGACTGCCATGGCTCCTCTGTTCCACATCTTTTGTTTGTTTGTCTGCAGGATAAGTTTGCTCTCGTAAACAAGTATAAAAGGGACGATCAAAACTGTCTCCTGATCTTGCAGAGCGGGACTATTTACAGTGTATAGAACTGCTTTCGGGTTGATACAGAATACTTTAAAATTAACTCAAAGATCAGGGGAAATGAGGCAACGCCATAGAGAAAAAAACACAATGGTCGAGACTATTACAGGAAACAGAATGACAAGATAGTGTTTGGTTAACCATCATAGATTTGTCTTTTCTTCGTAATATTTAAGTTTTCAAAGACAGGGGTTTGGACGGTTTAAAATTTTTAAGCCATCTGGAGTCGTTCTTTCTTTTTCTGCTAGCATTGTCCAAGTGTTTGAACCGTAGTTGCTTTTTGAGGAGATGCAGTAAGTGTAAGGAAAAGAAGTTGAGTGAGAGAGAGAGAGAACGGCTGCTCGTCCGCAGGGCCCAGCGGACCAACGCCCTCTCAGGCTGGCTCATTATGGAAAAAGATGCCTACCACGAAACCAACGGCCTGCTGAGAAGGAAGACAGAGACGGAATCAGAGAGCAAAGCCTTCTCGATTTGTGGGCGTACACGTTGGGTCATGTATCTGAATCTTCAGATTTAAATATCTGGTAATCTGCATTAACCAATTCACAACCAGTGATCTGCACTTTACTATATACTTCTTGCTTGTTTTTACAGTAAAAAAAATGAGTAAATAAAATAACTAAATAAAAAATCCTAAGACTTCTAAAAAAGAAACATTTTGGTGACCGGCAAATGACAAGACTTAAGTAGTCCCTTCTCTATTCAGATAAAAATCTATAATAGAAAAGGAAAAAACTTAATGAAAAAAAAAAGAAAAACTTACAATGTAACATAATTATGAAATTATATAAAATATTATTTTTGTTGGAATTTTTTTTTGTTATTCTTAGCACATCTCTCTCTCTCTCTCTCTCTCATCTCTCTCCTACTTTCTCTCGTCTCTCTCTCTCTCCTCGCTTCGTCTCTCTCTATATTAGTATATATAAAGGCTATATTTCATGGTTTTGTGACAAATGAATCATTATGAATGAAGAATGAATGTTCAGAGTCATTTGTCTATATGCTCTGGTGCTTAGTGGTCCAGATCTGGAGCCTAGCAGAAGGTGCCAGCGTCAGGGCGCAGGGGCGGAAGACCGTGCGTAACTCTCTCCACCGGTGGGGGCACACGGAGCTGTGCGTGGAGAGTGGCGTAGGGATTGAAGACAAGTTCGTGGTGAGCTCGTGGGCACTCTTGACCACTGTCACAGGAGCTAGCTCAACATATTGCGTCGCATCGCAGCAGAACCGCAGAAGAGCGGGTATGCCAGCTATGCCCCACAAAAATGGACGCTGGGTTGAGGTGAGACCGCCACCTGTCTGCCTGCAGTTCATGGGCTCCCACAAATCACATTCAATCTCATCATAAAGACTTATTAAGCATTGTTCATCTGAAATATCTATTTGGACTGCACTATCCAGAATGATATCATTTTTTTCACACTGGTGATTTTCAAACCAGAATGCTGGTTGTAAAAATATCTATATTAAATGATTCAAAGCATGTCATTTTCTTTACAAGGCGTTTTTTTACACTCCAAAAATGAAGCAAGTTCTACCATTTTGGTTGATAGAATCTGTGTCTCTGGTAGAATCCTGTTTATTTATCGCTGTTTTGTTAGGCGTAGTGCAGACCTTAAACTAATAATTCTCAATTGATGAATAGACAAGTAGTATATAAGTCATCCACTGAATGCCTTGTTGCTTATAACAAATAAAGTTTCACACCCTGTCACAATCGGACACATTTTTAGTGGTTGCCAAATTATGTATGACAGCTTCCAGGCAAGATCGTCTTCACAGCGAGTTGTTTTGTAAGACACGGGGACTGTGCAATGATTTAGTGTTATGGTATCTGCAAGGTCCAGGCATTTCATGAATAATGGATGTTTTATTCCCTTATATTTCTATCTTTTTATTAGATTTAATTTATTCCAAACGTTTATTGAGACTTTTACATGACTTGAGTACAACATTAATATTACTCACCCATTCACACTACTGCAGGTGAACTTTGAAGAATGGTGTGTGTCTGGGTTACTCTATGATGTTGTTCACATTAAAATATTGATATAATCCTCCAGGTCCGTCCTTTATGCCAAAGAAAACAGAAACAGTATATCCATCAGTGTGTGGATTTCCTCCCCATATCCTAAAGATTCACTTTGTCATGTTCTTTCGGGAAGCTTTCAGTATAAGATTCAGTTCTTAAATCTGCTTTTTCATAATCCGACCGCGTTGAGTTGAAGTTCTCTCATGTCTTTGCGTCCTCATGCCAACCCTATGCTAGCAGATGGTAATACACACCACTGATCTGTCCTCACTTACCTTTACATGCAGTATACCCCTGTTAAATATGTTTTTTTAAAGTCTAACTATATTTACTAAAGGTTGCCAGTCATTTCTTCAGTCATCCCAGTGGCAAAGAGTATAAAATCTGTCACTGGGTTGGTGGCGTGTACCCTTTTTAAAAGGGTACCTCTAATGTACTAATATGTATCTGTTAAGGGCGTAAAAAAGGATACAAAAGTGTACATTTTGAAAAGATACCGTCCCTGTGACAGCTTTTGTACCTTTTTTCTGAATTTTTTCTGAATGTGTAAAGATGGATGACGCTCGTGTGGGCAAAACATATTGTAGATAGAACACACTTTGCTTGTGGACCTACAACTTTACAAGCTTGACTTTGAAAAGAAGAAGGCTGAACTTTGAAAAGCGCATTTCTACAGTGGTGTTGGCCTATCACACACTGAAAAATGTTGCTTTTGCATACACCACCCAACAAGGTGTCAGTATACATCAAAAACGTAGATTTCCACAGTGACTTCCGTCGGTAACATAAACAAAAATTAGTCCATACCCTTTAAGCCATGATTACTTTATTACATAGTTATGTTCCTATTCATACTAACAAATTAATTTACAGAAGGGTCCACCAACATGACACTGCAGGAAGAAAAGAAAGAAATATTGTGGCCAACACATTTTTTAAAGTTTTGTTTCCCCGACAACTTTATTAATTTGGGTGGCCACATTTTAATTAATTCATTTCCCTTGTTTTCAGTTTAAATATTGGCCATGTTGTACATGGTTATTTAAAATGGGGGAAAAACGGATTCTTAATTTGTTATATGTTCCTGTATTTATGGTAGAATATAAACACTGTAATTAAAAAATCATTGTTCGCCAATAAAAACGGATTCTAAACATTCTCAAAAATATATATTTTAAAACCTTGGGGACTTGTTGGGTGGTCAAGAAGGCAATACATCTTTTGAGATTGTATATTCTGTATACCTAATTGACATTTTTTGTTAATAAACATATAACTTCAGTGAGGGGGTGTTTATACAATACAATAAAAAATGTTTTTTATGCTTAAGACAAGAATACAAATTAGTTCTCAACAAGACTCAACAGTTCCATCGATTTATTTATTTTGTCTTTTAATTGTTGACAAGTTGCCATATGATTTGTGCTCAGATGGGCTCAAAACTGTCAAAGGTCATTTTACAGGGCAGTGAGAACACTGGGCTGGGTGAATCCAAACTGCTATAATCTTCTGGGGCTTACCCCCCCCCACGATCTTGAATGAATCTTTAGTACAGCACAAACAATCTGCCTTATGCCTATTTCAGGTTTCTTTTCCCATCTGGCAGGTTATTATGAATCTTAGAATATCAATTTATCTGTGGGCTGATACGCAGCATCCAATACAGAACTCTATCCAGATGGCCTGGTGAGTGAATTTCATCAAATATATTCTTAATGTGTACTAAAAAACCTAGGTGCTTTAGTCGAAACCAAAAAAGAACTCTCTCATTCCATTATCAAACCTCTCAGTGTTCACTGCTCAGAGAATGGAAAGTTACAAGTACTGGCAATCTGTGATACATGGCCCCCATGGGCATAGGTAACAACCTTACTTGGATCATTCTCACCGATAATGGTTTTTTACAAAGATAAACATAAACAATGTTTTATGGTATTTATTTATTTTTTTTACCATGTGAGAATGGCTCTTTACTTCAGGCCTTGCTGTTGTTCATCATTGATATATATATCTCATGTTGGCCAGCAGGGCGTGCGGCAGTGTTCAGTTTGGCCTTTTCCCACTGAAGTCAAGGAGGTTTTTTCATCCTTATCCATATTCCATCTTATAGTTTCTAAGAATGACTTTGGGAAAAATTTCTTGCACTTAATCCTACTAACTGACTGAATATTGTCACTCCTGTATACCATTTTCTTCTTACTGATACACCTTATCTGTTTAGATTTGCAATGTGTCCATATTCTCAGAAAAATATAATAACTGTCTATAAATTTGTAAATATTTTAGAATTTTATCTTATCATTAAAGGTTTTAATTCTGATGTTTTAATCAGGGTGTTTTAGGATTTTTACTGTTCCATTTGGTAATCTAAATTTATGCGTTTTAAAGGGGTGGTTCATTGCAATTGTTCTGCTTTTTTTAACGTTAGTTAGTTTGTAATGTTGCTGTTGAGAGCAATAAACAATATCTGCAAAGTTACGAAGGACGAAAGTTCAATGCAAACTGAGATTATTACTTTATTAAAGTTTTATATAACCGTATATTAAAGCTGACAATAAGCAGTAGCATTTACAAATAAACAGCGTATCTAAAAGTATGAGACAACAACCAAACAAAAAAACATACGCCTACCATTAAAAAGCCGTGCTTGCACAGGTTCTGCACAATCCTCTTCAATAATATCCTCTGCTTCTCAATTGGGCTTAACTCGATAAGCCTTATATTAACGACGCGGGGTGTTCACAATACAACCAGAGCACATGCCACTGAGGTGAGGGGCAGGACATGTAGACGCGCACCAGAAGCGGTTTAGCCAATCACAAACTGGGGCTAACTTTTTTTTAAAAACGAAGCATAACACATGTTAGACTGCACCTCAATCAAGCTTAGAAAAAACCCACTGAACCGCCCCTTTAACCCAACTTTAAAAAATATGGGTTTACGACTCTTTTATTTAAAAAAATGCTACACTCATAAGTGTTCTCCTTAAAATGTTGTATGGTCCATCATAGTAATATGTTAAGAGTACTTGTTTTTGCATGTGGTCTTGCCATGTGGATTAAGATTTGAATGCATTGCAGAGGAGGAAAAAAAAAAATGTGTAAATGACCTTGTCTTTTGGCTTTAAGAGAATGAGATCAAACATTCAGAGGAGGACCTGCAAACTATGAAGGAAGGAGAGCTACAAAATATATATACAGTGGTGGAAAAATTTGTTGGCTCCCTTTCCTGATTTCTTGTTGTATTTTTTTTTTTTTGCATGTTTGTCACACTTTAATGTTTCAGATCAAACAAATTTAAAAATTCGTAAAAGATAACACAAGTGAACACAACATGCAGTTTTTAAATGAAGGTTTTTTATTATTAAGGAAAAAACTAAATCCAAAACTACATGGCCCTGTGTGAAAAAGTGTTTGCCCCCTATATACCTAATAACTGGTTGGGCCACCCTAGCAGCAACAAACTGCAATCAAGCGTTTGCGATAACCTCAAGTTCGCTTCAGCTTGAGGTGTGGAGGAATTTTGGTCCACCTCATATCTATGCAGAAATTGTTATAATTCAGCCACCATTGGAGGGTTTCCAAGCATGAACCGCCCTTTTAAGGTGATGCCACAGCATCTCAATAGGATTCAGGTCAGGACTTTGACTAGGCCACTCCAAAGGTCTTCATTTAGTTTTTCTTCAGCCATTCAGGAGGGAGGACTTGCTGGTGTGTTTTGGATCATTGTCCTGCTGCAGAACCCAAGTTAGCTTCAGCTTGAGGGTCACGAACAGAGGGCCGGACATTCTCTTCAGGATTTTTTTGGTAAACAGCAGAATTCATGGTTCCATTTAATCACAGCAAGTCTTCCAGGTCCTGAAGCAGCAAAACGGCCCCAGACCATCACACTGCCACCACCATATCTTACTGTTGGTATGATGTTCTTTTTCTGAAATGCGGTGTTACTTTTACGCCAGACGTAATAGACACACACACCTTCCAAAAAGTTCAACTTTTGTCGTCGTCCGTCCCAACAGAGTATTTCCCCCAAAAGTCTTGAGGTATCATCAAGATGTTTTCTGGCAAAACTGAGACAAGCCTTTGTTCTTTTTTGCTCAGCAGTGGTTTTCGACTTGGAACTCTGCCATGCAGACCATTTTTGCCCAGCCTCTTTCTTATGGTGGAGTCATGAACACTGACCTTAAAAACTGAGGCAAGTGAGGCCTGCAGTTCTTTGGATGTTGTTGTGGGGTTGTTTGTGTCCTCTTGGATGAGTCGTCGCTGTGCTCTTGGGGTAATTTTGGTCAGCCGGCCACTCCTGGGAAGGTTCTCCATTGTTCCATGTTTTGCCATTTGTGAATAATGGCTCTCACTGTGATGTGGTCTGAGTCCAAAAGCTTTAGAAATGGCTTTATAACCTTTTCCAGACTGATATATCTCAATTACTTTCTTTTCTCATGTGTTTCTGAATTTCTTTGGATCACAGCATGCTGTCTAACGCTTTTTTGAGGATCTTTTGGTCCTATTTCACTTTGACAGGCAGGTCCTATTTAAGAGATTTCTTGATTGCGAACAGGTGTGGCAGTAATCAGGCCTGGGTGTGACTAGAGACAATTGAAAAAACTCAGGTGTGATAAACAATTCTTCACACAGGCCATGTAGTTTGGATTTTGTTTTCCCTTAATAATAAAAACCTTCACTTAAAATTTTGCATGTTGTGTCAACTTGTGTTATCTTTTACTAATATTTAAATTTGTTTGATCTGAAACATTAAAGTGTGACAAACATGCAAAAAAAAAAAAAAAATTCAGAAATCAGGAAGGGGGCCAACACTTTTCACACCAGTGTGTATATAGACTGCTTAGAACCACCTCTCCAACTCATTCAAAACCTCCATGTACTATCAGCAGCACCAGACACCACAGTCATGCTGATACATGTTGAAAATCACACAGTGAAACATGCAAGAAATTTACTCATTGTAAAAGACTGCGTTTTCAGTGGAGAAGAGCACTAAAGTATATTAATATATATCAGATATACACCATCACAGCACAATACATATATGGGATGTTTTGCTGTATTTAATGTGAATCTACAGGACTCAGATTAAGTGTATGCTCTATTTTGTAACTTGTAACATCTTACATGCTTCTTATGTGTATTCTGTGGAAAAAACTATCTTCTTTTTATTATTAACAGCAAAGCATTTAAACCTCTAACCGTGTCTTGCTTCATACATCCTCTAAAATGACCTTGGGCCTGTTAGATGTCATTGCAGAAAATGCTCTTTGGAGCCAATATATCAGCATGTTTGTTTGTATGACTTTGTAATTTCTACTATATAGTCAGGACACAGAAATGACTGTATATGGTCATTTCTAAACACCCAAGACAACTCAAAATTTTAGACCCAAGGCATTTTGGTTATGTGAATTCATTTGATCACAATCAGACTATTGTTGCATGTTTTCTTCAAATTAGACACACAATTGTTCTACAGCAGATCAAGAAAAGAGATTTCGTGCTCTATAGGAGCACAGGACTTGTGTCTTTCAGATCAAAACAAACCACACATTCTGCCATATAAGCATCCTTTTCCCAGCCCGTTTGATAACTGTTTACATTAGGTTAGTATGGTTTACTTTGTCATAAACAAACTGCAATGCATTGTAATATTATTCACAGATGTTTTAAAGAGCAAGTACAATCCTGTTCTGTTTGACAGGATACCTAAAAAAAAAACAGAATCAGTTACCTAAATCGCACATTATCTGTTCGCACATGTCTGAATGGCGCACATATCGTGTGAGTGAGACGTGGCATAGCACTATTCTCCTGCCATGAAGTCTGGTGGCATTAGTATGGCTGTACCGTAAGATCCCAGAAATCAGCAACAGGAAATGAAAGTGCTGGAGCATCTGTTGGCCATTCCACACACGTGTTGCTCCCAAATCTCTTTGAGATCATCGTTCACAAGGACACAAGGAACTTTTTTACAGGTTAGCCATTAGTGGTTCAGTTTGGACTGATATGAGGAAGGGCATTTTTTGAGGTAAAACCTGTCTTTTACATTAAATGGATGACATAACCATTAAATCCAATTATTATATTGGCAGTACAACATATGTGTAATTTTTTTTTTTTTTTTTTTTTTTTTCTAGAGCTGCAGAGAGAGTGAGGTTTGGGAAGGGGGGCCAGAGTAAATTTCCACTTGCACGGGAAACAAATCTAGAGCTGCAGAGAGAATAAAGGTTCTCTTCGGGGATTCACATCCAATCCTTCCAAAAGCTTTAATGAAATGGTACATTTAGTCAGTTCACAGGCCAGTTTGTGATTTAATAATCTGAGACCGTTACATCTACCAAGATTTTAACTGATTTTGAAACAGCATCCATCAGACTTTGTTTGGAATTTTTGAATAAGCCTATAGTGCTGGATTTATGCACATTCCTGATGGCACACTCTGCTCACACTCCCCCGGTCTGAAGACAATAGCATTATATCCCTGTCTTTTGTTTGGCATGTGAGCACTAAAAGCACAGTTTTTGTATTTGTGATTATGTGTGTGAAAAGAGGTTTGTTTAAGTTTGACAACTGAAGTGTGTTAGTGACCACTTCAGAAGGTATGTGTGTGTGTGTGTGTCGATGTCTGCGAGTGTACATATACACATGTGTACAGTTATGTATTTCTGTGTGTGCAGGATTGTGTATTAAGGGCGTGTGTTTAAAAGGCAGACAATAGCAGAAAATGCTGAGGTTGTGATTTCAGGGAATTCAACAGGGATTCTGCATGAGAGACTCCACACAGGTGCACTCAATCCTCTCCCCAAACAGCCGGTGTGGATTAGTGACAAATACAGACAAGTCAGACAGTCAGTGATCTGAAAAACTAAAAAGCAATAAAGTAAAAACTTGTAAAACTGCTACGAAATAGTTTCATTTTCTACATAGCATTTGTCATGGAAAAAAGACACTTTTAAATTATCATATTAAAATTATAATGTATTAAATATTACAAAATACACATTTTCAACATTCACATTTAACATTCAGACATTATTGCTGTCAAGTCTGCTATTCACTGATACAAAGTGCAACATAAAAGTACAAATAGAGTGGCAATACCTGTAGGTTTAATATAAAAAACAAAACAACAGCTCTTACACCACACATTGTTGTCATTGGAAACATTTGTTTGTGCCTGTGGTTAGAGATTTATCATGGCTGGAGCAGCTTCAAGATTCACGACACACTTGTGTCCAGTTTCCTTGAACAGGAAGTTACAACGATATATCTAAAAACCGGTCTTGATACACATTCATTACTTCAGAGATGTGGTTTCGTTTTGTGGCTCTATATACTCAAGCTATAGGCAGCATTGTGTTTCAACACTGGAATATTAAAAATAAAGTAGTTTCTTCTGTATTAAACAGTACAGAGACATTTTTAAGACTTAAACTATTAAACCACTTTAATATAGTATGAAAAGATGCCGTCAGTTTTTAACACAAATGAGGACAGTCCCTCACTTGTGGTGCCATTTCCACCACAACCAACAGCTGTGTCATCAATGGCTTTTTTTAGAGTTAATGTGTTTAGAACATGCTTGAGATTTAAATATATTAGACATGTCATGCATGAAGAAAAATATGCAAAACTTGAAAAAAAAAACGTGTATATTTAGGACAACAACAAATACAAAAAAAAAAAAATGCTAGATAATAAGTAACTGTAAGCCATAAAAAAAACTAAAATAAGTCTAAAATAATTACATTTGAATAGTTAACCCAAGTTAACCCAACTATTTTTGCATCACTTCCTCTGGATCCTCTGCAGTGAATGGGTGCCGTCAGAATGAGAGTCCAAACAGCTGTTTTTGACCTGGAAATGGTGCTTGATCTGTGCATATTTCTCTTCTGATTCAAACGAGACTGCTTTTTCACTGAAAAAAAGTAATGTTTTAGATGACTCATGTTAGCCAGAAGCAACAGTTTGAAGTCTTAATGATGGATTTCTTTATTACAAGCATGCAGCTTTTTGCTTTACAAGGTGTTAAATTTATGTATTCGTGTCGATTACTTTGGATTATTATGATGCTTTTATAATATTTGTGAATAACAGTGAGCACAAGTGAATGCAATGGAAAACAGCCATAGACAGTTGAGGAAACACCACTGCAAGGTTAATTTTAGCACGTAGAGTCTGTGACCCTGACTCACACACTCCACTCCGTTTCACGCCACTCTCCTCCTCACTTTTATTCTCTCATTTCACAGTCCTCATGTTTTAAATCTGAGCAAATCTTTAGGCAGATTTTAGCCGTAAGAGTTGCACCTATGATTTCTTTACCCTTCACTTTATGGAAATCCTGCATATAGCTTTATAACCCTAAAGCATATTCAAATAAAGCAGTGTGCTCAGGGCATTACATGATGGATCTGATGAGAATATTAAATAGAAAGCTTGGACCTTCCTAAGGCTGGTGTCTTGATGGAATATTTCAGATTCTCCAGAATATTACAGTAAATCTTAGAGTCTTGTGTTGCCAAAGTTTTCTGCAAGCTGCTGTGAGGCAGACTCTCAGGCCTGCAGGTGTAGCAGAGCTCAGCGAAAGCCTTGAGATTGTAATGACATTGGAGAGCATGAGGGCTGGGTGGAGCAGTTTAGCAAAATGCAAGGGGAAGGGCGGCACAAGTAGTCAGAGAGCGTTATGTAGGGAATGACTGACATGGGGAAAAGTGAATTGTTAGCTGTATTGTGAATCTAATGTGCATGAAGCACAAACAAACAGACCTGACTAGAGCTGTAACTAAACGAAAGGTAGACCACACCTTTCACAGAGGACAGAATGCCATCTCACTGGAAATGTGAGCTTAATGAGCTTAACCTTAAATGTGGGAACAATGTTTTACTTGAACGACCAACTGCAAAAATAATTCTTTTGAATGATACTGTACAATGAATGCATAACACACATTATGTTAATTAATTTAAAGGAAAATAGAAGTAGTGAACACATTTCTTTGTCCTTTGCATGCACTAAAATGTTTGTCATTTGTTATTTTTACACGGTCTCTGAGACATTTACCCTTCTGTACCTTGAATTCACATTATTACACTCATTTCATTATGAACAATGCATCTGACATGCAATGCACAAGAAATAAAAAAACATTTTATGTGCCTGTGAGCTATTTAATGTGTGGAACATTTGATCAAATTTACTTTGTCATGCATATGAGTACGTGTACTTTATCATGCATATGAGGAGAGGCTGAAATACACTGAATCTGAGTACTTTTCGGAAGCTGGCGTTCAAGATGAAAGTATTTCAAAAAAGAATTTTGCAAATTCTTTTATATTTAGTTTTAGTAGCCTATTTTCTCATAATTATAATCCTTTATATTATAAAATATTAATTAGATCATAAAGCTAATAAAGCGACCAAAAAAAGACCAAAACCTTTGTTTTTTTATTTTATTTTTTTACCATGTGCTCTCATATAGTTTTTATAATGCATTTCATTATAGTGATGTATGTTGCACTGTTCTGTGTCTATACAAGAAGAAAGAATAAGGAGGTATGCTGGTTTATGGTGTGATTTGGTTTGGGGGAGTGGAACGACGTTGCATAATGTGGTTTAGAGGACTCAGAGATTCATTGGCTGAAGACTCGCATCTGCCTCTCCCCTGAAAATACGGCAGACCATTTAAAGTCTGCTCGCATCTATTGAAACCTGTGAAACTGAGTCTGGACTAAACCAGGAGCAGCTTCTCAAACCAGATCTGTCTTCATCGCCTTCTGTGCATCTCTTTGACCAAGGTAAGAAAACTGAACTCCCTTTACTTTTAGTCATATAACGTTACTTCACTGAGTCTTCGAAAGACAGCTGAGTGAAGAATAAACTGTTATTATATCTCTGGGTTATCACTTTATATCTGTTACTTTCTGGCGACTTTCTTTCTGGGATGCTTGAGGTAGCGGATTTTATTTCTTTGTTTGCATTTAATAGACTTTCCATTTCCCCGCTTTATGACGTAAAGTGAAGAACAGGAAATAACAGTTTGATTATACATATACAGACGGGGAGTGTAGCTGCCTGCAGACCGCTTTTTTTCTATTGCAAACTCTTTATCTAACGTTATATTTACAAACACTGCTATTATTTTTCGTGCTTTGCAGGCATTTGTGATCATGCGCACTTTTAGAGCCTAACAGGAAAAAACGAGTTTAAATGATCGGAGAAATCTGAAAATGATCCGAGGAAAAAAAAAGTATGCTGAATGTGCATATGGACATTTATTGTTGTTTTTTTTTTTTTTTGTTGTTTTTTTTTCAATTGAAAATGTCAAAAGTTCTTATTTAACCGATTTGTTTCTTTAAAATCCCAGTAAGAAGTTAGAACTTCGTATGTGGGCGTGTCCATTTAGACACGGACGTGAAGTTCTTACATGAATTACCATGGTAACCATACTTTGCATCAAAATATTTAGTTTTAAGAGTTTCGGGTTTATCTAATTAAATTCTAAATGGTTGAAAAGATGCAATTAGTTTATTATTGCAGGGTGTAGGCAATATTTACACCACTTTGATTTTGCTTAAAAGCAAATTTAATTTTGAGTTATGTTTTCCAGAGCTGAACAGTGAAAGTAGACAGCCAGACAGAGAGAAAAAAAAATGAATGTAATCTAGCTATGTATTGTGTGAAAAGTAGTTGCCTGGCTGATTAAAATTGGTTAATGTTTCTGTTATCTTTTATAGTTTATGGTAAATCTCACTGTCCGGTATAATACTATGAATCTGTAAATGGCAGATCTCATGTACATGCAAAGTGTGTTCTTTGCGTTAAACTTTTTCCTGGTAAACTCGGGGCAGGCATGTCTGCCCACAGCTGTAATCAATGCAGCATGACTCATTTTGTTGACATCCTCACCCGGCTGGGCTGCACCCACCTTCGTCAACACCCGAACAGCCCCTTTTCCTCCATATGACTTGAAAATGCAATTAAAATGCTCACTGATGAAGTGCAGGTACAGTAATTCACGGATCATATAAAAAGTCTCATATTGTCCTCCGAGAATGAATGCATCTGATGCTTCCTGCATTACTAAAATGCAAATTTTTTTTTACCATCCACACATGCATCCACACGTTTTCCATATATTTTAAATAAAATTGGTTGTCTCTTTGTTATAGGGTATTATATACATATTATATATGTGTGTGTGTGTGTGTGTGTGTAGTAGATTAATAAACCATAGGTCTTTGGTCTTTGTCATTTTTAATGTTGTTGCTATTCCAGTGTATTCCCTTTATAAGATCCATTCTGAACCTGTTTTATTGCCCTCCCAGTAGTTTCCACCTTCAGACCATTAGGTCTTTGAATTGTATGGATTTTCATAGTTCAGCCCCAGTATTTTTGTATCTTCCAGGAATCATGGTTTTCCATAAAGAGTTCCAGAATGCTGGCAAGGAGCCTGGTCTGCAGATTTGGAGGATAGAGAAGATGGATCTGAAACCTGTTCCCAAACAACTGTTTGGAAACTTCTTCACTGGTGATGCCTATGTTGTCCTTTACACAACTTCTGCTCCATCCTACAATGTCCACATGTGGATGGGTGAGTGAAAATAACCACATTTAAAATACAGTGCCCTTTTTTTCTTGTTGGATATGTAGGCTAATACAACACACACACACCTTGACACTGTTTATTTGAGGATTTGCATTACTCTGCAGGTAATGATTGCTCTCAGGATGAAAGTGGAGCTGCTGCCATCTTTGCTATGCAGCTGGATGATCATCTGGGTGGAGCACCAGTCCAGTACCGTGAGGTTCAGAACAATGAGTCCGTTACCTTCCTTGGCTACTTTAAAACTGGAATTAAGTACAAGGTAATTATGCCTACAGAGAGCTGAATAAAAAATAAAAAAAAATATGCTGTCAGAAGAAAAAGATTTAATCTCCGAAAAAATAACCACACATAACAAAAAAATAAAATATACAAAAATAACGGTGTTATGCAAATCTTTGCACACAGTGACGTAGACATGTGGGGGGCGTGTTTAAACAAGGCATTTTAGGAGGGCGTGGACGAGTGTTAACTTTTATAAAGAATATCTCTTTGGGTTTGAGAGTTTAGTCTTTGAAACTTTAGGGATCTTATCTATGCACAAACAGCTTGTAACACTCCAAAGAGAAAGGAAAACTTGAAATTGCATCATATGACTCCTTTAAGAATCTGTCATTGAAATCCTATATTGATAGACCACTAATCTAAAAATGTTTTTTTGATTTGTCAACATCTATGTATATGGTGCACGGCCCTGGTTGTAGGGAATGAGAGTTATTATTCCTCAAATAATAAATGTGTTTATATAAAAGGGAGTCAAAAACCACATTCAAATCACTAGTGGAAAGTTCCTGAATAATTTTGCCTTGCAAATTTATAGTATATTGTGGCAGGTTTAGTCTGTGATGTTTTAATAATTTAAAAATAAGAATTAATCCATCAGAACATATCACAGTGTATTGCTGTGATGAATATTTATTTCTCAGCTTCCTTTCACGTATGTGCAATATTCTTCTCAGATTAAGTGCATTTTACCTTTTTGTATAATCTTGTCTCCAATTTATTTGATTGTATCATGAGAAAATCTTTTTTACATTTTTTTTTTTTATTGTAACTCAAGAGCCATGAGACATTTTGGTGTATTTTGTTCTTTTTCCCCCTACAAAGCAAGGTGGTGTGGCCTCTGGATTCCAGCACGTGGTGACTAATGACATGAATGTGAAGCGTCTGCTTCACATTAAGGGGCGACGTGGCCATTCGTGCCACAGAGGTGAATTTGTCTTGGGCCAGCTTCAATCGTGGAGACTGCTTCATTATTGATCTCGGCAAGGTCAGAAACACATGGGGTGGAGTAATGAATGAAACTGCCGTCCCTTTGAGAAATCCAAAATTCACAACCTCACAAATCATATTGTGACTTTTCTAGGACATCTACCAATGGTGTGGGAGTGACTGCAACCGGTTTGAGCGGTTGAAAGCATCCGAGGTGGCTATTGGCATTCGTGATAATGAGAGAAATGGGCGTGCCAGTCTGCAAATGGTTGAGGACGGTGCTGAGCCAGAGGCTGTTATTGCTGTAAGTCTTATCTTCTTCTACAAAACCAAAAAAACTAAATAATACTGCAAGTTTAAACATGCAGTGGAAAGAATGAGCATGTCTTTGGTTGCTGTGACAGGAAGTAAAAGAATAAGTTATTGGGTCAGTGGTGGCACGCCTGAAACACAAATAGACATAAATAAAACATAACACAAATAAAAGACAGCAAAATAGCGAGAAAAGTAACAGCACTGGTTTTCTTGATCAGTTTTGTTCTGGCTTTTGTAAAGTTGTTAAACCACCTAAGCTCCCTCAAGACACTTTATAGACAAGATATTGTGACTATAAAACTGGTAGAACATCAGGATATGGACACATTTTTCTAAATTTACATTTACGCTTTTATACAAAGCTACTTGCATAGCATTCAAGTTACACTTTTAATCAGTTAATGCATTTGCTGGGAATTGATCTCATGACCTTGTCATGATTAGTGGAATGCTGTACTGTTCGATCTAAAGAAATGTACCTTAAAGCAGGTTACTGATCTTATTGGAAACAATTTATCCATGTGTGTTTTGCTTTTTCTTTCTTTTTTTTAGACCTTGTCATTTTTATTTTAAATGTCATAAATCAAACTTCCAGTGAAACAACAGACTTGTCTGGTGACTTATCCTGGAATTTTGTCTGCATAAAACCACCTCTTACACTTAACTGCAAGCTCACATTCTAATTTGCCTCATTCAGTGGCAAAGTTCAGACATTTGCCTCATTACCTTAACATCATCTGTAGCTACCAATGGGTTTAGCATGATCTAGTTAGCTTCTGCTGTTAGATGCTGTAACCATCATCTTATTCCAAAAAGGTAGAAATAAGCTGAAATGAATGGGAACGCTAACGGATAGCTTTCTCCAGATATTGTAGACCATCTTTGTAGCTACAGAAATATAGTCCAGTAATGCAAGCAAGAAATCAACACAACATAGAATCAGACACACTAGATAAATTCAGACAAAATGAATGTAAACATTCACATGGTAGGCACATTAATCCCAAGCAATTTACAGTGTATTCAAAATCATGCATTCTCTGGAAACTGAACTCGGGACCTTAGCAATGCTAGCACAATGCTCTAGTGTGAAACGCTAAAAGAAAGATGGAATCTGTTTGTCACAGTAAATAGTAAATAACAATTTAATACAATTAGAGTTGCAATCAGCAAAGAAAGAATCCCAGTCCATTTGGTTTTGAATTTGACTTCTTGGTTGAGGTTCTGCATAATAGTCTTTTTGTGTCCTGGGTTGACCGCTGCCATGGAGAAAAATGGCGGAAACTCTTATTGTGTTTGTTTATTTTTAGGCTCTTGGGTCCAAGCCCAACATCCCAGCAGGAAGTCCTGACGATGAGACGACTGACAGAAGCAATCAGAAAAAGGGCACACTCTACATGGTACATTTATGTATTATGCACACACTACGATCATTATATTATGGTAATTGTGTTAATGCATGCATTCATTTGTTTTGTATGGGTTAGGTGTCTGACGCTGCAGGCTCTATGAAGACATCTCTGGTGTCCCAGAGCAGCCCTTTCAAACAGGAAATGCTCTCTCCCACCGAATGCTACATCCTGGACAATGGAGTGGACAGCAAGATCTTTCTTTGGAAAGGTATGGTCAAATTTTATTTTGGTGTTCTTATATTACACATATTGACAATTTCTTCTGTTTTAACAACTCAGGACAAAATGCAAACACTGAAGAACGTAAGGCAGCCATGAAGGTAGCTGAGCAGTTTGTCAAAGACAAGAACTACCCCAAAAACACACAGGTATCAGACTTAGATCCAGCATGTTAATGAAAGTAAGTCAAATGAAAGCCAAATTCTAACTAGTCTATCTAACTTTTTGTGGCCAGATCCAGGTTATGCCAGCCGGAGGTGAGACCACACTGTTCAAGCAGTTCTTCAGTAACTGGAAGGATAAGGATCAAACCACAGGTCCAGGCCAGGCCTACAGCATTGGCCGCATTGCCAAAGTTTCACAGGTTCCCTTTGATGCCTCCAGTCTGCATTCCAAACAAAACTATGGCTGCCCAGCATGGTATGGTGGATGACGGCTCTGGCAAGGTCCAGGTAAAAATTTAAAAGCTAATAGCACCAAGCACCATAGAGCTATTCAGTCTGGAGTCCTAAAACCCAGAAAAGAATAAGTTTGTTCAAAGAATGGGTTGCATCAGGAATTGGTAATGGGTTTTTAGAATAGCTTTTTCTTTTTTAAGGTGTGGTGACACTATAGACATTTCTGCAAAATCTTAGATGCAAAAAGTTCTACTGTAGTTTGTCAGTAGTGTAGCAATGCATGAAGCACAGCTCACGTAGAAGTCACTTTCAAGCTGAACAGCTTTCTGTTGGTCAACAGCAAATTCTAATGACCAAACTGAAGCCGTAATGGAAAAAACTGTGTATTGAAATCATTAACAGAACAATGGTAAATGCAAACTGTATCTTTGTTTAACATTACTTAAAGCTTTCAAGTTATTTGTTCTATAACATATACTATACACAGTCATATGTCAATCCTGATTTGATGCGCTAACTAATAGGTTAAGTTGCTACATAAAGATTCCTCAGACAGCTGTTCTAGTCCTTATGTAGCAAGTTTTAGCCTAAGTTGCTAATGCTAACATATATTTATTTTATGGTAAAAACAAAACTCATAAATGAAGTTTTATTCTAAAGACCCATTCAAACTCATGACTGAACAGCTATAATTGCCAATATTTCAATAATGAGGTTAATTTTATTGTTAACTACAATGCCACACTTGTATGAAGTCCATGACTCTGACCTCGACAGATATGGCGCTTAGAGGGTGGGGATAAAGTTCCTGTGGACCCCTTCCAGCTATGGGCAGTTCTCTATGGAGGAGACTGTTACCTGATCCTCTACACCTATCGCCAGGGAAGCAGAGAGCAAC
The DNA here is from genome assembly GCF_018340385.1 of Cyprinus carpio. Taxonomy (NCBI): domain Eukaryota; kingdom Metazoa; phylum Chordata; class Actinopteri; order Cypriniformes; family Cyprinidae; genus Cyprinus; species Cyprinus carpio. The sequence continues at coordinate 965,525 of NW_024879260.1, forward strand.
ATATTAATCTACCCTGGTAAGTCTAGATAGCCACAGGTTGACATGCTGGAACATGTGCTCATTAAACCACCCGATTATCCAATATTTAACTAATCAAGTCAATATTTAATGACCTACTTATATGTATTTATTTTCATATCAGGCAAGGTCTTAAGTGTACACAATGATGAGCTAGCTGCCTCAGCTTTTCTAACAGTCAAGCTGGATGATTCCATGGGAGGTTCGCCTGTCCAGGTATTACCAAAACACAAGCCTAATTTCTTGAGTCTGGTCAAATTCTATTCCAAGCTTAAATGAAATTTAACTCAACCTTATCGGCTATTATTGTGTAATTGTTGATTAATTGTCATTTTTTATTTACACTGTCTCTATGCCATGTTGATTATAATGAGGATTTCTAGTTTGGTCATAAAGTGACCGGAGCCAGCAAATTAAAAATAATTCCATAATAGTCTTTTCACTTTGGTTTTAAAACATCTTTGTTTCTAGGACAGTATACAGTATATAGTACACAATGTATCAGTACCATATTGGTTATCAATTAATATTAGATGGTATTTATGGATATTGATTCCTACTGGATATGTACACTTCCCTTTAATAGTTTGTGGTATGTAAGATATTTTAATGATTTTGAAATAATACATTTAATCTCACCAAAACAAAATAAAAATCATCAAAACATAAAAAAAACATTAAAACTTAAAAAAGATTATTACAAATTAAAATACTTGTTTTTATTTTAACGTGCTTAATGTTTTTGTTGTAACAGAGATACTTTTTTCTTTTTCTTTCGAAACCTTTCTTTTTATTATCACTGTTGAAAAACAGTTGTGCTGCTTAATGTTTTTGTTGTAACAGAGATACTTTTTTCTTTTTCTTTCATGAACAGAAAGTTTAAAATTTTGATGATGATTTAGAATTCACTGTTATATCAATCTGCAGGTACGTGTCACTCAAGGCCAGGAACCGGCCCATTTGATGAGCCTGTTCAAGGGGAAACCCATGATCATCCACATGGGTGGGACTTCACGTAAAGGTGGTCAAAGTCAGACTAGCAATACACGCCTTTTCCATATCCGCCAGAGCTCCACCCGTGCAACACGCGCTGTGGAGGTCAGTGAGGACGGCAGGCACATACATGGACACAATCAGCAATGGCCATCTGGCAATAACCTTCCTCTCTGACTCTTTCTTTCTCTTTCTTCTCACCCAGGTGGACCCCACTGCATCTAAACTGAATACTAACGATGTGTTCGTGCTGAAATGTCCCAGTGGCCTGTTTCTGTGGAAAGGAGTTGCCGCTTCAGAGGAAGAAATGGCTGCTGCTAAACACGTCTGCAGCTTCCTTGGAGGCAGTGCCACAGAAATTTCAGAGGGCAAAGAGCCGGGTGGGTGTCTGCCTTTTGTAAATGTTCAAACATTGTAATTTATACAGTTAAAAGGCATTCCTAAACTAATCACGTTTCCTGTTCTTTTGAACTGATTGGTACTTATCTGTATCTTTCTTTCACTCAGCTGGGTTTTGGACAGCTTTGGGTGGAAAGAAGGACTATCAAACATCTAAAAGTCTGCAGAAGACTGTTAAACCTCCACGTCTCTTTGGCTGCTCCAACAAGACTGGACGTCTAATTGTGAGTTATCATAAACGGAATTTGCAACTCATTTAAATTTCTTTGTCAAATGAATGCATACAATTAACTATACCTCTCCCCTATTTCGTTTCAGGCTGAGGAAGTGCCTGGAGATTTCACTCAGTCTGATTTGGCCACTGATGATGTCATGCTGCTGGACACCTGGGATCAGGTTAGCATTTTGAAGTACCGATAATGACTTAAAGTCAACATGAAATCATGGTTTGCAACACATTTTACTTCCTGTAATCTAACAAACTTCTGAGTGAGACAATTTTCAAACAGAAAATGTGGAATGAGAATAGATTGTAGCCATAATTATTTGTCTGGTTCTTGAAAAAGTGGGTGTTATATACCAGAATGACGCACAGAATGAAGTTCAGTTATAGACCTTAGTCAAGGTAGAGCCTTTATTAATTTATTTGACAAAATTTCCATAAAACAAAAATTAAATATAAATGTAACCTGACTTGGGTCTAATGTTAAACTTTAAATGTTTAATTCAATTTCTTCTTCCTTTAGGTCTTTGTTTGGATTGGTAATGATGCCAACGAGGTGGAGCGCAATGGAGCCGATAAAATAGGTAAGTTAAGATGCTAAAGCACTAACTTTAACACTTACATTTATACAGTTAAGGTACCAAAAAGCAAAATCCCAACTAGAGCAGTCCATAATGGAGGATTTAATTTGATTTAACACTGTGATTGAATGTAATTCCTGATTATTAATGTGCATGTTTCTTTACTGTTAGCCAAAGATTTTCTGGATTCTGACCCCCTCTGGTCGCCGTGGCACCCCGGTCATCACTGTAAAGCAGGGCTTTGAGCCCCCAACCTTCACTGGCTGGTTCCAGGCTTGGGACGCAAAGATGTGGGACACAGACCCACTGGATCGCATCCGTGGTCGTTTCTAAAAGCACATGCATTCAGACACACAAACCTTTATATACTTTTGCATAGCTTCCAGAATACTCACCTCTTGTGTTTCATGTATTGATGGTCTGTAAAGGATGCAGATGGGAACACACTATGCAATAATGCTGCATGTTAAGCCACTATGTATGTGTATTTTGCTACGATTAATGACTTTTTGCCTTGTTGATTCCTATGCATTGACTTTGCCTTTTTATACAATTAAACTCTTTTATATTTTCTTTTACATGCTTCTGTATGATGTTTTTGACAACATGGTCTTCATGATTTTTTTAAAAATGAAAATTACAAGAAATGGAAATGGAAAATGTCGTTGTTTTATATAAGCAAGACAATAACATTTGTCTGTATTTGACAACTTGGTGCCATTTGGATCGTTAAAAACTGTGTATGGTTAATGCCTCATAAATAAACAAATCAAAAAAACCCTACAAAAAATATTAAACAATAATAATAAAAACCTTTTTAATGTATCTCTACAATTATTCTGAATCAATAATAGTAATAAAAACCTTTTAAAAAATAGTACTGAGTTATGTGTTTGTTGATGTGGGACTTACTGACTGACCCCAAACTATATGCATATTATGTTGTGTTTTATCAGCTATACCACACTGGTGTATAGACCTTGCATCTCAGCAGTCGTAATGTTATGTATTTTCCACCACGTCTAAACCATAGTGACACATGGGTCATTCTGCTGAGTCTTTATGCTGTGGATTAGCAGGTGTTTTAGCTCATCTCTCAAGCTCTTACTCATTCTGTCTCTTTATCTTCTTTTCAGATCTCCTTAGCCTTCATTTACTTCTTGTTCTCTTGTCTTACTGTATCATCAGAGAAAGCAGCCATGAATCGGAAGGCTGTACTGATCACTGGTTGTTCTTCTGGCATTGGCTTGGCACTTGCTGTTCGTCTTGCCAAAGATGAGAAAAAGACAGGTTTATGGGTAAGCTCCATAGGATATCTATAGTCATATAATAGTAGTGTAGACCAAGCACAGTTGTAAAATGTTTGCTTTTTGTTGTACTGCACAAATACTGTGCAGAATTAACAAAGATTTGTTTTTCTTCAAAAGAAGCAAGCAACTTTCTTATATAAACCCTGCTGAAAAAAAAACAGCATATGCTGGTTAGGTATGTTTTGACGCCGGGATGTTGGTTTATGCTGGTTTATGCTGGCCCTTTGCCAGCACATGACCAGCATAAACCAAAGGACCATCATAAACCAGCATTCCAGCATCAAAACATACCTTACCAGGGGTTTGTACTTAGCAGACTAGTACAAATGAAAATTAAAAGTTAAGTGTTTTTTGGCTTTGGCAGTGTATGCGACTATGAGGAACCTGGCTAAACGTGAAGCTCTGGAGAAGGCAGCAGGTCGTACTTTGGGCAGCACACTGGAGATCAAGCAGCTCGACGTCTGTGATGAGAATTCTATCAAAGCCTGTGTGGACAGTCTGCCCATGCGAAGAGTTGACATTCTCAGTAAGGGTCTCAGATGTATTTCTTACATCAAAACACAAATGCTATGCTTTAACTTTGTGCCCATAATATCTCATTTTACCTGCATACCATGTGCACGGCGGTTTAATATAAGACGGAGAAAGACATACAGTAATCGTAACACGCAGGTTTTAACCCTGGGTAAAGGAACGTTTCATACTTGCAATTAAGAAGTGGGTTAGCACCACTTTTTCTTTTCTTTTCTTTTTTTTTATTTTGCCGAGGGGGTTATGAAACCCTGCTCTGGTGCAAAGTTAGCATTGTTTTTTAGATGTACGGAGTGAAACGATAGGGCTACACTTGAAATGGTTAACCCATTCTAAACCTAAATCTAAAAAAAATGATGGGGTAAATAATAAATAATAAATTCTGGGTATTTATAAGATAGCATTTCACACTCTACTAAACTTTAACGTTCGCTTACGGGAGTTAACCATGGTTTTATTATAGTAAAAAGTGTAGTAACCGTGTTTCTTGTTTTTGGCGCACTGATTACAGTTTGAAACTGCGGTCAAGCCAGCCGCAGTTCAGAAAAACACGGCCAAGCCAGCCGCGATTGAAATTTGTGTGCGCGCGTATTATCATGATTACGATACTGACAGGAACACACAGAGAGAACGCACTTTCAGAGCACTTTTCATTAAGAGGCCCAGAATTAAGATACATTATAACAAGATGACATTTCTCGATTTCTTTTTTGTACTTCTGCTATAATATGTGTGTTATTTATTGGTGTTTTGTGTTACTATATTTTTCGACCTTTCAAATCATAGCAGGATTCGTAGAAAAAGAGAAATGGGAAATTATTCGATTGTATATGGGACGTCCTATACTACATGCATATCTCATATGAAACCATTTTACATCAACGTTTTCTAGATATGCCACATTATAACAATTTACAGGGCTATAAAGACCTAATTCCTAATTTCTAATTAGTAGAAAAAGCTAATGGTTAGTTCTTATAAAGGACGTCCCACACTATATGCACATTTCATATCAAACCATTTTACTGCAGCGTTTTTGAGATATGGGACATTATCACACTTTTAGAGGGGTATAAAGACCCCATTTCTAATAAGTAGAACAAATGAATGGTCAGTTCTTATACGGGACGTTCCATACTATGTGGACACCTAATATCAAACCATTTTACTGCAGCGTTTTTTTGAGATATGGGACATCATTCTACTTCAGAGGCCTATAAAGACCAGATTTCTAATAAGTAGAAAAAAGCGAATGTTTAAACGTCCCATACTATATTCAGACCTTGTATGAAACCATTTTACTGCAGTGTTTTTGAGATATGGGACTATATGGTGCTTTAGAGGGCTATATAACCAGTTTTACTACAAATGAACAAGGTTTAGTGTAACAAGACCATGGTTAATTTGTGGTTACCATGGTTTAACTATAGTAACCATGGTTTTTTGGTTCTGTCGTAAATCCATGGTCAATTTTCGTAAGGGTTCTTATTTGCGGTATCAGTGCTTTTGATTGGATGAACGCAGAATGCAACGCTATGTAGACATAAACCTGGGATTTATATAGAGTATGAAACGTCAGCTACTGAGCACCCCAGATTAATTGTAACCCCAAGTATTGGTAGTGTGAAACATGAATCAAGATCACCCACAATTCTATTTACCTGGGGTTTTAGTTGTAATAGGCCTATGCTGTATAAATGGAAGTCCTGCTTTTAGTTAAAAGAACCAGTCTGCTTAGAGAACAGCCAGAATTCTTTGTGGCATGGCTATAACAAAAACCTGAGGAAATCAGAGATTCTGGTCTATGCAGAGCAGACTTTATAACATAATACATTTGCTGTATATTTGGCCATCAGAGTACATTCAGTTTCCTGTTCTAACAAGAGTTGAAGTGAATTTGGGCTTCTGCTGCTACAGTCTATCCACTTCAAGATTTGACTTTTTGCATTCAGCATTCACTCTAATGTGAACTGTGCATGGAAATCCCAGCAGTTTATGAGATACAATCAATACAATACAATATGCTTTTGCAGTTGTAGATGAGTTAAAACTGAAAGAAATCTGGAATATTCAAGAATACTTCATGATTTGCTTAATTTGTCTTCTGTGAATTAGCATTGTTGATACTCCCATTGCATTATCTGTGTTACAGTTATGCCGTTATGCAGAAATGCTGAACTGGGAATGATTGGCCCCATTGAGTGTCAGACCATTTGTGAGATGAAATCGGTCATGGACACTAACTTCTTTGGGCTTGTGCAACTCTTGAAGGAGATTCTGCCTGATATGAAGAAGAGAAAAAGTGGCCACATAGTGGTAATCAGCAGTGTAATGGGGATTCAGGGTGAGTTGTTACAAATGGACAACAACCAACATTTATTAATGGCTGGTTTTCTTAAGCTGATATTTGCATTTGAGCTCTTTATACCAGGGGGTGAGATCCAACTTAGATACTTAAAGGATTAACAACAATGACTAAAGGAGCTCTGAGAGGATTCAATCAGGGTAATCACTGTTGTGTTCACGTACACAGGTATCTTGTTTAATGACATTTATGCTGCTTCCAAGTTCGCTGTTGAAGGGTTCTGTGAGAGTCTGGCAGTTCAAGCTCTGAGATTCAATCTGAAGTAAGTGATCACACTCATATATAGGGATCCAAGCATTGAATTGCCCCAAATACCCCACTACCCAGGAGTACATTTACATTTATTCACTTGAACATGAGTCTAGACAGAGTGGAAATGAACCACATTGCCTCATGCTTCTATTGGTAGCTTTGTATGACTAGAACTACTCAAAGTTTACAAGTTTTATAAGAGCTCAGTTTTCTTGTTCGTGATAATAGATTGCAGCAGTAATTTCAAAAGTTTTCTATGTGTTTTTAAAGCTTTGACCCCCACATTTAAATTGTAATTGTATTTCCATCTGTGCAGTATCAGCCTCATTGAACCAGGACCCGTCATCACAGAGTTTGAGCGTAAGGTGTATGAGGAAGGCTTGAAGATAGACCTCTCCAAAGCTGATAAAGTGACAGCAGATATGTTTACCAACATCTACTTAAAGAATTACAACCAGATATTCCAGAGTCTTGGACAAACTCCAGAGGATGTTGCAGAGGTACTTTTCCAAAACACATTTCATATAGCATTTCATTTATTTCATTCTTCTATCTTTCCAGTGTTCTGATGTTTTGTTTCTGAATTACTAACAGTCCATATGTTGTTTCTTTTATAACCAGCACACATTCAAAATGATAACCATGGCCAACCCACCATTCCGCCATCAGCTAAACCATCCGTACACAACCATGACCAACCTAAAATATGCGGATGCAAACGGTGACCTTCCCATTGAAACCTTCTACAAAATGGTGTTTGAACATGACAAGGTGTTCAAAGCAAGTCTCAGTTTCCTGAAGCTCCTGCGCTGGAGAAGCCATAACAGCTTTTCTTTGGATAAAGACAAGAATGCCTCTTAAAGAATATTCCTGCAGTAGAGCTGGGAGTATTCCAGAAAACAGTTTTACAAATTAGTTAAGCAAATTAACTGGGTAAGTTTACCCAAAGTAAATGGACAACCTCAACTTTTGGTTCCAAAAACTGAGGAGATTTTATGGTATGGAAGTAACTATACAGCAAATTACTCTCTAAACATAACTTGCTCCGGAGCAGGATATGTTCCAGGGTTGGTTTACTTCAGAAAAATGCCTCTCAGCCTCATAGATATTCAGCAAATTCTTGCCTTTTTGTTGAGGCTCCAGTGAGCGTAACAACAAAGATAAAGCGTGATATTATCATTTTAAGGCAATATAACACTAAATATTTCTATATAATTTATTAATAAAAAATACAACTAACGTACACATGAGATACATCACACCTTATCACCAATATGGAAGTAAAATGGCTATACCTAAAAAAAAATCTATATACACATGGCAGGAAATGTCTAGTTTTGCTCCTTGAAGGCTACTGTCCTGCAGAGTTTAGCACCAAAACACCTCCCAAGAAATTTCTAGTGATCCTGAGGATCAGTGGAGGAAAGGCATCCATAGGCTGAATAAACTGCTTTTGTGAGGAAACAGCTTATCATGACAACCTATTGACTAATCTTCAAGATGTTTCCATTAAACATTCATTTTTTTTTTTTTTTAATTATTTCTTTTTTTTTGAACAAAAAGTCACAGACTATTTTGCAACAGACTCTATAGTCTGGTCTATAATATCTCCAATTCCCTGGCTTCAGGAGAGCTTATCATCCTGGGGTGCATTTCCCAAAAGCAACTATGGTCACAGGGTTCAACAGAACTATAGTTGGGAAATTATACTTTTGGAAACACACCCCTGCAGACTTCAGTTCCAATTATCAGTTAACCCTGAACACCTTGATTAGCTGGTTCAGGTGTGTTTAATTGGGGTTCGAGCTGACGTTAGTTCTCCAGGAGCAGGACAGGACACCCCTGAACATAATAGCCATAATATCTTTGTATATCTTTATTTAGCATCAGTTTTTATAAGTATCTTTATTTACCATCAATTTTTAAGTAGTAGCAACTGAATTTAAGTAGCTACCAAAAAATAAAAAAGACAAATTATTTGTTTAAAAATAGACTGCATAATAGCAATATGTGCTTCTTAGCATTTGTTTTCATGGAGTTTGTTTCATGGATTAGACACTGTTGAGAATATATTTGTGTTCATAAAGTATTTTAACAAAAACACCAGGCATCATACACTTATTGACTTGTAAATGGTTACAGAGAAAACCTGCATCATACACTAAATAACTGAACATTTTTAAAGTGTGTCTCATTACTAGAACGTACTACATTAAAAAAATAAAATAAAATCTGTTCTCAAAAAAAATAAAATAATAAATAAATAAATAATCATACGCTATGCACTATTTTTGCTAAATCTGTCAACATTGACTGCCGAAAACCTGCAGGCTGGCTCTGACGTTCAGCATCTACTATCAGTATCCTTAGATTAATTTAACATCCAACAAATCAATACAACACATTGCAAAATGTTCATAATAGTTCTGCTGTTACCTGTGCTAATTGTTTCCTTAGTTTAATTTTCCATCCATCAATTGAAGACATCTGAATAAATTAATTGTTCATCTAATCTTTTCTCTCTTTCTTTTGGTCATCTTGAAGTTTTATAATCTAGAGCTACTTGAGGTAATGCTTACATATAGTACCAAGCAAAAGTTCATTTCTGCCATACTTAATCTGGATAAATCCCTTGATACAAAAAAACAAAAGATGAAGAATCAGGACATGAGGGAAGAGATTGTATTCTTAACTTTTGGATATTATTCAATTAATCTATGTATGTAATGAATGAAACTGATATGCTATTTTGCCAATTGCTGGAAGAAGAACATAAACAGTTGAAGAACTATACAGCAAATGCATGTGTCAGGCAAGGGTAAGGAAAAGGTGAGGACAAAAATGCAAACATCATGTTGCCATTAGATTACAAGAATTTGAGGATTAATGCAGAGGAAACAATAAAATGTTTAAATAAAGCTTCTGCATGCTACACAATAAATAAATAAATAAATCTCTTGTTATAGCACCACCTTGTGGCCAGTTCTCTCAAAAGGGCATTGCGTTTGTACATCACAATTGTCAGAATCTTCAAATAACTGAAATTATTTTATTGGCCCAGTTGTTCATAGGTTAACTGATCAGGGTTAGTTTAGAAAATTCTTGAACATGGGTTGTTCAAAACAAACAGAAAAAAAAGGAAAAAAGAATTCAGTTATTGGATTAGATCCAGTCATCCAAAATCATGGTTTAATTGTCGCTGTATATGTTTTGTTCAAAACTTTGATCTTTAACCTTTGATCCAAACCCCTCATACGTCTGACTGTTGAAAAATGAAAAGGGGTTATTAGTTGGATATTTTGTGCCTGTTTTGTGCATATTTGAATTGAAAACACTGACTCCACACTAAAAGTTCCACCTGTTGTTCTTTAGTAGCCTACATTGTGATCATTAGTCCTGAGCGCAGATAATCATCTGGATTTGGTAATCTAAACGAGTGTATCAGGGTGATCTAATCCAACTTTGCTTTGAAAAACTGGCACGGAACCTGAATAGCAAAACAAGGGATTATTCTAATCCAGATGAAACTTTTTTAACAACTGGGTCCTGAATGATGATTTGATCAGTTTTTCAAAAAAAATTTGATAAAATCTTCTATTTCTATTTTTAGACATGCAGCACTTTACTAAATACAAACATCAAAAGTTTCAAGTTAATGTCCTAATCACACAGTTAAAAGATTACAAGGAGGATTATGTAAATAGCAACCTTAACAATGACCTAAACGTGATATAATTGGGAGTGCATCGCCTCTTGTCTGTGTGTGCCAATTACAATATAATAATATTATATAACATAATCATGCATAACATAAGGAAGACGGAAGAAAAGAAAACCATTACATACATAAGGTTCAAGGAACTGCATGGCTGCAGAACTATAGTCTATAACCACGTGACTTTCCCTAATCTTACGCTTGCAGTTTCAGTTTTGTACTTTTTCAGTACAGAATGTCAGGGGTATACACAATACATTGTTTAATGTTTGACAGATTTCGTGTTTATGTGGGTAGTAAGAGCGTCTCGGGATCATATTTCGTGATTTCGTACAGTAGGAGGCAGTAGTGTCAAGCAACCCCACGAAAACAATAACAAGCAGAAGATTCACCGGATATCCGGAAGTGTTGCATTGTGGGGTTCATTTTGTTAAACGCCAACCGAGTGAGTGAAGTAATGAATTAAGAGCTTCGAATACTTAAAAAAAACAAAAATCCGCCCCGGGCTTTAGCCGAACGCGCGCGGTGTCTGTTAGTTTAACCAGGCAGCTTGAGAATGAATGCGCGGAGTTAAATCATGATTATAAACGCGCACAGGAACAGCAGCAGAAGCAGCTCTGATGTGTGGATGTGGAGAGTCAGCGTAAACTGATCAACCGAAAGGTACCGACTCCTCTCATCCTCCCTTCCTTGTGTCCCACACACTCACACTCTTTCCCTGAATTTGAATTCAAACGTATATGCAAAAGCCTGCATTCTCTCTGACAGTGTTTTAGTGATCTGCTATAAGAAATCCGACACACCATTTGAATCTCCACACAAAGCCGCCGCTGTGGGTGTTGTTTCATTAACAGCCCATTGCACTTCCTCGCCTGCTTTCGATTCCCTTCAAACTCTGAGCAGCTCATCCCTCATGGCCTCTTCATCGGGCAACGACGATGATCTGACGATCCCGAGGGCGGCGATCAATAAAATGATTAAAGAAAACGCTTCCCAACGTGCGAGTGGCGAACGATGCCAGAGAGCTGGTGGTGAACTGCTGCACAGAGTTCATTCACCTCGTCTCCTCAGAGGCCAACGAGATCTGCAATAAATCCGAGAAGAAGACTATATCCCCAGAACATGTTATAAACGGTGAGGATGTCACTTCTTGATGACTGTGAGGTCACTAACAGCTAATTAATCCATCTGGATACGTGATGGAGGAGTTTATTCAAAGTTTGCTTTGTAAGTTTGAGTTGAAGGGTAGTTCACTCAAGAATTAACAATTCTTTTATTTTATTCATTTTCCATGTTATTCTAAAACCTGTATTCTTACTTGCTTCTGCTGTACACAAAATGGGACGTTTTCTTTAGTCACCGTTCACTGTCATTGGCTTATTTTTCCATACAATTCGTGATGAAAACCTGGGGTGCATTTCCCAAAGCAGCTATGGTCACAAGTTCTGTCATTACCAATAGAGTTCAACGGAGCTAATGATGTTTTTGGGAAACGCACCCCTGATATGCTTTGTCTTAGCTGCATTTGCACTCTGTGGCCAGATGCGCAAATAAACATAGCTTATATGTTAAGACTGTCTTAAGAAAAAACTAGTTTGACTATGTTTGTCCCTGGTCAGGTTAATCGTTTGAACAACTGATTTGAAGGGGTTTTGGGCAGTTTTTTCATCTGTTCAGCTTGAAGACTTGCTGAAGATGGTCTGGGGGACCATCTTAAACTGGTTGGATTGGCTGGAGTTCATCTAATAATGAAAACTGTTTGGCTTGCTCCACACTTGTATGCTTTTCATTCTTCTTTGGAACACAGAATAAGATATTTTGGAGCAACATGAGGGTAAAAAAAAATTATCAATTCATGGATGAGCTATCCTTAAATATGTTCATCACAATCCACAATTGTGATTGGATTGTTGTCAATTTGTGGGTTTTAACCTGCAACTTTTTCGGTCTTCTAATGTTTAGATTGTATTAATATAGATATAATTCAGATTAATCTAAAGATTAATTAGTATTTTGGCTTTCAGTTTGGATTTGCAGGGAAGGTGGATAAGATTGTTAACAGTCATGATATAGATTTACAGTATGAATGTTTTTATTTTTTTTAATTTTTTAAAACTGGTTGGACATTTGATTTCCAACAGATGTATGTAACAGGGAATTTATTTATTTTTTCCTCAGCACTTGAAAGTCTAGGTTTTGGGTCATACATCGCAGAAGTAAAAGATGTTCTGCAAGAGTGTAAAACTGTAGCACTTAAACGGAGGAAGGCCAGCTCTCGACTAGAGAACCTTGGCATACCTGAGGAAGAAATTCTCCGTCAACAGCAGGAATTATTTGCCAAGGTAAAAATGCTGGAAGAATTTTAAAAAGCATGCCGAACTGTTCACGAAGCTGATTAAATCAACTTCTCACTCTGTGGCTTTCCAGTTTATTGCCTTGTATTTGTGTGACAGCATGAACGCTGTGATTTTCAAGTGGCTCTTCTGATAAGTTCTGCTTTCTGGGGGGGGGGGGGGGGGGGGGGGGAGGGGGGGGGGGGGGGGGGGGGGTGGTACAGGCCGGCAGCAGCAGGCTGAGCGGGCACAGCAGGAGTGGTTACAGATGCAGCAGGCCGCCCAGCAGGCACAGCTGGCGGCGGGCTTCAGCCAGTTACGCTCAGCAGGCTGGATCTTCCAGGATGAAGATGAAGAGGACGACATGTGAATCCCGACAGGCTTTCACCGAAGCACACAGATAGATTGAACAAATATATATTATATATATATATTACAGACATGTTCGGTCTCTCACACACACACTCGTTCTCTGTAAACCTTAGCAGAGAGAGACCTCTGCAGTGTTCTCTTCTATATAAAACTTTTAAATCCCAGATTACACAGTATAAAATTCATACTGATGGTTTCAGGAGCAATCATGGGTGCTCTCCTGTGATTGTTGCTATGTTTGCCTCGATTTCACTTGTTAACTAGAAATTATTAGCTTTTGAAAATCCCTCTTTTCTTTTTCTCATCTGTTCCTGATTAATTGAAGGCAGTTGCCATAAGTTTCACCGTATGGTGTGTGGGAAGGATGTTAGGTCATGTGATGTGGCTGTGGACATGAGGCGCACTATGTTAATTGTCATTGGTTGAATTCAGGAGCCGGCGTTTCGAATCGCATCCTGTTTTAGGAGATTTGCGTATTTCTCTTATATTGTCTTTGTAAAATAGCTTAAAGAGACACATTTGGGGAAACATTTTTTGGAAAAGTGATTTTTTCAGCCGTTCATCCCCACTTCTGTATTTCTCTTTGTTCTGCTGAGTTGAGATCTGAGAATGTGATTTGTAATGTAGGATGTTGCTTTTTGGTTCTTTTTTAGTTCAAGTGAGGATAAAGATTACGTGTAGATAGGCTTTTACCTGCCCTGTGTTCAGAACAGTATTTCCAAGGAAAAGATTTACATGTGCCAGAATAAAATCTGTCTCATAGTACCAACAGATAGAAAAACTATTAAAAAAAAATTCAGTCACCAGATAGGCTTCGGAAAATCTGCTCATGGTATTTGCTCTCTGTATGACTTGGGTGCTTCGGTGCATATCGCACCGAGCGCTCTGTAACTCTCACTTTGTACAATGTTTTGATAGCAGAGATTTTCCAGGTGCAATGGTGTAAAAAAAGTGGAGTTGTGAATGTGTGGTTAATCATATCTTGTGGATGACTGGTAAGGTGTAGTTGAGAAGCGTTTTCACATGCCTTGCAAAAGCTGTAAGCTGTATTCTCTAAGCAATAAAGTCAACCCGTTTTATAGACAGCCTGTGTTCGGTTTTGTTTTTGTTAATATAATATTTTTAAACAAAACTTTTGAATAAAGCTCTTGATGGAAATTTTCAAAATGTATTTTTTTTTTTTAATGACAGCACGAAGAAATAATGCAGAAAATGTAAACCTTTATATAACTGAAAAGGAAGGAAGAAGTGACCTGTTTTGTTTGAACAGAGTCGACAGACGGCGCTGCTGTGAAGATGATCGTCCTGCTATGACAAAGGCTTGAAACATTTATATTAATGTCGCAAATCTGACGTTCTCCCAGTAACCAAGGACTGATTCGCTGAATCATCTGCTCATGAATATTAACAGTTTACGTGACTGGACGCTTCCCGAACGTTACCAGGCAACGTCAGTGTGGCCTAATTTATATTCATAAGCTCAGCCTCTGCACATAGTAGAATTCGTTAAATTCCCGCCGGAGGACGTGTAGAGAAAAACGTTGCGCTCCAGTCTCCACCGTTCCCACCATTCCTTATTTACGCGTACAGAAGTGAAAGGTCGATCATTTTCGGAGTTCGGCTGTATCAGATAAACAGAGACAGTTTTGAAGAGAATTCAAGTGAAGAATAACAATAAGTAACGAAGTTGTTACAAGCGAACTTTATGAATTGCCATCGACGAAACGGTCGGGTTTGCCCAGTATTACACTAAGGCTGTTCTTCTATTCCCGTTTTTCCCTCCACACTAAACCCAGCTGAGATACGGTAAGTGTCAAACTGACAGCATGTATACAATATGTATTAATGTTGTACTGCACTGTTCAGGGGCAAATAATCGTGTAAATGTTTATAAACACTGTTGCACGGCTGATTTGTGTACGATATTGTTTTGATCTCGGCTTTAGTCAATATATCTGTCTCGTGTTTGATAGTTGCTGTAAGCGGAAGCCCATGTTCAACAGTAAGAAAATTATTACCATGGCTGTTGAGATTTGTGTGGTACATTTATTTATTTGCCATGGATGTGTTTCCAGCTGAATTGTTTAGGATATGTTTTTGTCAGTTTAAGATCAGCTGAGATGTTAAGATGTCACCTTTAGACAGATTATTTCTGGTAATATGAAGAAATTATTCCCGTATAGGAGCTATTACTTTTCTTCTGTTTTTTTTATGCTTTGGAAAGAATGATCATTATCAATGTTCTGCAATAACAAATCAAGATGTGACATATCGCAGGAAAATCCAAGAAACATAGTTCATGTCATCCAGAAGAAAGCCAGAACAATCTGACATGACATGACTGACATGAACCAGATGTGTAAAACTTACTGTAAAGGACTTTGCACATTGATCTGTTAAATGCAGGCAGTACATTTCAGGTTAGACTTGCATAGGTATTCTGGGTATTCTCATAAAAAGAAAAAAAAAATGGTGTGGAAATCTGAGTCTGTTCTGTCAGTGGCATTATATATTATTATTTTTGGGAATGTTTGCTAAAAGATATTAATATATTATTGTATTTACACAGTACACCATTTGAAACAATGGCTGTATGGATGTTTCTAGGTTGTTAATCCTGTGAAATGTCTTGTCAGCAATAGGTCTTAAATCTTTACCAGCTTTCTATGCTTAATTCATTTATTGGCCTTTCTGGTTGGAGTTATAGCTCATGAAAATAGGACAGTTCACTCCCCCACCCTCACCCCCTTTTTTTGGTACATTATTATGTCTTTCCAAACCTTATTACTTCCTGTTTTCTGTGGAATACAAAAGTCACAACGTTTTCACTTTATTTCTTATAGGAAATCTGCAGTGTGCAATACATAAAGAGATACTTAAAGTTTATATAAGTGTATATATTTATAGATAATTTCTGTCTGAATACTACATGCTATCAGGCCATAGTCATGTTAACCAATGAATGTGGATTTACCAGTTTGGTCCAGCTTCAGGTCCACGCAAGGTTAGCCATTGACTTTCCCTCTTTACGTAATCTGATTGTTCTGCAATGGATATTCATTTTGGGATTTACAAAAAATTACCTGGTACATTTTTATGAAGTTATTCATATTTTAAAGATTAATTAACTTTAAGTGTTTTCATTCGGCCAATATATGTTCAGAATCATCCAATATCAATAAATTAAAAGTCTTCTTGTGGATTGATAGATACTAAATTTACATTATATTTACATTAAGTAATTTTGCAGATGCTTTTATCCAAAGCGACTTTCAACTGGGGAATACATAAAGCGATTTTTCTTAAAGGGGCAAACAGACACAGGAACTGCTCGTAATACCAAGTTTTAAGCATTGTTCAAATGAGTACAAGCTACAAAGAGAATGAGGTTTCTGCTTTTTACATCCCTTTCTGTCCCTCTGAAGTCAGTAGATCAGGGGTTCTCAAACTTTTTTGTCTGCTAAACCCCATAGATGTAAAATATTTATTTGAAGTGTTCCCTGAGATTTTAAGTGAATATTTCAATTTTTTTGTTATTAGTCACATGACATGCAAGTAATCTTTTTTTAGTAAGATATTTATTTATATTGTTTGCATTTATATTGTAAAATTGTAGAGAGAGAGAGGTAGATACATGGATAGATAGATAGATAGATAGATAGATAGATAGATAGAAAAAGAAAAAAGTAAAGACCTATGTATGAAAACACAGATAGAAAACACAGTGCTACTTGTCACTCTGAAACACCTAGTACAACTTCTTTAAAGGGGTCATATGACGTTACTAAAAAGAACATTATGTTGTGTATTTGGTGTAATGCAATATGTTTATGTGGTTTAAGGTTAAAAAAAAAAAACATTTTTTCCACATAATATACATTATTGTTGCTCCTCTGTGCCCCGCCTTTCTGAAACGCGTCGATTTTTACAAAGCTCATTGTTCTGAAAAGCGAACTGTATGCTGATTGGCCAGTTATCCAGTGCATTGTGATTGGCTGAATACCTCAAGCGTGTGACGGAAATGTTACGCCCCTTTTCCATACTGTGATTCCCTGTCCCAGCGCAATGAGACAAAAGCAATAAAACCCATTACAAAGTGTTGAATTGCCCCTTTATAGAAACAGACACCGGCATTGTAGGTTACTCTCACAGGAAACAGTCCCACGTTGCGTTGTGTATCCACGTCGCATAAACATAAAACCATGTCTGCATTTATTATCGGAAAAACGTCAAACAACAAGCGCTACTCTACACTGCTCAAAACTCACATTTGAATCGTAAATGTCAAATTCTTTAAATATGAAAACGTACTTACAGGATGTGAGTCAGAAGTTCAGTTCAGTTCAATTTTATTTATATAGCACATTTTTTTAAAAACAACCATGGTTGACCAAAGTGCTTAACAATGTCCAGAAAAGCAACCAGACTGTACTTGCAAAGTTGGAATCGCCCCACTTTATAGAAACAGCCTTTGTGCACAGACACATTGTAGGCTACTGGTTCAGGAAACAGTCCTCTGTAAAATGCACTGCACATATCTGAATATTTGGGTTGAACTGTTCTGGAACAGTGTTGTAAATACAACTTAACCACTGATTTCTAGTTATGTCCCTCTTTTGGAAGCCAAACAAAGTAGTTTTGCTTTCACACCAACACACACGCAGTGTCTCCACGACATGGCGGCGGTAGCAACAATACTACAGCGAGAATCAAAGTTTCGTTGCTGTGAACATTTGGGCAGTGTTATGCAGATCCTCCCACACACAGTGACGTAGAATAATTTCATACTGCATTGGACAGAAATGAAGCGACACATTGATCTTCTAGTCATATGTCTTTCATTTCAAGTGCTCTCCTCATGTGTTTGCACAATGATGCATTTTTTTAAATTTAATAACTAAAACATATCTTTATTAAAAGCTTCACAGGGTTGTGCATATACTGCGGATAACATAATTTGTTTTTTTCCATCAGGTTAGATTTTGGATCAGTTACTCAAAATCCCTTTACTCTACTTAACTGTTGGGCCTCACATAATCTGCCATGTTTGTAATTTTTTAAACACTTGAAGCTCTAATTGAATCCTCGTCCAACGTGCATTGGTTGTGGGCAGAGTTGCCAAGTCCAATACGCAACTTTGGGATTCTTTTTTTGTAAAGTTGCGTGAAAAAATCCTGGGTTATTTGTTAGGGAAATCTGACAAGCAACTTCATTTATTTATGTTAGCTGTATCCTCCAATGCATTGATTGACGCTCTGTCTGCTCGCAGTTTAAAAATCCAACCAGTGCAAAAATAAAAGTGCTGCAGTGTAATTTGCCAAATGTTCCGCCCACTCCTCCCCCTTATTGGAAAAAAAATCACGTTCAAAAAGAATGAGCGTGACGCTGTAATCGAAGTGATGATAGAGTAGATGTAGAGGAGTGGGATGACTTTCTCTTACACCTAATTTTTTTTTGATTTTTACAATGTTTTTGTGCATGTATTAATTATCACGGGATGCAATAAAAAACAAGTTGTCCTATAAGAGTAAATACATTTGGTTCGATAGCCTATGTTTTAGTAGGCTATAAATAGGTGGCTATGTTACAGCTCCCTTTGTGTGTTTTTTCTTGGCTCAGTCTATTCTGATTACACAGGTGATTGGAGATGAGTTTTGTTCCCACTTTGTTGCAGTTTGCTGATTTTGTAATATAACTTCTGTTTTTACTTTTCAGATAAAAGGGTGGTTCAGGCTCATTTATTGGTAATAAATAATGATAAGTAATATTGATGATAATAAATCATGAAAAAAAATATTGGCTCTTGTTTTTGAAACGGCGGTTTTTTTATTTATCTTGCGAGAGTTGGCAACAGTGGTTGGGGGCAGTATTAGCTGTTAGAGTGTGCACGGATTTGCACTTTGAATTTACACTAAAAAAATAACCAATCAGGTACCTTTGGAATATACCTTTGTAATTTCAATGTACTATGATTTGGGACACACTGATTCTAATTAGAGTATACGCTAATTAGGATGTATAGTGTGCAAATTGGGATGTAGCAATAATTAAAATAATGTTTGAGAACATGTTGACAACATGCTAAAACATGTTAAATCACAATGTGGAAAAACACATTAACAGTGTTTAAAAACATGAAATCAATGTGCTAGCAACATGCTAATCAAGCTTAAACACATGTTTAGTCTAGCACCATGTACAGTAAACAATGGCTAACAATACTTTTTAAAAATGCTAACAGTTAGAAACATACTAACAAGGTCTAGAAAATTGTAATCTGATGTGGTTTCTTAGAGATCTTATGAGGTCATTTGAGTCTGCAAAGAGGTCTAAAGTGGTCTAATGTGCAGTGGTCTAATATGGGTTTGTCTGAGATTTAATTTGTTCATCGTCTATCTGACAATAAAACCTTCAAGCTTTTTTAAAACCATTTAATTCCTTGTCATTTATGCTACCAGTCAATAGTTTTTTTTTTTTTTATAAACGGTAAGATTTTTTTTTAAAGAATGCTCTTGTGCTCCCCAAAGCCTGCATTTATTTTATCCAAAAATACAGCAAAAGCTGGTAATATTGTGAAATATTTTTGACCAGTTACTACTAAATTTTCAGCATCATTACTACCAGTCTTCAGTGTCACACGATTCTTCAGAAAACCATTCTAAAATGCGTGATTTGCTGTTCAAGAAACATTTATTATATATTATTATATTATTATTATTATTATTATATTATCAATATTTAAAACAGATTTTTTTTCAAGATTCTTTGATGAAATAGAAATATTTCATATTTAAAAATGTTAGAGTTTTTGCTACTTTGGATCAAATAAATGCAGGCTGGTACTAGTGTATCTAGTTATAATATGTGATTCCTTACATCATCGTCTGGGTTCCTCCCAGTGCATCTTTCACTGAAATTCCATTCAGAACTGCTTGCACGGTGCAATCTTTATAATAATGTTAGCACAAACATTGGTAAAAAGCCAAATCTTTGCCCGAAGTAGAGCTGTAAGTGAAAGTTCAGTGCTCATTTTAGCCTGTTGGCAATGAACCTCAGTTTCACCATATATTTTATGGACATATTTATTTTATCAATGTAGATTAAGCCGCACAAGGCAGTAAATGTGTTATGACAGACATGAAGCAAAACATAGTTTCTTTATCTTTTATAAACACACCCTGTACTAGGATGTGACACATTCTGCCTCTGGCCCTGTGGAGACTTGGTTTGATCTCTAAGAAGCTGTTATTCTCATCATTAAGCAGCCTTGCTCTGTTGATCACAGCAACTCCAGAGTTATTACTTTTTCCATAGATTGATTGGTAGTGGTTGTGTTATGGCTGATTTGTTCTTTGTTTTGAAGTTATTGACCTTTAAAGGTCAAGTGTCTCGTTTTTGTATTAAATTAGCAGTTTAATGTACAGAGCCAACTATAAGTAATCCATTCAATGGTTGTTTTACTGATAAATGTAAACACTCTGGCTTTATGGCACTTTGAAAACATTAATTATGACGTGTTAACCAACGGCATGAGTTTGAGGCGGGATTACCTGTTTACCCAAAAAATGAGGGGCCATTCAGTATATTACACATATCAACTTTAAATATCTCCATGAAAAGAGATCCCATTAATTTTTTTGGCATTTAGTCTGTTTTTGCTTTGAATTAATTTGGTAATGTGCCTGTAAACGGATGCACATATTGGGTCTATTTAGCTATTGGATTTGTTAAAACTGTTTCATTTACACTTGGCCACAAAAACATGTCTCTCAGCTGTGTAGTGTCAGGCCACTGGAAGCAAGGAGCTATAACATACTCTTACTCCTTTATTTTTTGCCATTTTGGGGGGAGTAACATTTACATGTGGCTACAACAACCAGATGCACTGACACTTGTCCAGTTGCCCTTGGAATCCATCTCAAACCAGTGGTCCCATTTACAAATTGCAATTTAATTGCAGCAACAATAATTTGTTTAAAATAAATATTGAAATTAATATTGGGATCATTGAATTATTGACTCACCAGTTTGTGAAAAATGTGTATTTATTCAGTAATGAAACACCACTGTGTGCTGCCTGTAGATGTGCAACAGTTTTTGCTGTGGAATTGTCCATTGGCAAAACAAAGCAAAACACATTAAAAAGAGAATTTTTATGTTTAAAATGTGTCTAAGACCTGCAGTATTAACTTCTTGTTTATTGAACTGTTGTGTAAAATCAATATTGTATTTGCAAATATGCTGATATTACAAAAATAAAATTGTATATGATGTAAATATAAGACAAAAGCTCATACATTTTCTGTCAGTGACATACTGTACTCAGCTCACATCATTAGAGCAACATTTAGGATATTATCATACAGGATACATATCGCACACCCCATTCCTAAACAAAATTCTAGTTAAGCAGATATATGCATTTTAAAATGTACAGTCTTCTGGGAAAATGGAGCAAAAATATTGATGACTCATCCTGCACCACAGATTTTTGTCCAAACAGATGCTTTCTAAAGAACGCCCACCTTAAACAATCCACCTGATGTAGCAAATCATGGTAATAATGGTGCTGACAAAACTAATTCCTATTGGCTATTTAAAAGAAAAAGGGATGAGACCTGAGAACAAAAACAACCTAAAAACTGTTTCAATAAAAAGTACAACAACACAAGAAAATTCAGTAAAACACTGATATATTTATGATTTGGAGTTTAAAATGTCTTGAAATTACCTATATTTTGTCATGTGGGATGTTTTTGTGGGTTGTAAACGATTACTAGTCTTTACTCACTGCCCAATCTTGTTTCCTTATGTGCTGGAGTGAGCAATGAAGTTTAGGTTGCACAAGTTCTGTGTGCAGCCATCTCATGTTTTACTGGAAGTGTGGCTGTGACTTCACAGTTAGCTATGTGGTGACTCATGATGAGTTTAGTGTGTTTAGGAAAGGTTATGCTTGGCTCATGCAAATGGTTAATTGGGACTGCATCTCTATTGGGGACCAAAATCATTATTTTCAGAGGGACACATAAAGCTACATCACACATTAGTCACAATGCTTAGTTAGCATAATGTTCAGGTTGTAAGCGTTGTGGGCGTGGTAGAAGGTGTGATACATCACTTAAGGAGCTGGGAGCTAACTGGCTTATCCTTGCGGAGACTGTTTGTGTTTCATTATTACCCAGCAATAAAAGTTGCAATAACCAGTAGTTGTTATGCAATTCGTATTGGATATTCACCAAAGTATTTTTGGTGATTATTTGTATTATTATTAAAGGAATCAATACTTTATTGAGGCAAGGATGCATTAAATTGATAAAAATTGAAAGTAATAGTAAAGACATTTTTAATGCTACAAAATATTTTTTTTCTATTCATCCTCAAAAAAAAAATTAAAAAAAATAAAAATATTGTTTCCACAAAAATGTTAATCAGCACAGCTTTTTTTCAATGTTGATAATAAGAACTGTTTTTTGAATAATGGATGCTGACAATTCAGCTTTGCCATTATAAGAATAAACTGCATTTGAAAATATATTAAAATAGACAAGTTGATTTAATTTTTTAATGGAATACAGTTTCAAGCTAGTTACCATAAGAGACTTGTATGATATGAAAAATGTATACCTTCAGGCAAAATTCTAATATTGAATTCTAAATTATATATAGTCATATCAACAATAGGCATTTCTACTGACTAAATCACAAATTATTTTGAGAACTTATTTTGCTAATTTTATTACCTTTTAGTAATTTGTCTTTTTTTCCTTTGGCTTTTACTACCTAAAAACAGAACATAGACTTGCAATCTTTTTCGCAATGGATTTATTGCAAAAGATACAGAGAATATGAGCTGTTCACCAAAGACCATTTAGTTTCTACAGTCAGAGACATTCAGATATTTGTCACTATGTCTTGTCTTTGGGACTCAGTCCAGTTGGTCTGAAAGCTATACATGTCATTTATGGTGGTTCAGTTCTGCAAATTAGGCAGGATATTTTCATTAAATATTGCAAAAAATATCCCGGAAGCCCACAGTAATCATACCTCAAGCACATTTTGTCAAGTGGGCTTGGGACTGTGATTTTTTCAGCCACCAACCAATTCTGATTAAGTAAAACAGACTATGGTAAAAAACAAAAAAGCTTATTAGTGTAGCAATTTGATTGACTGTTTGTAAAGGGATAGTTCAATGAAAAAAAGAAAATTCTGTCACCCTCACGTTGTTCCAAAACCTCTAAGACCTTCATTTCATCTTTGGAAACACAAATGAAGATTTTGAAGTGTCTATTTACACTAAGTGCATATAGCCCCCCTTGTTGGCAGAGGCTATTTACTCTAATCTAATCTACCAACGTGTGATTGAGGTAGTCAACACTACAAAAGATGCTCACAAAACATCAGTTTCCAGTGGTGTAAATGGTTAAAGCGTGTGCATTTTGATGTGATGTGATCGACCCGAGTTCGAAACGACGCTTTTGCCAAAAACTTTTCTTTTTCCTTTTCAAATCATATATCACATGGAAAGGCATTTATTTTCAATAAAAATGAAGGAAAAAAAAAATCAAAAAGTTGAAATAAATAATCAAAAAAGTAAAATAAAAGTATCAGGTAGTGTTAGGGCGGTTGTAGGGACGGGCTTTATTGTCCCAATGCATCCATTAAATAATTTGAATTAAATGATAATTTACACTCAGTATTATTATTCTAATTATGTACTGTATTACACTCAATATTATTATTATGTACTGTTTTATAATGTACTACAATACTGAGGTGCAGATAATTGCCACTATTTGCAATAAGTAGTATAAATAGCAGAACATCTGGCTATTTTAACATCTATAGCTATTTGCACTTAGTGTGAATAGCATATCATTGAAAAATACTATTTTCACTTAGAGCGTACTCACACTAGGCACGGTTGCCTTGAACCAAGCGCAATTATCCCCCCTCCGCACTCCCCCGCTGGCCTGCACTCACACTAAACATTCCGGGCTGGAGCATGCTTACATCATGTACGTGATAATGGAGGAAGGAAGAAAACACTTTCGCTACTCAATATTTCTGCCGAATAACTAATAATAATAATCATTTATAGTTCATGTTGTCCATTGATTTTCACTTGTATGTAATCAGAGAATTATTAGAGGCACCTGACGTTAATTCAATAATTTGCAGCTTACTCTCAAAACTACATTTCATGTTTCTCAATAAGGTGAGAACCAGAGCCATTATAAACCTAAGTATTAGTTTGTTTGTTTTGAATCTTGAATGTGTGTAGTGGAATAGTAGTTAATAGAATATGTTTGCGGTTGTAATGATGACAGCACACACAAAACAGTATCTGTTTCGTGCTCTGGCATGGTAAGCGCTCACACTGCATGCGTACCGCGCCCGAGCCCAACCCAGAACCGTTCTTGCAGGCCCACCTCTTCCAACATGGCCAGGGACGGTCTAAACGAAATGCGCTATTATTTGTGGCATAGAGCTCTCACACTAGTCACCAACCGGCTTTGTGGGGGTCAACGTGCTCGGGCACGGTACAAAAAGCCTAGTGTGAGTACAACCCCTAAGTGTAAATAAAATCCATTGCCTTGCAACTTAGTGTAATAGCATACATCAATTAAGAAAATAGCTATTTTTCACTTAGTGTACAGCACCTATTGCTATTTGACACTTAAGGTACATAGCATATTTCTTTTTTACACTTAGTGCAAATAGCCACTGCTTTTAAGTTTTTCTTTAAATATTTTGTGTCCACAGGTCCAGAAAGTGCGTAGGAATCAGTGGTTCAACCATAAGATTTAGAACTACTATTTTGTTTATCACCAAAAGTATTGCGGTTATAAACTGAACACGGTGTTTACAGGTTGGGAAGTACAGAGTAATTAAATGGACAATTTATGGTTAGATGAATTATCCCTTTAAGTCATTAATCAGTCATGTGTACAAATGCTAATTACCCATTGTACCCCAGTTGATTTAAAGGGGTCATATAATGTTGCTAAAAAGAACATTATTATGTGTATTTGGTGTAATAAAATGTATTTATGCGGTTTGTTAAAAAACACACATGATTTTCCACATACTGTACATTATTGTTGCTCCTCTATGCCCCGCCTTCTGAAATGGGTCGATTTTTACAAAGCTTATCGTTCTGAAAAGCGATGTGTGCTCTGATTGGCCAGCGATCCAGTGCGTTATGATTGGCCCGCATACCTCAAGCACGTGTGACGGAATGTTACGCCCCCTTAACATACTGTGATTCTTGTGTCCGTCGAGCGCAGGGACAAAAACATTAAAACCCATTATAAACACATTTGTTGTAATCCAGTGGGGACTACTATGGCATTGTAAGGACCACATACCAACTTTTCTCATTCCAGCCTCGTGCCCCCAGCCTCTATTTTTCATGTCCTCATCTTGTTAACACCTTCAGACTTAATCATCTCGTTAGTAAGTAGCTCTTCTCCATGAACGGTGTTACCATGATATGTCTCTACACAGTGTTGTCATTGCTCCCTACTCTCCGTGTGAGCAGGGAAATCTGCTGATGTTACAAGTACCTCGCACGACGTGTTGGCAACATGTCATTCACATGATTGGCCCTGTCCCCTACCGTCTTCACACGTCGCCTCGACCAGAAGTGTGACATCAATAAACTGTGCTGTAAATAAACTCAATTTCAATTCATGTCTCGCACACTTCAATGCACTTGTGAATGGACACTATATTACGTTCACTTTGAACTGGTATCATGGGTGGCGATATCCTGTGATGTCCCACCGTTCGCAGTGGCACTTAACGTTCGAACTAGAACAAATGTCCTGATCGCGACAGTGGAGAAACAACAAAAATGGGGCAGAGCAGGGGCGGCGCTAGGAACTGCAATTGAGAACTGCTGACTTTTAACTGGTCGTTTTTACACATATCGATAGCGTTTGGCAATCAGGAAACAGTCCTCTGGTAAAATGTGGAGCACACATCTGAAGATGTGAGTTGAATTGGTTCTGGAACAGTACGTTGTAAATAAAACTTAACCACTGATTTTCTAGTTTGTGTCCTCTTTTGGAAGGTCAACAATATTATTTTTCCGCTTTCACAAGGAAACACACAGCGTCAGCCACAACATGGTGGCGGCGACAACAGGCAAGAGAATAAAATTAATGCTCTCTCTTGTCTTTTATTTGCGTGAAACATTTGGGTGGCGTCCAATGCCAAATCTTTCCACATTGTGAATGTAGACATGTGTGGTCTGTGTGTTCGGTGCTGGCAGTGGGTGGTGGTGACAAGCCCCTTTTAGGACAGGCGACGTGTGGTTGAACTACTTAACGTTTATAAAGACCTATCGTCTTTGGAACGTTGTGCAACTAATACAGATCTTCTTTATGCAACCACAGACTGACTTTCCATAACACACTCCAAGAGAAAGGAAAACCTGAAAATGCAATCAGTATGACCGACCACAGTATACCTACCAGTATATCTTTTTCACTTCCAATGCATTGGCTAAATGTAATTATTTGCGTTGGCAACAGATGCTTCGTTGTCATCTGAGACATGTCATTTGTGGACGTTTCGAGTCCTACTTGTGGGACTGCGTGCTTTACTTGACCAGGAGGTGAATGGAACAGCAAAAATCACTCAAAGAGCATGGTTCAATGAGGTGTCCGCAGATGAATGCCGTGGTCCTGTTTACGTGCCTCTACCACTGGAACATCGGACGAACCCATGTATCAAACATCAATGGCTAGGATCATGATCATAACGTGGTTGCCTAGAAACTGTTCACAAGCACAGTCAATAATAAGAGAAACACTCAATATAAGGGGTTCAGCACCTATAACCAAAACAAGCACACGCAATCGATCGCTTTCTGTGTAGACAAAGCATCCTTTCTGTCTTTTGAGCCAAATATGATTAACCGTAACGTACGATGACTGAGGTTGTGGAAGAATGAGAGCTTTGTTTGTGAGTCTGTAGTGCTTTGAAGCAAAGAACGACACGCTCTACACTTCACATTATGCCTCTAACGACTTAGTGTGGTGCACTATGTTCTGAAACAGATTGGGTGCGTTTGCTCGACCGCTGCCATGATCCTTCCCTTGTAACACTGGCACGATCATCCTGACGTTGGCTGTGTGTTCGTGTTATAGCGTGGACTCCGTGGAACATGACGCTCAGCTCTCGCTACACGCTGCGTCCCCACAAGGCCTCCTTATCTTTCTTGGTCACTGCCTTGTTGTGGTTGGTGTTGTTGTGACAACTAATTCACACAAATTAGTAGTACACATATACTGCGGCAAATTGAGACCCTGCCGAATTTATTAGAAAAGATTTTTAATGCTGACAAAAAAATCATCTATTGTTTATTTATACTAACATTAACGCTCAGCAGTGGACGACATAGTATTTTGTGGACGCTTGCGTCTAATTTAGTACTTTCGGACTTAATTTATCTAGCTGCCTTCATAACGGGAATGTGGGTGCTGGGAGTGCGTGCCGGTCTCGCCAACTCCTGTGTCCCCTGACGATTTGCCTGCTTTTGTTGCCTATGTATTTCCTATAACCCAGAATGTATTGCGGTTGATTGTAGTGTCACTTGCTCACCATTTAGTCCCCTGTCGCTACGCTGCCAGCAGTCAATCACTTGCGCTTATTTAACACAGGTTCTTGTGTGTTCTCACTGTTGGTGTGGTCTGGCTTTGAAACAGGATTATAGGAGACAATTATCACCGCCGGAGATCTCATATGTAACGGAGGTCAGTGACGTTGTCCATTCCTTTTGTTGTTCTGTGTTTGGCCAGACTCTATTACAGTATCAAAATTGTGTAAGTGCTCCTGAAGAAAATTTGAAACATTTTTTACTAGTTAAATATGTTTTGAATGTCGGGAAATTAAAATTAATGTATGGATCATTTTTGGGGCTGGATTATGTTTAAAAAGGGTCCACCAATAAGAATGATCAATAGTCATTTACAAATAATAAATATCATTTCATAGCGAAGACCTGCTCAAAAGTACTCATGGCCTGGTTATCAATAAATAAATCTATTACTAAAATAATTAGATAATTTGGACACTATTTTTATGGCAAGACAAGGTATAAAAGCAATGTAGCGCGTAGGTCTTAAAAAACTTCATACCCTTTATATAGATACGCCTTGTATTTGTACGACACGTGAACTTCCAACATGACATGATGTTGATCTTGTTCCAGTCGCCCCCTCATTCAGTTTGTGCAAGGAAATACATGCTTATTTAATTTTTTATTTTAATGTGTTTTTATTCAGATAGAAATGTTTCATTTGTTTCTTAAAAAAAAAAAAAGCTTTGTTCCAGAACCATACGAACAATGTTCTGACATTTGTCAGAGATCATCTTGGTCTGCTGTGAACTCGCCTCCAACATGACTCCCTCCAGTCTGGCTATACAAGAGACCTGTAATAAATTTAACCATCTCATCAGTGATACATTTGCTTTAACGTCCACCCATAATCACTGCCTATAGTTGTGGTAGAACTGTGTTTTTTCTTATTCTCATCTCGGATACTAGCTAAAAACCAAAACCTGTTAAACACTCATACTCGGCGTGTGCTCTATATAGAATGCGCAGGCAGTTCATAGACACTCATACTCAGATGGATGATTTTACGATTTTATTTATGTGTGTCATTATTTTTGCTACAAGATCTTTTTTGACAGCTGGTTGTTTATTGAGGAATGAAATATATTCACAGACTTCCATGTCCAGTGAAAAGTGCTAGATAAGCGGGAGATTTTACTATGCCTTTCGCAACTCGATGTATTTTCATGGGTTGTGTGAAATCATGCCAAATTATGAACATGCAAGGTCAGCCTCTGTAGAAACATGGAGGGAAAATAATGACCATAGGGGATTGTTCCAAGAATGTGTTTCTCAGGTTTTGTCACGCTACACGTTGACCTGTCATCTGTTGGTTGACAAATGGTGAGCCTTAGGGGGTTAAACTGGGTTTTCCACTAGAACAACTGGTGCAGATCCTCTTGCTGATAATGTCCAAACCTGGATGCAGATAAGCTCAGTGTTTGTTTCCTTCTATTTCTGAGTGTGGTATATCCCAGGCTGCCTGGAATACTTTTGTTGTTAGAAACTTAGACAAGCGCACGCATTCACAATTTAAAAGGTGATGTGAAAAGTTCGCTGAAAAACATCGCACAGGTGGAGTTTTTTATTACCTGCACAGTTGATAAGTTAACCAACAGTTGCCCAAGAACTGGAAAAAAAATACCCCTAAATGTTTAACTTACACTTACACACACACACTCAGCACACAGGGACGTTTCTTTTCCCTTAGCTATCTAAATTGGAACATTCCATAGGCTTAATGGTTTTTTTATTACTGGTACAATCGCTGTATATTCTATCACCTAACCTAAACCTACCCCTTACAATTAAAAAACTTAATTTCTGCCTTTTTATAATTAAAAAAAACTTTGTTTACTTCGCATTTCGTATTACCATTGTTGTGTACAAATGGGCGGGGCGTCTTGTGGTATCAAGAGGCGGTTTTGGTAGATATTTTGGTCCATGACATTTGGGTACAAATTTGACCCCCAAAGTACGTGATATGATTTAAGTAGGTACACACACCACACACGACACACACACACACACACACCACACACCCCACACACACACACACACAATTTTCTTCCTGATATGTGGATAGTGAAAATCTCCCGCTGGGAACACTGACCCCTAGTGGGATTAAGATGGCAATGCATGCAATGCAATTACACCGTGATATAGCAATATTATCAAGCTCCTAAGTTACTTCACATCTGGATATTAGTGTTATATAGAAAAATGTTTGGTATTTTGTATTTGCTTATCTACTCTATCTATCTATCTATCTATCTATCTATCTATCTATCTATCGTATCTATCTATCTATCTGTCTGTCTGTCTGTCTGTCTGTCGTGTCTGTCTGTCTCTGTCTATCTGTCATCCCGTCCATCCATCGTAACATAGTCTATAATAGTTAACGTTTAACAAAATTTATTCTAAAGATTTGGCAAAGAAATTATGAATGAGATTTTGATTTATTTATTTTATTTTGTATTTGTTTTTATAATCATATAATTGTGAAAAGCACTAATACAGTTAATTTAAATTTGAAGTAAAAATTTTCTCCTCAGTCTATGCATCAAATATTAGTTTAAAAGCAGACAGAATAAATCACTGTCAGCTTACTAGAAACCAAAACATTTACAAGTATTGTTTTGATCACTTCTTTTGACTTGAGTAGAATGTAAAATATAAAGCAATTATTTTAACAAAAAATGTTTTTATTTTAAGAGGGGATTTCCAAAAAAAAAAAAAAAAAAGTTAGAAAATTCCCGGTAACACTTTAGAATAGGGGACACATATTCACTAGTAATTAACTCCTAATTTGCTGCTTATTAATTTGTTATACATGATTACTTTTTGATGTCTATAGCTATACAATTCGTGATTAATATAATCTTGGAAGCCACTTTTCTCCACTAGGGGGAGTCACAGAACTGTAAAAGAGTTTTAATATTCCTACAACATAGAACACCAAGTTTTCCATCAGCAAAGTCACTGGGGTTTTCTTCAATTGCTGTGCACAGGTTCAGTATGTATATATTATAATTCTGTATATTATCTAATTTAATCCCACCATTATGTGGGATTATATTAGACTATTTGCATGCTGGAATGATTATGCTACAATTGCTACAAACACTTCTCACAGAGGACTAAAGTGTTTTTCAGAATGGAGGCCCTGTTGTTGTGTCCACTCATTAGAAAAGAAAATTCTTTGTGAAAATTTGAAGTTTCACTGTCAAAACTAGCCTAGCATTGTAATAACATACTCAAGCATATCAGTGGGAGGTCAGTGTGCTTATAGTTACTCAGAACACAGCCGTAGTTCACGTGAATAAAAGTGTATTTGTTAAATGTTTTAAACAGAGAGCGGGCTGGAATGTGTAAAGTGTAATACAATCTGTGATGGAGTGTCATATGGAGCTGCTTTAGATGAGGTGAGGCTCTTCTTGGCTGAGAAAGGCTGTTTTCACCCCTGCTGGAGGAAGTGTGGGAAAAATTCTTCTTCTTGCAGGACAACAAGAGCAGCGCGGTTTTGGGTTTCAGTCTTTCTTTTGTGTGGATTGCTGGCTCGCTCTCTCTCGGTGCTCATAACCGTGTGTGCTCTTGGCTGGTGGGCTTGCATTAATGATATGCTATATGTAATGGGGGCACAGCGGATGTGAATGTTAATCCGTCTTTGGGGAATGTTGTATGTGCAAGAGACCTGGAGTTTTTTAAGCAGAATGTGTGGTTAGGAATGCATTGTGTGCCTGCAGGAGAGACATGCATAAATATGCGTTTGCACAAGTTTATTTGTTTTTGTCTTCTAGGAATGTACAAAATGCCCACTAGTGAGATGTGAACAGTGTTAAATGAATTAAATAAAAAATTATAATGCATATATATTTATTCATTTTTTTTTCTAAATAGTTCCTTTTAATTTTTAAGTTTACAAAGTTTCCAAAACTTCAACTAAAATTAAATATACATAAAAAATAAAAAAAAATTCCCATCAATAAATATGAAAACTATATAGACATGACCCTGGACCACAAAACCAGTTTTTAAAGTTGGCACGGTATTATATTGTGTAGCAATAATCAACAATACATTGGATGGGTCAAAATTATGAATATTTCTTTTATGCCAAAAATCATTAAGAAATTTAGTAAAGATCATGTTCCATTGAAGATATTTTGTAAATTTCCTACCGTAAATATATCAGAACTTAATTTTTGATTAGTAATATGCAATGCTAAGGACTTCATTTGGACAAATTTAAAGGAGATTTTCTCAATATTTTTTTGCACCTTCAGATTCCAAATCATATAGTTGTATCTCAGCCAAATAGGTTTTATCCTAACAAACCATGCCTCAATGGAAAGTTTATTTATTCAGCTTTCAGTAATGTGTATATATATCCCAGTTTTTTTTTTTAAATGCCCCTTATGACTGGTTTTGTGGGTCGATGGTCACATATTAAAAAAACAGTAATACAAGATAACAGCACACAAAATTACTAAAAAAGGAAACAGATTAAAGTAAAAACTGAAAATATGAAATATAAAAATTGATACTACAATAGTATATAAATAAAATTTAAATAACACTGTCAAAGTGAGAAATTACATGTTTGGCCTACATTACCTCATGATTTCTTTATTATAGGCCCTTCCCATTCAAGACGATCTCTTCCTTTCCTTTTTCGCAGACACCTGCACATATATGGGCATTGCATATATGAACGTGGTTGAGTTCCGTCTCGCCATTCGTTTAGCTCCCCCTTCACAAGCACGTTACTTGACTCACACTCTCCCCACGTCCTCCGCACACGAGATAACTCACTCGACATTCCGCGACCGGCCCGAAGCGCAGAGAGGCATGGCCTGACAGGAAGTGATGTTACTTGGCTTTGTAGACTGGTCTTTTTGATCATGTGTGTAGTAGTGCGCCCCACAGGGAAAACGAGGAAGGTGCTTCATTTAAGATTTGTTGTTCTCTCTGTCTGTTAGTGCGGGTGCTGACCACAGATAACTTTGAAGTTGCTTGTTAACAGAATATGAAGTTCCTTGTTCCTGTGTGTGTGTGTGAGGGTTATGTTTTTGCCTACACTGTGGAGACAAAACGTACCACAAGAATAACAAAACCTGAAATCGGCTGCACTGTGAGGATGATCCAGTAGTACCAGAAAGAAAAAAGTTGAATAAATGTACAAAATAGTTATTTAAATTCATTGTGAATTGCGGTTTGCCATACAAATATGCCCCACTCTCTATATGTATGGGAATATACTGGAAAATATAATGCAATATATTAAATGATACATATATGGAAAACTATAGGCCTATTGCTCATATTTTTTTAATATTGCAATATATTCATGTCCATGTGTGGCTATATATTGATACATATAAAAAATACAAACACACACCACACACACACCACACACCACACACACATATATATATATATATATATATATATATATTATATATATATATATATATATATATATAAATAACTCCACTGTATTTTTACATGAATAGCTTTAATGAAAAAATTCAGTTTCTTAAGAATTCTCTCACTTGTTTGCATAGATGAACTTGTTTGTATAGTTCTCACACATTTGATTGATGAAAATGTGTGTGATGGTATATAGGAAAAAAGTGTTCACTGAAAATAAATATTAAATGTTTTGGATTTTTGGACAATTCGATGGCAACATGGTGGGTGGAAAATGAGAATTTAACATTAACAACTTAACTGATAGCACCCCTTGCGGCTCCCCTGCAAACAGCGGAAAAGGAATGTTGTTTAAGAGGAAGTACAAGACAAACAATTTTGCACATTCACACATTTAGAGTAAAAATATGCATTAAAGTTTAATTTTGACTTAAATTGAAAATCTAAAAGTGCAAAACATTTACTTTCGGAGTTAGGCTAAGGGAATAGAAAATATCACAAGCTCAGTATTAAAACAATAGAAGCATTGTACAGGACTGAGAAACAAATGTGTCTAATTGTCTGTTGGTTTATGCCACTATTGAATAATCTTGCCAAGCTGCATCTTGTTACTTGTAGAGCAGGTTCCTGCTCATGCCTTCATTTATAGAAAAAAGGGAGAAACCCTATTAGGAGAGCCAGTGAAAACAAGGGAACAGAGTATTACAGTTAATAGAGACACATGACTTACCTGTGTGTCTGCTGCCTGGATCAGTCATATCTGCACATAATAGCTTTGTTTTAAAACCTGGTGAGCTGCCTAGGCAGCATTTTAAGGCATCATATGCATTCCTTACGTTAGGCTGGTCCAAACAGATTATAATAATTGTGTTGATTTAAATATGTTGCAAGTCAATGTTACATTTTAGGCTGCATCTGAAAGCTTAGGTAGCTGATTTGCTGCCTCGCTGCCATATGAGGCAATGACTTTGCAGGCAGCGCTTTTGCACGAAGGCACATCATGAAACTGATTTCGGACAGACTTCTGAGGCAGCGTAACGGTTTAATGACCTACAGCAAAATAGAATGAGTTTAATTAATAAAAAAATGAATACTCAATAAATATAATACTGATTTCTCGCTAGAACTAACATCAAAAGTGCAAAAAGTTAGTCAGAAATATACATTTACACACAAACTGAACACCAAACACAACTTTCAGATGCCATCTTTTTATTTATTTATTTATTGTTTTGCTCAACCGTTACGGAATGGAATGCACAGGATTGTGGGATATCAAAGGCAGCAAAGGATACATTTATGCTGCCTTCAAAATACAATAAGACGAAAGTACCTCCAGAGACAGGAAGTAAAGCAGAATTTGGATTCAAACGTGCCTTTATGCCTTCCTGCCTTAGAATGCTTCCTCCGAAGGCAGGATTTTAGAGATTTCAGATGCAGCCTTAGACTTAGTGGAGAAGGCAGTTCCAGATAGAATTATGTTTGTGTGTGTGTATATATATATATATATATATATATATATATATATATATATATATATATATATATATATATATATATATATGATTTACTAATTTGTTCCCTCGTTTTAGTTAAATTGTGGCCATGTTGCACTAATTATGTTCCTTGTACATATACTATGTGCACCTATAGACTAAACAGCATAATATGTGCAAGACATCACCATTTTTACTAATTTATGTAACGATAAGTGTTGTTTGGTGGTAATAGTATCGTTTTCAAAAACATGAACTTTGAAACTCGTTTTCTGGCCTCCAAAATGTCATTGTCAAGTAAATGAACTGCCAAAATACATAAGATGTATATTTAAAAGTAATTAAATAAAACTTACTACCAAGAAAATACAACAAAAAGTTGACTAAAACAGGTCATTACATAGCTTGCCGCATATTTGCAGTGGTTTGTTTTGGAAGCCAGCCGCCCTCTGGAGACAATCTTAGGCTGCTCACAAAATTTTTGAAGAGAGTTTTTAAAGAGCTGTTTAATACAGAGAGATATGAACATACACGATACAACTGAGACACTTGAACCAGAGCTTATTCGTTCACAGATCTCCCTCATGGCTGAATCTGTCGGAGCTCTGATAAGAGTGTCTGAATCCTGTGTTGTTTAGTACCTTCAGCAGCTTTCTCCTCCGGGAAAAGGGCTAATTCAAATCTTACAGTCACTAATTGACTAGCAGGAGACAGGAAGTGCTCTTTACGAGTGTATTGTTGTCCACACTCAGAGTCAAAATCAGGGCTTGGATGTCCACTGCAGGTCCTCTGTAGAAGCGTGTGGTAAGATTATCTAAGGAGTATCAGAGCGCTGTGTGTGGGTTACCTGGTCCTTGTCACACTGGCCTATTTCACCTTTAACTGGGTCATCTCAGATCACATTCCTGGAACTCAGGCTTTCTTTCTCACACTGACAATGCATATCATTCTTGGGATCCAGTCCAGACATGCGCGTTAGCCATTATTGTGTATTTCATTTGCCTGTTAATATGATGCAGAATGTTAAATTTTTATCTCAGCTGTACCTATACTCTATACACTTTATTGAAATTTGTATGCATCATCTTCCATTTATCAGAAAATCTCCAGACTGGTATGGGGCTGTAGAGACATTATTATTATGTATTCCAACATGTGTCTCAATGGCAAAATGTGTGCTCATGAGTGGTTTTTTTGTCTTCTCTAAAAAAGCTGAAGCTGAAGTTTGCACAGTTTCCAATAAAACACTTTTTTAAATCCCAGATTTATGTGCAATTATAAGTAATCTAAATTTAGGTAAAAAAAACAAAAAACTTTCCTCTCTTTATTTGTGGCAGTTTAGTGTTACTTTTTAGCAGACTTGACTTATCTGAATGATTTGATATATGATTTTCATCTGAGGGACAATAAAAAAGAATAGTGGTCGACCAATATAGAATTTTTTTTTATGGCCAGTGCTGATAATGAGAGCTGGCTGATGCTAATACACAGACAATATAAATGATCTCACACAGATTACATTTGAAGATACTAAACAACGTATGCTGCAATAAAATGCATATTTATTTTACATAATATTTACTAAATTATGAAGAATTTGAAAATAAATTAACGTAATAATGATTTGAAAAATTACCAAATGTATACTTTAGTTAGCAACTTATTAATTCTATTCCTATTATAGTATTTTTTATTTTACAATTGCACACTTCATAGAATCTAACAGCTGAAAGTTTGCAAGGGATTCAATATTGATTCACATGCATATTTGCTGAATGCCAACAGCATATGAGAAAATATGAGTGTTTCCCTTTCTATTACTAATTAGACAGAACAAAGACAGTAAACTAAGACTGTGAGTGTCTGTGCATCAGGTGGTTAGGTTCTCAATGCTGTTAAAATAAAAGTCTTGCTTATGTCACTTATCAGTTGATGCAGGTATACAGTATATGTGTATGTAATCTGGAATCATTTCCATCAACCTTGCCTTCAGCAGGACATGAGCCGATATATTCAGTGATGATCACAGGTCAGTGGCACGTGACCAAACCCTCTGTGGCCTCACAGGAAAAATCTCCACATGCCTGAAATTCTGCTTGCAGTCTGCCTTTCATGGTGCTTTATTGTCCTCTCTCTTTTTTTTTTTTTTTTTTTTTTTTTTTTTTTTGAGGTTTGAGGTTCATTTGAAGTCATGTCTCTTGGCAGACAGAGGAAAAGGAAATATATTTGTCTGGCCATAAATAAGTAGAGTTTAATTGCAGCGGCAGTGGCTGTCGGTGGCCAGAGATTATTAATGTGTTGGAAAGTAGAGGGAGGCAGCTTTGTCAGTTTACCACTGGCTCACCCCCACAGTTTAATGAGTGCTAATATTCCAGTTTCAATATAAGATAAACTCTCTCTCTCTCTTTTTTTGGTTTAATTATTTCTTATTTGCATACTTAAAGAATATTACATTGGTATTTTTTTGCAATCAAGGATTAATTCAGTCGAATGTAACAATAAAAATAAAATTCTAAATAAAACTGAAACAGCAGTATATCTCACTACACTGTGATTATCAAATGAAAAACTATTATTTAATTGAAGAATTATATAACTCAAATAATACTGATGTTCATCACTTTGTTTTTACAGTATGATACAGGCCAGGTTCACTCTTCACACTCGCTGTCCCTAGTTAGAGAAATGAGTGACCAGCCTTTACTGGAACAGGGGAATAGAAATGAATTCAAACTGGATTCTAAATAATGAAAGGGGGAAAAAAACAGCTAGAAGCACTCTTTGGCTTTTGCACATACATTTAAAAGGACAATTCTGCATTTTTACACGTTTTGAGCAATTTTGGTATGCTAGAAATATTTGTATTGTATCACTTTATATAATGCAAATGGTTAGCTTAACTGTACTTGAACCTCTTTAAATGATGAGTCTTTTGAAGTAGTGTCTGTGCATGTGGGTGTAATGTGCTGTTGCATGTGCAGTTGTGTATGTTTAGTCTGTGTGCATCACAGGCAGTTTAGACACTGTGTTTCCTGTAGGATAAACCTCGTCTCCCAACATGCACATCAAATCAGACATTCAGACACAGACCTCTGGCAATTACTAGGTTTCAAACACAAGGATAATAGCTCTTCATTTAAAAAAGAAGCAAAGCTTATGAACAACTTACAGTTGACATAGTTCAGATGCTCGTGTTATTTGTGTGCTTGCAATGTATTGTCTTACCATGTATATATTTGTGTCCCTCTTTGCTGGATGAGTACACAAAACATTTCTTAGAACTTAGAACTGCCTCAGTGTTTATATGAATCTTATCTGCCATGGAAACCCTTATCTTATCAGCCTTATTAATATTTATGAGTGCACATGATGTAAAGTCTCAGAGCAGGTGAGTGGCACATATCTAATTCTAACACATCTCTAATTCTGCTTCATTCGAAATGCAGTTAAAGGAATATTCTGGGTACAAATTAGTGCAATTAAAAGCATTTGTGACAAAAAGTTAATAACCACAAAAAATAAATTCCAAAAGCAAAAATCTGGATTACTATGAAACACCACACATGACATGTAGATAAAAAATAGATATAAAATTAAGAATTTGCTCCCATGGATTTTATTAATTAATTGCCATGTTTTAGTAATTTTCCCCTTTTAGTTAAATCATGGTCATGGCGCACTAATTTGTTCCCTCATTTTAATTTAGTTAAATCATAGTAGCAAATTAAGTATTTATTGTGGCTGTGATCAGGATTATAATCCTTAACTGAAACACAAATATAACTAATTCGACATATTAAATGATGAATATTTTCACCTACTTCATCTTCTGTTCCACTCACTTCTACATCAAAAACTTAAACTAAAAAAGCTAAAACAGACTAAAAAAATTTAGTCGAATCTTGTATAGCTTAAACTGAAGTTGAAACTGGTTAAATTAATTTGATGAGGTTCAAAAATAAAAATTCTGTCATTGTTTACTAATCCTCATGTTGTCCTCCCAATAACTATCACAGTATTATACAAACAGTTGCCGGTTCCCAATAACTATCACAGTATATAACCGAATGTTGGTAACAGTTGATGGTACCCATTTACTACCATAGTATTTGTTTGCATACTATGGAAGTCAGTGGGTCCTTTTTAGCTTGAAATTAGTGGGTAACGTGTCAAGAAGGCATTCAAGTCCCTATTTAAACATTTTAAAATAGAGAAGTGTTTATCATATCTTTAGTAATTTTTTTCCATACTATGGTTGTCAATGACAGAATAAAGAAACAGATTTGGAACAACTTGAGGATGAGTAAATGATGACCGAATTTTTATTTCTGGAATTACCTAAGATTAATTCATGTTTAGAAGAATTTTTCATTGGCAGTTTATGTTAACTAACGAATTAACTAATGTCAACTAATGAAGCCCTAATGTAAAGTGTGACTGAACAATAAAGAATCAAAACACTTTCAAACAATAACTAGGGCATGTTGTAGTCCAGATTAAAATGTACTAAGTTTGAAAATAAATAGCCTATTTAGTCTAAATATTTAAGTGTTTGCCGCAGTGATGAACACCACATTGACTACAAAAATCTGAATGGCTATTTAAATCATTTAAAGGGGTCATATGATGCTGCTAAAAAGAAGATTATTTTGTGTATTTGGTGTAATGAAATGTGTTTATGCGGTTTAAGGTTAAAAAAACACATTATTTTCCACATACTGTACATTATTGTTGCTCCTCTATGTGCCGCCTTAGGAAACACGTCAATTTTTACAAGGCTCATTGCTCTGAAAAGCGAGGTGTGCTCTGATTGGCCAGCTATCCAGTGCGTTGTGATTGGCCGAATGCATCAAGAGTGTGACGGAAATGTTACCCCTCTTAACATATTATGATGCCTTGTCCGGCTGGAGCGACGAGACATAAATATAAAACACATTATAAACGTGATATAAACATGATTTCTAGTCGTGTCTTCTTTTGGAAGACCAAACAAAGTAGTTTCGCTTTCTCAGCGAAACCACATCACACACCGCTGCCATCATACATCCACATTCTAGAAACAACATCTGACGGCTTGAATGAACAGAGGCAGACGGCTTGAGGTGGATTCTATGTAGGAGCGTACCTTGTGATGGTGGCAACCACATGTGACGACCCCGGGCTGGACTCCGCTTTGTCCACGGTGAAAGCCAATTCGGTGATCCACAGTGCAATGTTGATGTATTTCCTCAGCGACCAGCACGGATCAGCTTGAAGCGGATCAAAGCGGGTATCTTCCTCTTTTGGAAGGCCAAACAAAGTAGTTTTCGCTTTCACAGTGAAACACATGCCGTCTATACGACATGGCGGCGACGGCAACAACAATACTACTATGAGAATAAAAGGTATGCCTTCTTTCTTTTCCGTGAACATCTGGGCGGTGTTATGCAAATCTTCCCACATAGTGACATAGAGATGTGGGGGTGTGTTAGAACCAGCCGTTTCAGGGAGGCATGGACTTTTATAAAGAATATCTCTTTGGATTTGAGACTTTAGTCTTT
Source organism: Cyprinus carpio (assembly GCF_018340385.1). Taxonomy (NCBI): domain Eukaryota; kingdom Metazoa; phylum Chordata; class Actinopteri; order Cypriniformes; family Cyprinidae; genus Cyprinus; species Cyprinus carpio. The sequence goes on from NW_024879260.1 coordinate 1,005,712, forward strand.
GCAACTTTGCAGATCTTCTTTATTTACCAAGAACTTGTAACACTCCAAAGAGAAAGGACAATTTGAAATCACATTATATGACCCCTTTAAACACGTATCACAAACAGAAAGTATATGGATTTTCTATGGTAACTACAGCATAACTGCAGTTTATCATATCTTCAGTCTACCGCGATCTGCTGTCAGAGAGTGAATGTGCTTTCATTCAGAGCGTCTCTGACGTCCTCCGCCATGTGCTTCTCCTCCTTGCTTGTTTACATCAAAGTGCGCACGTGTCATTGATGCAGCATACAGCTGTGTTGTGCATTGTGATCAGCTGATGGTAGAAGTATTCTTAGAATGCATTGAAAATTCTGAATAATTTGTAATAATAAATAATTATTCTCTGTATTTTGAAGTGCTCACGATAACAATACTGTGCATGTTCATTATCGAGATATATCGCATTACCAAATACTGGCACATGTCTAGTGTCTTGTAGCTTTTGTTATTGACAAATAAATAAAAAAATGATTTATAATTCTGCATGGAATCTGAGAGCTGTTTGACCCTGCATAGACAGCAACGCAACTGAAATGTTCCCAAGTCCAGAAACGTAGCAAGGAGATCTGTAAAATAATTCATGTGAAATCAGTGGTACATCCGAAATTATATACGAAGCTACGAGAATACTTTTTGTGCGCAAAGAAGGAAAAAAAATGTATTTATTCAACAATTTGTCTCCTTCGCATCACCCTGGTGCCATTTTAAAGAAGATCTGCTGGACGTATGCTGTTCTGTGTCAGCTGGAAACAGCGTATTGGTGTGATGCAGCTGACACAGAACAGCATGCGTCCAATGGGTATATTCTCCAAAATGGCACCAGGGTGCCAAAATTGACAAATTGTTGAATGAATTAGTTTTTTTTCTTTCTTTTGCGAACGAAGGTCTTACGGGTTTGAAACAACATGAGGTGAGTAATTAATGACACAATTTTAATTTTTGGGTGAACTAACCCTTTAAGCCCCATTCACACTAGCAGCGACTAAATAATCTAAATTTAAATTAAATCCATACATACAAACAAAAATTAATGAGAAACAGAGCCTACAGAGCCAACAATCACATGAGCTCTACCGTCTTCTTTCATATTAGCTGTCGCTCCTGAAAGTCGCTCTTCATTTGCATAAAGTTGAAGGATTCTGAACTTTGCCGCGTCGCTGGACACGTCCCCCATCCGGTCGCCAATGGCCACTGTCGCACGTGACGCTGGAAATTGCCAGCTCTCCATTGAAATGAATGGGATTGTGTGGCTTTGCTGTTGCGTGTCACTTGTAGTGTGAACGGTGCTTTAGGTTATATTAGAGGTTTTGTCCATGAGATTGTAGAGTTGTGAAAGAATAATACTTGAGACCATCTGTGCCAGTTTGTGCTTTATAAACTATCACAGACTGATTGAAAAGGCTACTTGCATTATTTATGGTGGGATTTTTTCCCCAAGGTTTTCAGTTCTTCCTCACATCCTCCTTGGGAGGTTGGAACATGAAAAATGAACAAGAGAAGGGGGAGGGACCTTCCCATGAGCCGTCTGACTCTGTTCTGTCTCTCTAAGGGTCATATTAGCGCTGGCCCCCCACTAAGATTGCTCACAGTACACATTCCACCTACAGGTCAAGAGAACGGCCTCCAGACCACAGCAGGACCTGTGGTCGGTCACACACATTTAAAAACATACACTCACTCCTACCTTGTCCTGTCCTCCCACCAGAGCAAGGCGGACGACCCCATGTGCATGTGGCTCATGGAAAGAGATTGAGTAGTGAAGGACGAGTGAGAGTACAGAACAAGATCATTGTGTGACTAGATAGTTAGCATTTGATTTTAATGCACAGGGCTCTTATTTAAGCATTTGACCCTGCTACACTGCATTTTAACAGACTTGTCTCGTTCAGCATTTTCAGTTCAGTTATATTTCCATTTACTAACCGTAAGACACATCCTTTTTATTGACAAACGTTTCTCTGAAATGTCTTCATTGCTTTTCCTTTTTTAAACGGACATGTCATTGCTCAACGACACCACAAGCAGCTGCCCTCTTGTCCTTGGCCCTGCAGATGCTGTTTTTTTTTTCAGGTAGGCTTATCCTTTTCCACCTGTTCAGAGAAGTCTTTCAATTTCACTTCACTAGAAGTGCTGGCACTTCTAAGAATCAAGGGAGGAACTGAACTAACGCCCAGCTTCCAGTTAAGCATTAACTCTGAATTCTCTGCATTGAGGCCCCAGCTCAAGATTGCAGCCATGCAGAGGCCAGAGATTCACACAGAGTGTAGAACATTGCATGTGTCAGAAACAATAATATATCATTACTATACTATTTTGATAATTGATTAATCTATTTCTTTTTTTCTAAAATAAATCTGATATTGTGCAACAATTTGCAAACAGTTTGCAAATTTAAGTCTGTATGATATATGCTATACATTTTGTGTGCAACATCGTGTAAAACCCAATGATTAAAGTATACAAAGTATGCACGTGATAATTTACATAATAGTATAAGTAAAAGTGCATCTACAATGCAAGGTTATGTGCATTAGATTTTCTCATACAGTATGTAAGCTTACGTATGCAAGTGTTTGTTTGAGTGTGTGTTCTTTGAACTGCACTGAGGAGGTGACTAACTATGCAGGAATGTGTTCTTAGGTCAGGTGCTTTCTCATCAGCCGTTGAAGTGTTCGAGAATCCAGCTTGATTTCCCCGTCTTACCTCTTCCTACCCGCTGAGGTCAGCCTGAGCCTGAGCACTCACACACACACACATCTCTTCCTTGTACACACACTCTTTATCCTTTCTCTGTTTCTGGCCAGTAGGGACAGTGTGTAGTCATGTAGGCAAGAAATCTATGTTTGTGAGCACACATCATTGTTAAGTTATGCCACGATGAGGTCATCCTTATGTTTTTCTCTCTCTTTTCCCCTCCACAAAAACAAAAGAGGTCGTTTTCACCTGTATCAGGGACTTTCTTCACTGAGTCACATTGAAATATCTCAGAATTGCAGTACATGGTGATTTTGTTTGTTGTGCAAGTTTCCCACAGACATTTGTTGTTACTTCATGTTTCTTGTCTCATCACATTGAAATAGGAAACAGAGTACTCTACATGAATCACGTGAAAGGAAAAGTCTATTTTCAGTTCAAAACAGCAGAATTTGACAAAAAACTATTTTGCATCACTAAATATAACTGTCAGTTGTTTAATATTTCTGTTGCAAAATGTGGCAAATATTAAACGTTTAGCTACCTCTTATCTCATACTCTATTACTATAAAAAACATATTAAAAAGTGTATCACATATTTAGTATATACAGTATATACAGATATTTATTATATATATTTTAACCACTGAGACCACCCTAATAATCTGACCTTTTAAACTTTTTGTCATTCTAACAACACAGGAAAGCAGTTTTAATGGAGTGCAGCAAAACTGCATCAAGAATATCAAATAATGAGGGGGCAATTTTGCCAATTTATATTATTGAGGAACTGTCCCTTTCAATGTCTATTGCTACAGCTCTAGTAGAGGCATGTTTCAGTACTGACTCTCATCTCCTTGTGTGCACATGCACTAATGCTTAAACAGTGCAGATAATACATATTTGTTAGTGCATATGAAGGAGATTGAACTTTACTGTGGTTATTTTTGTACGGAAAGTTTGGTTGTGTCAGATAATGTGGAAGTCATAACCAGAAGAAAATATATTGCTCAGAAGTCAAGAGATATATCGCAGCACTCAGTGGTAAGAATGGCCCGGGCCAAGCGTGTGATTGTTTAGGACCAGTTTGCAGAATTTTCATTTTGTCAGGGCAGTGTTGTATTGTCATTGCATTCAGTGGTCATGTGCCTTGCAAACTTAAATATTTAGTCATTTGTGATATATTGAATATTGTTGCTGTGTATTCTGCTGATTTGAATGTCAGAAAAGTGACATCATCTAGCTGACTCACACGGATGAGGCAAGATTGACAATAGTAATGGAAGCTTAATTTAGACTGAAACAAATCACCATATACCATTGCTTTCCAAAAGTGTGCTGTAATATGAATTTATAGCTTGCATTTTCACTTTTTCCAATTGTTTTACAGTTAAAATATGTATGTATGTATGTTTGTATGTGGTGGGGCCAGTTGAAATATTAAGCACAGTGGAAGAAAATCCTTATTGTTAAGCCATGCATAATGACATTCTCAATTTGTCCTTTAGAGAAATAAAAAATTGAAAATTACAGATAACAGTACAATTGCAAAGCTGTAAAAAAACAATACTCTATAGCATAGTTCACTCAGATCATTTAGTCTTAGAAGAAATCATTGAGAAATGTTAGAATATCAGACTTTTGACCGCAGATTTTATTACAGTATCTTGGCAACTATGAACAGAGTTTGTTATACTGTTGAATTTTCATAAACTCTAGAGGACACATGTGAGATCATTATGGTTGTTTACCATAGGAGGCTTGCAAAATTCCTTATTTGCCCCCCAGATAATGTCATTGTTGTCTAGAAGTACTGATTGAGAGACTGAAGATACTAAACATTTGTGATTTTTATTTTTCTTTCCTTACGGGTGTGTAAAAGAATGTCGCCATCTTAAAGATAACAAGAGCATATAACCTCACAGTGTACATGTGACACCATGTTTAAGAGATAAGAATGTACTCTTCTACTGTAAAAAAATAGCCTATGTGTGTGTGTGGAGCTGCACCTCACATTCCTGCCTCATGCCATCACTGTCCTTTTTCTGCAGTATGTCTCATGCCTGCTGTCAATTCCACTGAAATATCTCATAATCTCATCTGCAATGTTTACTTGTCATAACAGTTCTTAAGAAACAGCAAATAGTTGTAGGAATATTTTTGTGCATATGGATGGGTTGATTAAAATAGATCAAAGTAGAGGTAAGTAATGGTGATTTTAGGAGATTTAAATATAACTTTGCTATAGTATGTCAGTAATGTCTTTCATCTTTGATGTTCTTGGCACATTGGAGAGTAAACATAGATTTACATGGAAATGTGACGTCATTGTCATGAATGTAAGCTGTTATCTTAACACAACGGAGATGGTTTTTAAATGGAAAGAAGGTAAAAGGTGACTAAACAACCTGGCCATGCATCCTTGATGGGTCAGTTTCAGGAACACACCCAAAGCTTTACTGTACTCACATCTACAGCAATTCCTTGAATCTGTGCTGATTTCGCTTGCGTTGTGAGCTATTGTGCTTTTGTACGTACGCAAACATTGCCTGCGCACTCAAACAAATTCTTGCTTTGCTCTTTTACTGTGACTGTTTGTGGAGAGATTTAGGTGTTTGCATAGAGATACAGAGAGTAAATAAAGTTTACATGCAAAGCCGTTTGGCAGCATATGCACTTTTGCATCTAACTGGCCCTCGAGCATTTGATGTTTTAAAACACTTCAAGGCACATTCATAGAAAGTATCACTAACATTGTGTTAGATTACAGCAAGTGGCATTTATTTTACAGAAGGACATGAATAACTTGGTAGCAAATTTGTCCTGATATGATAAAAAAAAAGAAGAAAAAAAACATTAAAAGTATAAAATTCTTGAAAATTCTTTTGAAGCAGATTTTTAAATATTTGACAATTTTTGTGATGTCATGTGATGCAACCAACGTTCAGAAAAAAATGTAGAGTAACGTTAGCACTTGTTGTTTGTCATTTCTCCAATCACAAATGGAGACATGGTTTTATGTTTACACGGCGCGATGCAACATAACACGTAAAAACACAGTATAAATCATTATAATCAGTAATTATGTCCCCACTGGATGCAACAAATGCTTAGTTTGTAATGGGTTTTATTGGTTAGCATCACAGTATGGAGAGGGGCAATCAGAGCCCACCTCGCATTTCAGGCGACGAGTTTTGTAAAAATCGACATGTTTCAGAAAGGCAGGGCATAGAGGAAAAACAATAATGTACAGTTACAGTATGTGGAAAATAATGTGATTTTGAACCTTAAACTGCATGAAAACATTTCATTACACCGAATACACAAAATAATGTTCTTTTTAGCAACATCATATGACCACTTTAAAAATAATGATTGATGAAGATACTCTTCCATGTGTAAGTTTCTAGGAAAAAAACATTCATTTTTACTTGCTGGTTACACCATATGACATTTTAGGGTCAATATACCATTTTCAAGAAAATATATATATTTTTTGAATCCAATATAAATACAAATAGTTGTCATTGGCTCAGTTGCAAGAACAGCTCAAAACTTATTTTGCAGATTTAGTTTGATTTATCTCGTGCAATTGCATTTATACATACTAAATGTGGCTTATGTGTCTAAATACTATTTGAGGTCACAGTATGTGTTAATGTGAGGAACCGTGAGTTTGAAACTAGATTCTTGTGAGATGAGCTCAGTCTGGCCTGGACCCTAGACTTGGAATGGATTCGTTGGCAGGACCTACATGTGATTGCTTGAGCAGCACAAAAATAGACTAACCCAGAGCTCAGGGCTGCAGGAAGTGGTGTGTTAAGGGGAAAAAATGGGATTGAGCTCTTGTCAGCATCAGCCCCTCCTCTGTTGACTCTGGGGAGGGTGCTGTGGCCAAACCGCTCCGCTCGAGCGTAAGATACACGCTCTTCCTGTTGTAGCTTTCCTGCGTGCAGGCTTGCCGGGGAGTCTCTGTTATTCTGTCCCTCACATTTACTCCGCTGAGAAATGATGACATCCCCCCCTGCTTACTTTGAGCACTGCACGACTGACAGACGTCAGAGTTGTGTACTGTTGCGAAGCAGGAAACGCAGAGTTGAGCAGCTTAACATGAAATACTCCAGATACTCAATGGCTCTTCCAGTCTTTACACAACTATCTAGCATGTTCCAGTAAATGACAGTAGTGATGTGGTTTTGTTTTGAAGCTTGAATTAAAGGGATAGTTGACCAAAATATTAAATTCTGTCATCATTTACTTACTCTCTTGTCACTCCAGACCTTTCTTCCATGCAACACAAAATTCTTTGCTCTTTCCATACATTCAAAGTGAACTGATACAGGATCTGTTGAGCTGAAAAATTAGTCTTATTAAATAAAGAGTAACATGAAGTTTCCTATGTTACAAAAGTAGTCCATACAATATGTGTATTCTACATCTTCTAAGTCATATTACAGCTTTGTGTGACTAAATGTATGGTCACATTTACCATTGTTGTGGAAATGTTCGCGGTCAAAATCTAGTAATTTGAATAAGAATCCAAACTATTGCTTGAAGGTGAAAAATTTACCCCTGTAGGTTCCGCATTGGGTTTGAGTTTCAGATTTCATGCAGATTCACCTCATTGACCAACAGAATGCTGCTTGCTTGGTTTGAAAGTGACTTTTGTGGTTTGAAAGCTGTGCTTCGTACACTAATGACTACAGACAATGAACCACTTTTGGCTGCAAAATTTTTGCCAAAATTTTGATAATGTGACTGCATCTTAATGCTGCATTGATGCCATGTTGTAATTACCACTATTATGTTCTGCTCTGAGATGTTAATGTCCTTGGAAGTGGAATTATTCCTTTTGATGGCATAAAACTATTAACACCAAAATGAATCTGAGTAATAAAAAGACAATCCAAAATACACCAGGTTGATATGAAAATATGTTTTGAATAAACTCATAGTTTATAGTGAGACATTAGAAAGCCTATCAATTAAGCTATATTGCTATATTAAGCTGTATTGTATGTTGTTTATTTTCAGATTATCCTTGATTATCCTGCATTGTACCGTGGGCTTGTGGTACAATGCAGAGCTCTCAGAAAATTTTGAGTTTACAAATTACAATACAAATCTCGTAATTATGGTCATTCTGACATGCTTGCACTTTAAAAGAACAAATCAAGTTTTTCAATGAAGATCTTCACCTGTTTGAGCTGTAGCATTTACACCTGTGCATATTCTAATGCATATTCATGCCTTAAAACCATGTCATGTGACTGATCTTGAAATGGTGAATTTTACTGTTTTTAAAGAGCCAATGTGGATAAGTATTTTTTTTTTTAATTGAAGTTTTCTATGAAGTGATTTTTATATAGGTTTGCATTTTTTTCATACTTGCATACATTATTGAGTGTTGTTTCTCAGCAGTGGTGTACTTGGCTGGAATTCATAGATTCTTCTACTTCCATAAGATAAATGTAGACCTCACAAGCAGAGTTCACCAGTGAAACATTTTCCCACCAGGTCAATGAGTATTTGAGATTTTGAGGAACTGGAAAGCTTTTATGTAGTACTGTCATTTCTGGTAACCTTGATGCAATCCTTCTTGTATTTTTAATACTAAAAGCACACATGCAACCACAGCTTCCTTATTGTCTGCATGCAGAGATCACTGAATATTATGATCCGCTTTGATAGCATGAACCGTGAAATGACTTTGAAAAATGAAAGTGTCTGTTGTGCATCGTTTAAGAACAAACAGGGTCCAGACAGACTGCTCGTCTTCATGTCTGGTATGCGTTATCAGGTTTATAAAGGTGAGTCAGTGCTTCATAGTGCACATTCTGTTTGTACAGAGACAGAAGAAAGCTTTTTACTTTCTCATCACACACAGAGCCCCTATCAAACTCCACTCCACGATAAAACACCAAAACAAAAGCTGTGATCTGCTCATACGGGCTTTCAACGAAGGTGAGCATGCACACTGTCATAAAAGATGACCTCTGCATGACTCACCCGTCTTCTTTCATCTCCTTAAAGATGCACTTATACATAACATGACAGTAGGGTGAAGAAAAGGTGACAGGCCACCAGCAGATCTGAAGATGTCGAGTGATTTAAAATGTTTGTCTCTTTGTCAGTGCACTTACCACAGTGACAGTGAGGATAAAAGCTGCTGATGCCACAAAAGAACACAAAGAAACTCTGAGTCAGTTTCAGCAGTTGCATGTTCCTGGATGTTTTCCGCTGTCCCATTTGGTGTATATACCTTAATGGCCCTGTTTCCACTTGGTATTAAGATGTTTTAGTGATCTGATCATAAGTGGTCAGCTGTGACATATTACCATTTACACCTGGTCTTAACATGCCTTTTAAAGGCATCACCTATGGCAGCTTATGTTCAGATATTGTCTAGACCCTCCCTTCCTATTTTGTCACACTCTACATCACTTTTGTGGGCTGGTGAGTTCGGTGCACAAGACTGAATGAATGAAGCCGTTACGCTGCTTACAAGCGGAAAAGGAAGCGAATGGAAAGGGGATGAAAATGTTAATGGTGATTTCAATTGAAATACATGTGTTTTGGCACAACATAGCAAAGTCTGAATCAGGTGTGTTTTCTCAGAATGCTCTGAACACTCAAAAGTTTGGTTGAGGAGGCAACCTTTTGTGGCTGTTCAAATCTTTTAACCATATGAGCATCTACATCACAAAAGCAATCCAGTTGAATGAGTATTTGACTACCTCTGGAAGTGGTTTAAAGTGGACAAGCTCAAAATATTTTAGACCCTGTTTAGCATTGTCTACTTGTGATTGAATCAATGTAAATGCATTATAATTCCTCTTGTAAACAGGGCCAGTGACTCATCTGGAGATTAACTTTCATGAAGTTTTTGCGTAAATATCAGTACTAGGAAAACAACAAATTATTTCCACTCTTCACTACTTTAAAAATGGGTCCCAGATCCAGTTAGCTCCAACTCTAATTAAAAACAGCAGAACCACCTTATCAAGGTATTTAGCATAATAGCATACTCCTTAGCTGCATCTAAAATCACATACTACATAGTCATAGCACTGCATTTTGTTTGAAACTTACTTTACCACTGTTAAAAAAAGTATCTATACTGTATAATATTATTACATCTAAAATTAATCAAACCCATATATACTACATATAAAAGTTAGCTTGCCAAAAAATCATAAAAAAAGATTAAGCAGACAAAATGATTGGAGAAGTTTGGCATACATCACAGAGAGAAGTCTCTTGTTTCACGAAACATAACTTGAGTTACGACATTGTTTAAAAATTACTAAGTAAAATATGTTTAAAAATAAAAACATATGCATGGATAAATAGTCCATGCATTTAAAAAATGATTTTTAATTTCATACTGACTTTAAGAGTAAGGGAAAGGGTGGAGCCTCTGTGTTTAGCACAAACTTACAAGTACAAGTGGACTTAACGGGAAATTTTTACAAAAGGCCAGCTGAGCCCACTTCAAGGTGCACGCACACCCTCAACTCATTTAACCAGAATTTCATGCCAGATTGTCTCGTTCAATAGCCAAGGTCTAAAAGCAAACAGACTTCTACTGCAGGTCTGCATTCTCTCCCCCACCCATCTCTCTTTGTGCCATACTGGTATATTAATAGAAGCAGATGGTGGGTTCGTTCATTGATGTTGCATCTGGTTGTTCCTGACTGAACTCTCCCTACTGTGCCGCACCATTTCCCGTCCCACCATACCTCAGAAGGGCCGCCCATCCCAAATGCAAACATCCTTCCTCTCCGCTGCATTTGATGATGATTCTCTCCTTTGGCTCTCATCCTGCCGTGCAGATGTGGTGAGATGCTCGTACACTTGAAAGTGAAGTCAGAGTCTCTGAAGTCTCTCACCTGGCCCGTCCACATTGCATTGGGCAGAGCTGTGTGCGGGCCAACTTGAAGAATGTGTGAGGAGGGAGAGATCTGATGTCTGTGCGTTTGGGGACTGAGAGATCAAATGCATTTTACCGCTGCATTTTTCTCGTTCCAGCACTGTCTGGTGTGCTCACATCAGATACTAAAATGTATGTTCCAGCAAATGTGAAAAACAAACAAACAGTGACATTTAAATGTAGTTACACAGACGGTTTAATGCAGCTCAGAGGTGGTATGAATGCATTTACGCTGCATTTGCTCTACAGTTGCATTAATAATGATATGAGATTTTTATACTGTTTGAACATGACATTTTGAAACTCACACTTCAAGGTTTGATAGTGTAATTGTAGCCATAGCCAGAAAGAAGAAGAAGAGAAAAATGAATACTGTCTGAATTAGACATGGTGGAGGCTGTTGGAGTCTTACTGTCCCAGATGTTTCAGGGATGTAGGTGTGCATTTACTTTTCACCTCTTTTCTTCATTCCCTCAGTCCTAGACACTCTGGAGACATGGGAGAATCTCACAAGCTGTGACTCACTGGCTAAATGTCCTAAGTACACACTGTAAATTAAACAACCTATGCTTGGTGCCTATACCTGACACCTCTAAGGCATTCACACAATCTGTCATCTCTTGTCTGTCATGATCAAGTATCTTAATGTGCTCTTATCTATAGAATTACCTTCACAGTCAGCGCTAAAGTGTTCAGCAGTTTTATGTGGGTGGGAATCTTTTTTGTGACTCCCATCTCTCCATTTAAACAAACACATGCATGTACACACCTCTGTCAACAACCCCCCCCCCTTCTCAAAACACTGCGTCACTGTGAGAGAGGCTGTCTCCTTTCTTCCCCACGCTTCATGGCTTCAGCCTGTCTGTCTGATAATATCTGGCTCTCAGAGATTAGCTCCCATGAGGGTGCTGTTAAACTGGTTACCTCGGCCTACCATGTTTTGCTGTCTAGCCATAAGCTATCTCCCACTTTACAAGCTGGAGTGCATCGGTTCTCTGATAGCACAGTCTTCATTGTCCTTTCTGTGCACTGTGCATACAGGACTCAACAGCCTTATTGTGTTACAGCAGCACAAGGCACAATTTTAGCCATAACCATCACTTAGCAATCAGGCCGTGTGAAGGAGAGATAATAGACCTGGTAAAAGAACACAGTGGGACAGGGGAATAAGAAATAGCTTGTTCTTCTTAGAACTTCGTAACCCACACCACCACCCGGTCATTAAGGAACACAGTGCTCGATTCATGTACATCTTAAGACGTTATGTTCAGAATGCTGAAGACTTAATGTGCATACTTGCTGGATTCTGTCCCAGCGATGGTGGTCCAGTCAGACTTGGGCTGTCACTGTGGTCAAGGGCTCTCATGCGAGGTACGACCAGCCGGCAAATTCCCTTATAAAAAAAAAAAAAAAACCCATATATAAGTTTCAACATGAATAACGTTTATGCTCCTAGTGCAATGTGAATATGAATAACGTTTATGTGAAAGGCATACTGTAGTGTACATACCAACAAATACTCATTTGTACATAGAGTACATAGAGTACATAGTAGTACTGAGAAATGCATTTTTTTAAATTTTTTTACATGCCTAAAGTCAATGGGGGTAGTTATTATGTGTATTTGCTAAGGCAAGTATCATTATTACTATTGCTCCTACTAGTGATTATCCACCCTTCTCTCATCTCTCTTTGAGTCTATCGATATATATATATATATATATATTTATATATATATATATATATATATATATATATATATTTGTGCAGTAAAATTTTCCCACTGTAAATAGTGAACAATATATATTAATTAATTATGTAATAATTTTCTAATAAAATACAGAAATATTGTTTTAATGCTTTTTATATTACCAAAACCTGCAAAAAGGAGATTAAAAAACCCCTGACAATCCAATATGGTATGCAGAAGCTAAACCGTGCATTCTTGATGCGCGAGATCAAACAACAATTTTACTCAATAAGTATACAAAATAATTTATTAATACACATAACAATCTAACAGTAAATTTCCATATTTTTGTACAATAAGTCTTACAAATAATTAATTAATAGTCCCAACAATTGAACAGAATTTGCTCAAAAGAGTCATTTGCTTGTGAATCAGACTACATTTGTACCATTGCATGTCTGCAATATACCTTAATCATACAGGTTGTTGAGAAGAGGTACTATTACTTTTCTAAATGCTTTTGGATTGAAACAAACATTTACATTGAGAGAGGGACCCAAGCATTTTAGAGACTTCAGGTGTTTTTGTTGTTGTTTTTAACGCAAGCCGGTTAACCACCTAGCAAGGCCAATGCAACCTCCCATAATGCTAACAACATATCAACCCTTACTAAGCATGCATTGCAGTGACACACTTGTTCCTGAAGGAAAATGTAAAGATTTAATTTATAATTTGTAAAATAGTTTTGAAAGCCATTTCCCGCTCTCTGTGTCACTGCTGTGGTGGTCTCAGTATGCCAGCACTCTGTTATTCCTGGAGTGCTTCATCAGAGGCTGGGTCGATGAATAGAGCCGCCTGGTCCTGGCTGAGATCCAGCAGGCAACGGCAGAGCCAGAATGGGAGGGAGGCGCGAGCCCGTCTGCAGAGGTGTGGGTGGCCCAGTGGGCAGCTCAGTCAGCAGCAGTTTTTCTCTGTGCCCCAAGGTGGTCTGTACTCTGCCTTTTGGTGGTCTTACTTAGTTTCCCCTTCTTGTTGTTTGTTAGTGATTCAGCTTGAGTCACACACTTCAAAGCCGGTTACAGTCCCTTCTCTTTCTCTCATCTCACTCGCCCTCTCTCACACTGTTTCTACACGTTTGCAAGACATACAAACATCCAACCAACCCCTCCTGACCTCCGTCATTAGATGAGCACCAGCTATCCGATGTAACACCTTATTTTTTTCAGTCTTTTTTTTTTTGTTACGGCTGTTAATGCATCTCTTTAGACTGGCAGAAACATTTGCATATCATGCATACCATCGATTCAGATAAAAATTGTGATTTACAAAATCCAGATTTGCTGAATTTTGTAGAGCTGCTCAATTTTGGGTAAATTTTGTAATTATATATTACTATGGCTATATAATAAAAAATAGTAAAAATTTTATAATAAAAAAAGTAAAAAGGCTTATTTTTTGTCGATAAACACTTCTCATTACAAGAAGATGTTGCGTTCCCAGATGCAAGCTAAACTTTATATAAGTGATTAATTTAAAGAAGCATATATATATATGAGTTGAAAAAAAATTTAAAAAAAAGGTTAAGTAAAAAAGGTTAAACATTTCTTTGTCCTTCATAGACCTGTTGTTATAAAAGCTGCAGTGTTATTCAATTTTTAATATTTTTGAGTTAAATCTTAAAATTGTCCTATGGTGTGACTGTCCCAAGCATGGTTCAATAAATTACAACTTTTACCTCTGGCATAATTGTACAAGTGTCTATTTTAATATGGCAATTATTTTTTTCATCCATATATTTCTGAATGTGTAGGAACTTGATACATTTGGTCTCTGAAAACTATGTCCTCTGGTGTGACACTATACCCTGATTTTAAATCGGCCAATGCCAGAGAAAATTAGTTGACTAGTTAATTAGTTGAAGAACCACATTCATGATCATGTTACTCAAGCCCCCTGTCAAGCCCATGACATGTGCACATGGTCCATTTTTGTCTTAGAATTGTTCAAATATTTAACTTTTTTGGAACAACTACAAAAGTATTAAGTTTTTTTGTCCTTTGGTGTGACACTCCTAAAGAAGACAAGGTCTCTTTAAAAAGCATTTTAAATAATTAAATAAGATTTGTTTAACTCCTTTTTATTATTTTTTGATTATTTTCAGTGTTCATAAATGCAATAATTACATTAAACTATTTTCTGACGTTTTTACAGAAAACTTTTACTGTTATAAAGTGTCATGAAAAGAAGCATAAAATGTGATACTTTGTTTTCGAAACAGAAAGAATTGAGGGAGAGAAATTAGTGAAAGAGAGAGGACATGGAAATATATAGAGAAAATTAACAGGGATCCATGCAGAAGATCCTAAGAGAACAATGCAGAAAGTAAATACAATAAAATTATTCCTTAAAAAGAGTAGCTATATAGTTTAAAAAAATTAATTAACATCTTAATGAATATATGAATATCAATCTTATTTAGCTGTGCCGCACACGCAGCGGGGGGGGTTTCAGTAACATACTGATTGACTAAGAGACTGAATTTTGTTGATAAATTATTTTTTGTTTTGTTTAAAATACATGTTGATATTGTTTGTATCAAAATTAAACTTTCTCCTTTGACATGTTCAAAATTAAATATAAATAATTTAATAACAATTTCTGTCCTTTAGTGTGAAGTAATGTCTTATGGTGTGACACACATAAAAGCACCACAGATTTGTTTTGATCTCAAAATATCTTAAAAAAAAAAAAAAAAAAAAAAAAAAAACAGTAGAGTATTGCAAAAGGGGAGAAACAAATATCACTTAACTTAAAATGGTATAATTTTCAGCAGTTTTAAAAGAATGACAGCAAAGTTTGTCTTGAAATTGTCCAACAAGTCATGGGGAAAAAAAAATGTTAATTGTAATTTCATATTAAATAATTAACACTATGTGAAAATAAGTGTCTAACAATGAAGATAAATCTCTCTCTTGCTATTTATGTATTATTAAGGTAGGACATAGGACAAGTTTAGTAAAAATGTAAAAAAAAAAAAAATCTGAAAACACTGCCCTTGCGTTTTCATGTGGACAGCGAATCCATATATTTTCTGAAATTATGACAATATCAGCCCACGTCTCGCCCCTAGGCTGACACCGCTACGTCATGTAACAGCAACAAAAACATGAACAAACACTGAACGATTGTCTTTTTATTAACTAACATTAACGCAGATTAATTAATGTATTGTTCCATGTTCGTTTGTATACCCCGCTCAAGGTTTATGCACATAGTCCAAGTCTTATTCTCCATTTTTAGTGTATCTCTCACTAATTACAGTGCCACACACTGGTCTGGCATGTATACTACATTGTTTTGTGTCGGTTTTGTGGTTTCATGTGGACGCAGATATTTCTTGAGACGAGGGAAAAAAAAGATCAGATAGGGAAAGCTCTAGCTCTGTGTGGACGTAGCCTCAATACCACAGCAGAATACTAGGGTAACTTAATTTTTTACTTAACTTAAGTCCTCAAAAATGATTGAAAAATAAATAGTCAGTAATACAATAAAAACAAAAGCCTAAGGTCAAATACAATAGAAAAAAAGATACTAATGAAACAAAAAGTGCTTTAAGTTTTTTAGTCAAAAGTAATGAACTAACAGTCTACTACAGAAATTGAATAATCAAATCTAAAATAAAACAGCATAGTCTTCACTGTAAGAATCAAACTTGTTAAACTTCTTATTAAAGCTACAAAAATTATTCAGTCAAGAGCAGTGAGTAATTTTCTCTCTGTATTTTGTTGTTTGATTAATATTATGCACACAGACGGCAGAAGGAATAATACCTGTCATCACTTTAAGAGCTGCACGGATCCAATGTACTGTTACACACATTAGGGCTGCACAATTATGACAAAAATCATAATTGTCGATTATTCCTTTGAAATTGTAATTGCGATTATTAATTACAATTATCACAATTTACATTGAATGATGTTCATACCATTGTTTGATGCAACTGCATGCCGGATTTTTGTATGAAAATAAACAAGCTGAAAACACTTTAACTGAAAAACTTTTAGTGCTTTTCTGTAGTATTAAGCCTCAAATGTCAACTATACATCAGATTGGTTTCTTCTTTAAATTATAAAAAAGTAAAAATATGAATGGTTTTATAATGATATACTAAAACTAAAATTAAAATAATGGGAAAACCCTTAAGATAACATGTAGAAAGAAAAAACGCACCTTAAGCACACCGAATAACATAAGTTTGAACACGACTTTGAACGATTAATTGCCACTTTGAACGATTACGTAATTGTGGCATCCATAATTGTAACTGCGATTAGAAATGAGATTAATTGTGCAGACCTAACACACATATTTTCATTCTTAACTGTTTATGTTCACTTAAGACCAAACTGAGGAGGGTTTACATGAATAATCACCAAGTGCCATATTTTGACACATTTTTGCATGTATTTGACAGTTTAAGCACACACCTTAAGCTAAAAGTTCACTTTACTTGCCCGTGTTCTGTTCCGTGACAGAGCGCATTCACAGAACATGAATAAATCTAAACATGAGTAAATCAAGCTTGTCCCATTTTGTGGAAGTCATGTTACATGATTTTACTAATTTGCACTTGAAGTTTGGCCTTTTATGAAGGAGCGAATAGGGAACAATAATTGTTTTATCTCGATTATTGTATTTTCATAATCGTTGGAAGCCAAAATCGAAATCTAAACTCTATCAGCCACCGTTTTTTTGGTCTGAACTAGGGATCTGCACGATGACTAATTTGACTGTCGTTTAAATGGAAGTTTCGTATCCGATTAGTCGACTAGTCTAAAAGCAAGAAACCCCCAAAAGATGGTAAGAAAGAAAAAACGTTGTGCGTGCGTGTATATAATAGCCTACATTTGAAATACTTAATCTATTAATCACACTGACAAATCCCTCAATGAATTCCGCTAAAAATAGGTCACAATTATGCCGTACTCTTTCTTGGCTCACATTATCATCATTTAATTTTAGGGGGTCGTTAAAAAGAAAAAAAAAAAGAAAAAATAGAAGAGAACGACACTTAACACTCAACGCCAGCCGATGCTTATTTATTAAAATCAGCTGGGGAAATACAGAACAATGAAAAATCAATCAATAGCCTGACAGAATTCTTCATCTTCATATAACCTTAGCCAACATATTAAAACTAAAGACAAAAACAATAGGGAATTTTATCAAGGAATAGCATTAAAATGGCTATTTAAAACATACTTCATCATGTAGACTATATCATCTAAAAACAAAACGAACAAAAAGAAAGACAGAACCTGATGCGAATTTAACTATTGGAATATCACATAAAACATTTGCGAACAAGCACTGTTTCCATCCAACGCATCAAAGAGAACAAAATCATCACTTCCTGTTAAACTGGCACTAAATATCAGTAAGAAAACTAGGAGAACTGAATATAATAATATTCACATATGATAAATTACTTGCGCCTCGCGAGCAGACGAAACACAATAAATGATATCATTGCTTTCGGAGGTGGATGCATGCTGCTGTTTGGGTACGCAGTCGTGTAAGACATTATACAGAAATACTTAATTGACAGACTTTGCTCAGGCATTTCAGAACAACCATAACAACATTTCAGATGCTGTGGAACGAGATCATGCAGTCCGCTGCTAGTCAAGTTATCCCACCTCATAGTGCAAAGTAAAACATTTTTTATATGCGCCCACTGGAATTTATTTGCAAAATGCTTTTCCATCTCCCATTATTCACATTAATCCTTTTTCGCACAAGTCAAAACCCACCTCAAGCGAGCGAAAAAACTTGTATGCGAATCAAGGGATTTTTATTCGAAATTTGGTGTTTCCATCACTCGTTTCTCATTCGATACTTCAAAATGCACATTAAAACAGGGTGATGGAAACCTATTCCTGCACTTGAAAAAATGTAGAGATAACAAAAAGCAAGCCAACAGAATTTCGGAAAGCGCCTGGACATCACGCAGCACCACCGAAGTGGGTCTTCGAGGAATAGACGGCGTGGACGGGATCACAGCGGCGGCGGGCTGTAGTGAATGACATTAGCTGGCTTTGGCTAGTCTCTAAGCTAACGCCTATATGCCTGTAATGAATGTGATTATGCATTGCTCCAGTAGAGCCATTGTAAGCCAATTTGACATTACACAGTTAACACAAAACTTTTCAGTTTCCTTCTTATTCAAAATAATCCGAAACATTGCTCGTCTTTCGCGTGGTCACTTTTGAGCTTGCCACAACTGACACGAAAAAAAACTCATGCGAGGCATGAGGTAAAAATGTAGTTTACACCCCGAAACACTTTTAAAAATAATGTATTATTTTTCAAATTTTTTATTTTAACTTGTTATTTAAAATGTTTTAAATGTAACAATGGGGATTTGATAGTAACATAAAATGATGGTAAGTTTTTTTTTTCTGTTGTGTAATCGACTATTGTTTTCAGTGTCGACTAGGAGCTGTACCGTTTAGTCGACTAGACCCGCACATCCCTAGTCTGAACATATAAAAGAAATGAAAAAGGGTCGCAGTGAGGGCAGATGTGAGAGAAATGTAACAAAAGACTGAATGCTGCGGCGTCAGCCTGAGCTTTTAGAGTGTGCTTGACTGTTGGGTATCTCTCTCTAAAGCTGTAATTACAGTCGAGACGTCCAGATGAGCCGTCCGGCACAGTTGAGTGCACCTCAGTGTCCTCTCTCTTCAGCGGCCAGCTGTACTGGCCGGCATCCTGTGTCCACTCTGCATTTAAGCCAGCGGTTAACCTGCTGGATGATTCAAAGTCAGTGTTGCGTAGACAGCAGAGGGCAAACGCTAAGAGCACTTTAGTGGTGGAAACGTCACACACTGACTTCCCAGCACAGAAAGGACAAATTCTAGAGCAAATGAAGGGTTTTATCAGGACGAACGTGAGAGGGATATGCAGTGATTAGCGAACCCTTTCTCCTCTGAGTCCAGGCTCACAGACGCCCCCTCTTCCTGTTTCTTTGCTATTTATACATCCATACACATCTTTAATCATTTATACTGCAGGGAGAGAAGGTAGTGTGTTAATGAAACGGATGTGGGCGCCTGGAAGGCTCGCTGGGTGCTGGTTTTGGAGGTTAATCACATTGTCATCTTGACTCTGTCTCTACACGTGAACCTCTGCTTGACTGGTGTGAGTTGATGAGCACAACAATCGGCCTGAGGGGTCAGAGGTCACGAGTGAGTTTGATTGGCACATCTCTTGAGCCGTGTCTGTCTGCGTCACAGTTGTGCTCTCTGTGCTGCGTCTGCAGAAAATTGACTCGTTGTCCCTCAGAGCCACTCTGAGCGAATGAACCATTACCTCACAGGAACACTGTGCCCTTTCACAGAGCTGCATTCTTACTCAACCTTGACTAAGATCAACTGAGCACAATCTGTCCTTATACAAATGACATTGTCTTTTGCATTTGCTCAACTCAGACTGGTACGATTTCAGATAAAATCTGACTCTTTCATAACATTTTAAAAAGTAAGAATTATTGTTTTAAGCTTATTCTGATTGATATAGTTTTGTGTTTTATTGTGCATTTTCTTTTTTATTTATTATGCATTTTATTATTTGTAAGGTGTCCTTGAGTGTTTTAAAAAAGGGGCCTATAAATAATATGAATTATTATTGTTATTATTAGTATAGTTCTGACCAAGTTATCAATAACTAAAACTAAAATCATAAAAATAATTTTAGTTAGCCTACTTGAAATAAAATAATTGTATACGGAAATAAAAGAAAATATAAATTAAACTTTTTTTATTTCATCTTGTTGCCAAGACATCATTTTTCATTTTCTTTCTGTTGAGCTTGATTTACTAAAATAACTAAAACTGAATCACAATCACAAAATGAAAATCACAAAAACCCACCAAAATTATAAAATAAAAATCCCACTGTGTACTGTATATATTTGTGTTTTGATGTAAAAAAAAAACAACAAAGAAAAACAATATGTTTTGCTCATCTTGTTGGGTTTTTAGAATAAACATATAGAATAAAGAATAATATAGAATAAATATGTATTTTTTCTCAAAACATACTAACATAAAGAAAAATAAAAATAATTGTAATATTTATATAAAAATTATTTTTATGTAAATCTCAGAGACAAAATATTAATACAAAATGATTAAACACATAAATACATACTAATAAAAAATAAATCAAATCACAATGGTAATCACACTTATTGTGTATTTAATTCTTCAATTTTTATTCCTTCAATAACATATTATGTTGTATATCTCTATCGAGATGCACACAATATGTGCTCAATTATAACTGCATGTAAACGCATGCCTTTAAACAAAAGACATGGATGAAAACAGTTGATTTGATCAATTCTTGACTAAAATAAAATTAGCAACCTGGTATGCTTTATTGTCCAGAAGATGTAATCATTAGTAAACTGCTGTCATCAGAGGTGTCATGTTCTGTCTATGCTTGTTAAGCTGCAGCTAAACAGTTTGTTTTCTGGACCGTAATGTATAAATGGCCCCTTGACCTCAGGGCATGTGGGAGCAACTATGGCCTCTGTCTCACTCTAATTATGTCACTGCATTAACAACTAGTTGTTATCCAAACCTCTTAACCCCTTCTAAGTATGTCTGGTGTGCGGCCAGATAAGGTCACCCCCAACACGGACCTCCATGTAGAGATACCAGCCCTGTGCCAGTGGGACAGGAGACAGCCATACACTCTTCTTCTCAGTTCTTGATAAAGCTATGTCTGTGCTTCTCAGGAAGTAGGATATCAGGGTTTGTTGTGCTATAGATTATGCGGCTGACCATGTAGCAATATGAAGCCACTCTGTTAAACACTTCCCATGTAAAAAAAACACACACAAACAACCTACATAAATCAGACATGAACAGCGAAACAAGAATCAAACAAGAATCAAGAATCTGTTGCTAAACCGTGCTGAAAAAAGAAAAATATATATAAAACCATCACAGAATTTGTAATGGTTTTACTGGCTATAATGGAAATTGTACTGGTTTTAATGGAAACTGTAATGGTGCCTGTTGGTCTCTATTGGTAATTGGTTGCCTTCTATTGGTGTCTTGTTAAAACAACTAAATCCTAAAGGAATATGTCCCAAAACACACTACAGTACAGGAAACCATTTTTAATGGTTTTAATGGTTGAAAGTTGATGGCTTGTAATGTTTGTAATGGTATTTGTAGTGGTATTTCTGTGATGGTTTCTATTTTTTCAGCAGTATTGTTTCATTATCAATCAATATCAGTGAAACAATTGTATTGACAATAAAAAGAGAAAACAATATACTAAAACATTTTTATTTCTATGTTCTTTATTACTGATTTGGATAATGACATTTACTTTTTGGGTAGAGCTGTCTTTGGAGATGTCTTATTGTTCATTAAAGAACTTTTGCAACATTGACAAGTTATTAAACTGAATCATTGTTGAACTCATTTGATCTGAACAATGACACTTGTCTTCTTTAGAGCTGCTTTATACCTGGATAGAATTTGTTTAGGAATTTATGAACTTTGTAACAAAGACACTGCCATTGTACTGAACCGAATCAACATTGAAATGACCTCAATAATGACATTTGTCTTCAACAGAGCTGTTTTAGTTAAAATTGAAGTCACTTTATATTTATTGACATTCTACAACACTGATATTTTCCTTTTTTTCTGTGATACAATCTGAATTTTATAAAGCGCTTTAATAAATGTGACTTGAGTCTACCTGACCGTTTTCTTGAATATTAACAATAAAAAAGTTACCTAAATGAAATACACGTCTACATACCATTGTTTTAATGTATGTATATTTTTACTTATATTAATATTTATTTATATTTATTACTTTATATATGTTTAATTCTATATTTTATTTGAATAAAATCTGTATTTCTTTTCTTTTTTCAAACTAATGAAGTGTGTTTATTAACATATTAATTTTTCTGTGCTTTTTCACTGGTTTTGGTATCTACTGCTGAAATGTAAGTATTTCAGTATCAACCTGTCAGGTTTCAACATTGCTTTATTTCATTATCACTAAATTTAGGAAGTTAGAAGGCTAACCGTTCTCTTTTTATCTCCTGGTTGATGAGAGACCACCCGTTTACATTGCACAACTGCTTCTGCTTGAGCGACTGCACTGCTGACTCTGTCTCTCTCCACTTGCGCACATGTGTTCATTGTGTAAGATGAGTTGGCAAAGTAACCGGTGACGATAGTTACGGAAAGCGTGCTCTGCAGGAACAGTAGCTGCAGAGACTGAACCGCTGGCAGCATGTGATCATCTGTTCAAACACACACAGCTTGCTTTAGTTCTCCCTCCTGGAGTCGTAAAGCAGACGCAGTTGAAAAGCCCCTCACTGGGGGCCTGACACACTAAACACCCCCAACCTCTGCAGGAGTCGAAGGGGCCCTGTGTACCTCCTCAGATAGTTTTTGCTGCCTCACTATGTGTTAACATGCACATAAAGGCAAATTTCCTGTTTTGCATGCTTTGTAAGAAAATTCTGTTGTATGTAGTTCATGAATCATGGGACATAAATGATGTGTAACTTTGATCTTCTGCAGGCTGCTTATAGTGCATGTCAAAATCTGTTTTCAGGTCTGTGAAGATAATCGAAGATGTCATCTAAGATGCAAAGCTCTAATAATATAGCCCAGGCCAGAAGGACTGTTCAACAGCTACGGATAGAAGCTAACATAGAGAGAATAAAGGTAAATGTAATGTTCATTTCACTTACCATGGTATTAGTGTCAAATAAAAGTCGATTGTGAAGGAAAAATAGATAATAAATGCCTAGCATACTTCAAGACAGTTGAAATGGCATACTAAAGTGGCACTTCATGAATTTAGTTGAGAAAATGAGTATGCTGGGCAGTAAATCTAGAAAATGGGTGGCATGCAGAAGCTAAATTATAGGATATTTATAATTTATTTTGCTTAATGTGAATTTTATCTTTTTAACACATAACAAATGTATCCCCAGAAAATCCCCAAATGGCCTTCTTTTAAACTAGTATGAGAAGAGCCACCCTACCCACCTTGAAGTGCCATCTGTATGCCAATCTGTAGTCTGCGCAGCTTCAACTACCACTACAGGCTGCACTAGATTTACACAACACCATTTTAAACTAGATACAGGAAACAGGCCTGAAAAGGCAAGTTTTTTAAAAAGCTATTTTACTAAAGCTAGTAAACTACAGAAACACAAATGTGGGAAAACAGTGATATCATACTCATGCTTATTACATGTTCAGTTATGCAGGTGTGTAGTGTTTCTTTACAAAGTCACCACTTACTGGCATGGCATACATAATACAGCGTTTTTAGTCATTTTTGCAATGTGAACGGATAATTTTGACAATGTTGTCTGTATGCAAAACTTTTCAACCGAAACCGAAGTTCAAA
The DNA here is from genome assembly GCF_018340385.1 of Cyprinus carpio. Classification (NCBI taxonomy): domain Eukaryota; kingdom Metazoa; phylum Chordata; class Actinopteri; order Cypriniformes; family Cyprinidae; genus Cyprinus; species Cyprinus carpio. Next base: position 1,029,540 of record NW_024879260.1, read on the forward strand.
CGAAAAACCTTTCAGTATTTAATACATGGTTGTCATGCCTTAGATCTTTAAAGGGATAGTTCACCTAAAAATGAAATTCTGTCATTAATTCCTCACCCTCGTATTGTTCCAAACTCGTAAGATCTTCTTTCATCTTCGGAACATAATTTAAGATATTTTTTGATGAAATCTGAGAGCTCTCTGACCCTCCCATAGACAGCAAGGAAATTACCATGTTCAAGGTCCAGAAAAGTACCAAGATGATAGATGATACCAAGAAGTACACCAAGTGACATTGGTGGTTCAAATGTAATGTTACGAAGCTAAGAGAATACGTTTTTTTTGTGCAAACAAAACAAAAATAACTTTATTCCACATTTTCATCTCTTTTCAGTGCTTCAGTCCAAAAGAAGTGAAATATAAAGCGCCCATCCATAAAAAAAGTGTCTTTTTTTCTCAGGGGGCCCAGGGGGGTGAACAAAGTCCTCCTGTAGCAAATCGATGCGTTTTTGTAAGAAAAATATCCATATTCAAAATGTAATAATCACTTTAATGTAGCTTGCACCAACAGTTGTACACAGAAGCAGCTCCGGGAGGATGACGTATGGGGTCGGCGTGTGCATGCGCCGGTGAGTCTCGTGAAAACCAACATTTGTTAATAGGAGCAAAGGAAGCAAAGATTCTTTACTTTAGTCTCCTCTTGGCTTATATCAAAATCCTCCAAAATTCTTCGTTACAAATCCTCATTTTGTACTTCTAATTAGTGACCGTTGTTTTGTTCTGATCTCTCCCCTGCGCTACTGCATTCGTCACTTCTGAGCGCTCATGCGCAAAGCTGACCTCATACGTCATCTGCCTGGAGCTGCTTCCGTGTACAATAGTGAGCACAAGCTAGGTTAAAGTAATTATTGCATTTTAAATATGGTTATTTTTTTTCAAAAAAAAAGCATTGATTTGCTACAGGAGGACTTTGTGCCCCCCTCGGAGCCGTGTGAGATATTTTTTTTATGGATGGGCACTTTTTATTTCAGTTCTTTTGGACTGAAGCACTGCAACACCCACTGAGTGCCAATAAACAGCTTGAAAGATCAAAGAAAATTTTTATTATAACTCTGACTGGATTTGTCAGAAAGAAGAAAGTCATATACACCTAGGATGACTTGAGGGTGAGTAATTTATGGGCTAATTTTCATTTTTGGCTGAACTAACTGTTTAAGTTAATTTAGCGATCATCGAATAAAAGCGATTATATTTTTTCCATTGCATTGTATTGCATCGAATTGCATTGTATTGACTCAAATGGAAATATGATTGCACTGCTTCATAATGGGTGAATTGTATCGTATCGCATCGCATCAGCTGCTTCATATGTATCTTTAATGTATCCTTCGTTGGCTATACATCGAGATGTGTTTTGCATCGGCCTCAGTTATGAGATTCACATCGCTAATGGAAACACCAAGATCTGCATAAAAAAAAAAAAAAAAAAAAAATGACAAACAAATTAATTGATTCGCAAAAAAAAAAAAAGCTCATGCGACTTTGCCTCAGCAGATCATGTAATAGGATGACTGAACTAACCGGCACACCAAACTCATTGCAAACCATCTCAAAAGGTATTTTAATAGTTTTGAAATGCCTGTGGCAAAGTCCATCATTAAAATTACTTGGTATGATCACTTCCCATAACTGTGTCGCACGATTGCATTCCCAAACATCTGGCATTTGAATTCAAGATAACATGACAGCGTTTGTTATTGCATTTCATCTGCTGCAAATCATTTACAGTATTATGTAAGAAAAAAGAGCCACATGCTTCCCCAGTTGCAGAAACTTTTGTTTTAATTGTTGATACTTTGCCAGTATTGCAGAAAGTGATGATGGAAACATGAAATGGAAATGATGCTTTATTCGCAAATGTTTTATGAAGTATTCTAATTTCCTTAAAAGTTAAATTCAAGAGTATTCAAGAACAAAAGTCATAGGATTGACAGAATTTGGAACGAACTATCCCTTTCAATAAATTGTTAATTTATAAAACATAAAAATCTAACAATTGTTCTTCATATTGTATCTCTTCTGTGCAGGTGTCTAAAGCTTCTGCAGACCTCATGCATTACTGCAATGAACATGCCAAGTTTGATCCTCTACTTATGGGTATCCCAGCTTCGGAAAACCCTTTTAAGGATAAAAAGCCATGCACTATATTGTAGTGGGATGCTTGAACTCTTGCTGTGTGTTTTGATGTTCCCTTTTATTATTTTTTAATAGAAAGAATATGATCTTCATACATTCATTCACTATTCGCCTTAAAATGAGCTAAACCGCAAGCTATTATTTGATTAAATCCGCACTAGAAATGTTCCTGTTGTCTGTAAAAAGGAGAGTCAAAGCTCCTAGTAAACAAATCATTTGTGGTGCAAAGACAAAACCAACCCATGAATGAATTTTTCACTTTAGGGCACAGCACAGATGAGTTGTTTGCTTTGTGATAGCGTCCACTGATGTGGTTGTGTCTTCTGCAAATAAAGGGTGAGGTCAGTGTGGGCGGCTCTCAGTATCATGAAGCACAGGAAACGATCATTTTTAATGACTGCACTCTGTCATATATATCTGCAGATAAGCAAAGCCTCATCAGCGGTGCTTTGACCCCATCTGATGCTTTTCAAGGCGTTCAGTCGCAGGAAGGTGTAGGGGGTTGATGTGAGGGTTGAAATGTCAGCATCACTAATGTGTGAATGGTCCTTGCGCTCAGTGGAGGAGGAAACAGGTGTCTTTTGGAGGCGTCACATTGACACAGTGCTGCTCCGGCCCTCCCTCATTAACTCACTGTCTGAACAAAGCTAACCCCTCCTGTCAAATCACTACACGCTAGACTGTGCCCTTTTTATTTTCTCGCAGTAAACCAGGTGAACTGTGTTTCAAAAGTTCAACAACTGCTAAAACTTGCAGATCAGCATTTTAAGAGTAATACAAGGTGATGTGTTTATGCATTTGTATGGAAGGCTTCTTTATTTCCTATACTATTTTTTTTTATTATTTTAATTACTGAAACAAAATTTGGGAAACACTTTACAATAAGGTTGAATTTGTTATCATTAATGTATTAGGAATCATGAAATAGCAATGAAAAGCATTTTAACAGCATTTATTAATGTAAATCCATGTAAATTTATAAATGTGCTGTACTATTGTTAATTGTTAATTAATAATTCATAGCTAATAATTCAAAGTTAATTAATACAACTTGTTCAAACAAATGCTAAAAATGTATTAGTATACATTACCATTCAAAAGTTTGGGGTCAGTAATTTTTTTTTTTTTTTTATATTAAAATAAAATTAATATTTCTGTTAAGCAAGAATCAAAAGTGATAGTAAATACATTTTGCTCACCAAGGCTGCATTTATTTAATATAAAATATAATATTGTTGAAATATTATTACAATTCAAAACAACTTTTTCTACTTTCATATCTTTTGAAATGTAATTTATTCCTGTTGTAGCAAAGCCGATTTTTCAGTAGCGATTATGCCAGGCTTCAATGTCACATGATCCTCCAGAAATCATTTCTGCATATGCTGATTTGGTGCTCAAGAAGCATTTCTCATTATCTACTTAATACAATTTTAGAAACTTTGCTGAACGAAGACAAAGTTCAAAACCAACATAAACAAAAAATTCCTAAAAATTTAAATAAACAAAAACAAAAAACATACAAAAAACAAAATAATAATGTGTGTTTGTGTGTGTGTAAGGGTGGAAGAGCCCAGCATAAACAGTAGAATGAACATTAACCTAACTAGCCATTATAGGTTGCACTTTAAAAAAATATTATTCATAATTAGTTCATGATAATTTAACCTTTACATTTTGTTTTATTGCAAAGTGTTACCAAAATGTGTCTGCTTTACCCATATCTCCATTCTTTAAATTCCTACTTTCAGTAAATGGGATGAGATTTCCCCTACTCAAAACCTCTGAATTTGTATTAGAATACTTTGTCTTGTGTTATTGCCCTGTGTATGTTAGATACAGTAGCAATACTTTATTGCAGATCATGGAACTTAATATATTATAACCCTTTAATGATTATTTACGAGATGCCTTATGTTAATGTATACATTTCTTCTGATTGTTTTGATTCATAATCATTGTCTCTTCTATGATAAAATGTCATTGTGCCATCTCATTCTGGGATCTAACCAGCAATAGAAACTCACGTAGGGTCACATATGATTTTTCTGTACACATACACTGAGCACATGATGATTTCTCTGATTGTAGTTATTTTTGTGACTGTTATAATCATGACATCATTCCATGTTTACAGCTCCTGTACCTTTTTTGTAATACTCTTGTGAACTGCCATGCATTTAGTGAAAGTGAGTGTGAAATGCCTTCATGACAAAGCTGGCAGAAAACAACTTGACCAGACCAGCTGAACCAGCCTTAATGAAGTATTCCTGCTCTGACTCGTTCACTGCCGCGCTCCTGTCTCGAGATGACAGCCAGAGTTAAACTACTGTGAACCAGCGGCGCTGAGATCCTAGGGACATCTTCACTGTGTATCTTCATCATTACACATCTGTCTCATGCCCCAGGCTGGATACGTCTATGCCTGTGCATCATGCAACTGAACTTGTACACGCATCAAGATTTTGCTAAACCACAATGTTAATCTTGTTTGAATAACAGTATGCTTTTAATGGCAATTTCAGCCTTGCTTTCTTGTTGTGTGATGGTTTTAAAGTGACAATTTCATAATGTTTCCCAACAGTAGTATTGGGTTCTCTCAGTGGCCTGTTGTTAATTGGGCTGTTGTGTTTTTCTTGATGCTGTGGCCATTTCTGAAGGTACTTTTGTATTGAAAATATGACATGCACAAGCTCTTCAGTTTGCCGCCTTATCTCTTTTTGCCTTTAAAAAATATTTTTAATATGAAGCATTCATTGTCACTGTATTTGAGTGAATTTTCCACCTTTGTGCTGAAATTCCAGAGCTGGGTTCCAATGTACTGGGTTGTAGATGTTGTCTTTTTCCAACTAAATATAGATTTATTCTCAATCTTGTTGTCTTGTTTGTATATGTTCTCTGGTGAGTCCAGTCTAACATTTACATTTATTTATTTACTAGAAGAACTAATATTAATAAATTACATAGAAGTATTGTTCATTGTTAGTTCATGCTAAAGTAGTATATAAAACCATTATCATATGGAAAGTGTTACCAAAAAATTCTGAGAAAAAAATTTCATCACACTTTCCATAAATATATTATTTGTTGACAATAAACAGAATGCTTCTTAAGTGCCAAATAAGCCTACTAGAATGATTTCTAAAGAATCTTGTGGATGCCGAAAACTCTTTACACTTACAGGAATAAATGATGCTTTAAAATATATTAAAATATAAAAGTTATTTTAATTGGCCTTGATGCAATATAATAACTGCAAAAAAGCTAGTTAGCAAATCAGTCATATATAGATAGATAGATAGATAGATAGATAGATAGATAGATGGTGTGTATTTTGGCATATCAAGTTTTTTTTTGTGTCATTATCAGGAGAGAATAATGTGTATTTAATGGCTGCCTCTTGCTTTCCCTCAGCAGCCAGGTGTTCATGGTCTCACTATTCCCACTTGCTCTAATTTGTCTGATATTGTTTTATTTGGGTCTCCAGGTCAAAGCCTGTTGTTATGCAATGATCCCAGTAGAGCTCTTCTCATACCTGCTACACTCAGAAACAGGTCAGGCTGTATTTACTGCCCTACATCGATGTAATCAGCGGAGCAAATTGTTTATGATTGATGAACTGGCTTTGTGGTCGTGTCATTTTTAGTGATAAAGTTACCTTTCAGCTCATTAGAAAAGCTCCAGGATAAACCCCGTAATCCTGTATGAGGGAAACAAGAAGCCATTCAGTATATCATCTGTTATTTATTTGTTATTATCCAGCTATATACCAGAGCTTTGTGAGACCACAGGTGTCCATGCACATGTCTCCTGAACGTACGGCGAAGACTGACACAGAAGAGAAGAAATTGTTGAATAAAGCCTCTCTTTTTTTTTGCACATAAAAAGTATTCTCGTAGCTTCATAACATTACCACTGATGTAACATGGACTATTTTAACAATGTCCTTATACTACCTTTATGGGCCTTGAATGTGTCAGTTCTGTTGCTGTCTATGCAGAGTCAGAAAGTTCTCAGATTTAATCAAAAATATCTTAATTTGTGTTCTGAATATGATATAACAGCATGAGAGTGAGTAATGATATAATTTTCATTTTTAGGCGAACTATCCCTTTAAATTGTAAAATTGTTCACGCTCTTCGGGTTCGATCTGTGGCGCTGCAGTTGGTCCTTTTAGAAACATTTGTATTCCTCATGCGTGGGAACAGCCGATGTCTCACTTCCACCTAAAATCATGTTCCCAGTGAAGCTGGAGTTTCCCAGCTCTAGGCACTTTTGGAGAGAAAGTACCACTGTGTGACTCCACTTACCTACAAACCTGTATTTAGCAGGATGAGGTTAATGGCAGGCCGGGCGGTAAAAAACTCCAGAGGTCATTGCAGCAGGGACATAATGTCAGCTCTGTTTACTTCTAGTCAGCTTACAGAAATACCCCTCCCAAAATGTCCCAGTCTGGCTCTCTGACTGGGCTTTTGAACCACAGCTGGTGTGTGGAGTTAGTAAAGTCCCAGTGTAGCTTCAAAATTTATTTCTCAACTAAAGGTATTATATTTCCCCCTCCTCCTTCCATGCACAACATTTTAAAACAAAGGAAAGTTTCCCAAAAATGATGATCACCTTGCTGGGAACCCAAAGATAGAAAGACTCATTTAGACACCAAATAAAAAAATGGTCCAATGTAGACATTTTCACTTAGAAATTGCAAGTAAATTTTACAAATAATTAGAAAGTAATTATATATATGCAATTAAAACATTGCATTAAATGTAAAATTTTGAAGTAGAAAAACTGAAATTGTATTTTCTTGTAAAACTCCAATAATCTGTTTTATTTACAACTTCAGAAAAAAATACTGTGTACTGTGTGAGAATAAAACTTTATATAACATAAAAATGTAGATTTGTTTTTATTTCATAGTTGTCAATAGGATTTTTTTCAATAAATGACAACATTTCTGACATTTAGAAAGCAGAATGGTCATCAGTAATAATGTCAGAATCTCTTTTTTTCTCATAAGACAAATGGCAGATATTAAAATTCTGCAGTGCTTTGTTTAACTGATTACACACTAACACACACACACAAATATATATAATTGTTGTAGATAGTCTTTAAAATGAGCGGATTTGGGTACATATATATATATATATATATATATATTTATGGATATATATATATATATATATATGAGATTTGATACAGATTACATTTAACAGTGTAATTAAAGTATTTTATGTTTTTAAAGATTAACAATGAGTTAAATCATGACAAAGCATGCACAAATGAACATCCCAAAAATGTTAACATTTATAGGCATATATTGTACATCCATAGTTTAGAGGGAACATCTCAAACTCTTCTTGTGAACATGTTGAGTATAAGTGGACTTCTGTTTTAAACACATGACCGAGCTTCTACTAAAAACCTGAATTCAACTGCTTGAGCAATGCAGCAAAGCTTTAGCTGGAAATGAAACATTTTACAGTGGTATTCAGTGTGTATTAGGGTCTTTCCAGTCCTCTCTCTCTTTGTCCTGTCTCAGTAAACTGAGCAAAGGGAACAGAGGGCTATTTTTAGTTGTCAGCTCTCCTGCTGCAGCCTTGAATGGCCTTGACTCACTTTATCTTTTCTCTTTTTTTGTTCACATTTTAACTCAGCCATAGTTTAGCGTGTCCCCCACCCTGCTGATGCTGTCAGGTATGATTCACTTTCTCAGCGCTGTTTCTATTTCTGGCTTGGTCAGGGCCTGGATTATCTTCTGTTTTGTGTAAAGACACAAGACCACGATGACCCGACGTCATGCGTCTCCCAGCTGCCGTAGTGAACGTAATGGAATTCTCTTTCCCGCCTACTTGTGGAAATAGCTTTTTTTTTTAGCAATGCAAGTGAAGAAAGCTGTTGACAAAACAAAGCTCAATGACACTTTAAAACTGCCCTCTACGGCCCTCAGAATGTGCATGCCTTGTAAAACATTTAGCATACGGTGCATTTATATTATCAAAATAAATAGTTGCAAAAAGTCTGGTTTCTTCATGCAAATAAATGTCCTTTTGTGGTTTTTTGTATACACTCATTGACCATGACACCGATATTAAAATACTAATTCCTACAACCCAATAATATTATTTTAATTTGATAGCAGAAAAAAATGGCCTTAAAAATTTATTGAAATGGTACACATTTAAAATGAATTAATAAATAAATGAATAAAGTATTTTCAAATGCTGTAAGTAGATTTAGGCATCACAACATTATAATGTACAGTATGAAAAATTGATTTTTATTTTAAGATTTGCTAAGATCTGTGATTTTAAGATTAAATTTTAACAGTGATAATAATTTATTAGCATTTTCATAGACAAACATTGAGCATGTACCATCATCTAAGTAAATGTTAGATGATTGCAAAGCTAATCTAAATTTAGAAATAAGGGCAACAAGAGATTATAATTAAATATTCACAAACACTGCATGTGATTTTAAAACAACAACAACAAAAAACCTTTGTAATATCGGCCGATAACCGATTTGGTACCGATATATCATGCACAGTGTTTTCTTATAGTGTTTACATTTACATTTAGTCATTTTGCAGAAGCTTTTATCAAAAGTGACTTACAATTGGGGTATACATTAAGCAATTCTTCTTTTAGAGGCAAACAGACACAGGAAGTGCTCGTAATACCAAGACCAATTTTTCATCATTCAAAAAATAACAACAAACAAAAAAAAGAAAAAAAAAAAGAGAGAGAAAGACAAAGTTTTTTTTTTTCTTTCATTTAGGATGAAGTCAAGTTACGTCGAAAGAAAATTAGCATTGCTTGAAAATTGTCAGGGATTCAGCATTCCGGATGAGGTGGGAAGATCATTCTACCAGCCAGGAATGGTGAACGAGAACGTGATTTTGAGCCTCTTTGTGATGGTACCACGAGGCGTCACACACTAGTGGATCTCAGACTTCTGGAGGGGATGTAGATTCGTAGTAGTGAGTGGAAGTAGGCAGGTACTGAGCCTGTGGCTGTTCTATACGCAAGCATCAGTGTTTTGAACTTGATGTGAGCTGCAGCCAGTAGCCAGTGCAAGCAGATAAAGAGAGGTGTAACATGGGCTCTTTTGGGCTCGTTGAAGACCAGTCATGCGGCTGCATTCTGAATCATTTGTAGAGGTTTGATTGTGCTTGATGGAAGTCCAGCCAGAAGAGCATTGCCATAGTCCAGCCTTGAAATGACAAGGGCCTGGACAAGAAGTTGTGTAGCATGCTCCGTTAGAAAGGGCCTGATCTTTCTGATGTTGTGCAATGAAAACCTGCAAGATCGAGCAGTCTTTGCAATGTGGTCTTTGAAGGTCAGCTGGTCATCAAAGATTACACCAAGGTTTCAGACTGAAGATCCTAGCTGGATGCTGAAATCATGCTGTAGAGGTGGAGTGGCAGGGAAGACAAGAAGCTCAGTCTTTGCCAGGTTGAGCTGTAGGTGATGTTCTTTCATCCATGCCGAGATGTCCACCAGGCAGCCTGAGATCCATGCAGCTACTGTTGCATCATGTGGTTGAAATGAGAGATAGTGCTGTTTGTCATTAGCATAGTAATGGTAGGAGAAGCCATGTGCCTGTATGATGGGACCCAGTGATGTAGTGTATATGAAGAAGAGGAGGGGTCCAAGAACTGATCCTTGAGGCACCCCTGTGACCAGTTGATGTGCTTTGGATACCTCCCCTCCCCAGACCACCCTGAAAGACCTACCAGTGAGATAGGATTCAAACCAGCGAAATGGAATCCTTGTGATGCCCAGTGATGAGAGGCCAGACAGGAGGATCTGATGATTGACAGTGTCAAAAGCAGCAGATAGATCCAGCAGAATAAGAACTGATGATTTGGAATCAGCTTTTGCAATCCGCAAGGCTTCTGTGACTAACAGTAGTGCAGTCTCAGTTGAATGGCTACTCCTGAAACCTGACTGGTTAGCATCCAGTTTGTTGTTTTGTGAAAGAAATAATGATACCTAGTTGAAAACTATTTGTTTTCACTATGAATGGAAGGAGATAGACAGGTCTGTAGCTGTCTATAAGAGAAGTGTTTAATGTAGGTTTTTTGAGCAGTGGGGTTACCCGAGCTTCCTTGAATGCAGTGGGGAAGGTGCCTGTGAGGAGAGATGTGTTGATGATATGTGTTAGTGCTAGTAAGCGTGTAGGAGAGATTGCTTGAAGAAAGTGTGAGGGGATTGGGTCTAGAGGGCATGTTGTAGGATGGCTGGAGAGAAGTTTTGATACTTCTGCCTCAGTGAGGGGACAGAATGGGGGATGGGAGTTTTAGCAGTGGTTGGTTTGAAGTCCTGTGTGTGTGGGGCTGAGAGTTAACTACTGATTGTTATAGTTTTGTCTGTGAAGAATGTGGCGAAAAGTGGAGGGGCACAGAGGCGAGAAATGTCTTGAAGAGATTAAGTGTGTCTGGAGCACTGTTGATCTTGTTGTGGAAATATGAAGATATGGCAGTATGGATTTCAGCAGAGAAAGATGAAAGCAAAGACTGATACATACTCAGCAATACAATTGCGCGTGTAAATTAAGTCAAGTTGGTTGCCTGATTTGTGCATGCTTGTAGTGGTAAGTCATTTGAAAGCAAGGAGTGAATGGAAGTCTGTAGCAAAAGGCTTGTGCAGATGAATGTCGAAGTCGCCAAAGACTAAAAATGGACTGCCATCCTCCAGGAATGAGAGGACATCCAGCTCCTCTAGGAAGGTGCCTATAACTAAAATTAAAATAAAACAACCACAACCTTTATATAAAATAAAACATCACAGCAATAAAATCAAATTAAAAATAATTACAAATTGCATAGGTGAGATTGGGTTGAGTATTTCCTATTGTTAGAAATGAGCAGACCAGTGCCAACCTGACGGGGGGTGAGGGAAAGAAAGAAATTGTTAGATAGAGCATCTGGGGTTGCAGAGTCTTTCTGGTGATGAATCCAGGTCTCAGTCAAGCCAAGATACCGAGTGTGGATTTTAAAGACTAAAGCATAAATGAAGTCTGCTTTGTTGACAGCTGACTTACAATTCCAGAGACCCACAGAGAAACAAAGAGGTGCAGTAGAGGATGTACAGTAGAGATAAGATACAGGTTAGCAAGATTGCGTTGCTGTCTGCGTGTGATGTTAGAGTGTTGTCGAGAGACAAACGGAATGTTTTGGAAACACATGATAGAGGTGGAAAAGAGAGGACAGAAAAGGAGAGTGTTTAAAGGGAAGATAAAAATAATACTTAAGTGCGTTGCTGGTTTTGTTGTTCAGTGAAGTCGCGCAGGTAAAGTTACTGGTATGTATTTACATGTATTAAAACAGCTGTGGCCACCTAATTAGCACAGCCAATAGCCTAGAGCAGGGCAATGGTTCAAATCGAAAACTACAGTTCGCAGTTAAATACAGGAAGGAAGGAATGCTAATAGCACAGGCTCCTTCTTAGCCGACGGCAAGAGAATTATAATTACCAGTAAGTGCAATCAAACAAATCAAAATACTTACTACAGTGAAAACTACAGAATTTAGGTATAGAGGAAATAAATATTCCTTTCATAGCAGCAAGTAATAATTTAAACAAAAAACAGATCTACAAACAACTATTAAGGAAAACACTCACACGCTGCCGACCCGATTGTTATGTTGACTAATCGCTTCTACCAAGTTATAACAGTGACCAAGCAGTTTAAATAATCTACAGCCGCTGTGACCACCTTCTAATTAGCACAGCCAATAGCCTATAGCAGGGCAATTGTTCAAATCAAAAACTACAGTTCGCACTTAAGTGCAGGGAAGGGTAGCAATGCAAATAACACAGGCTTCTTCTTTAGCCGACGGCAATTATTTTATAATTACCAGTAAGTAGTTTTTTTGAGTGTTTTGAGACACTATAACATATGCATTTCACAGACAAGTGACAACACTGCCCCAAAGACAGATGCACCAGGGGTCAGACATTTTATTTTTAACAGTTTCTGACAATGAACGCAACAATATACATACAATTAATAAATTAAAAGTTTAAAATTAACAGTTTAAAATACGAAACATATTCCAGAATGGTTTAATTAAACCAAGTAACCTCATTTCGATCTAAATCAGTAAATAGACTAGCGATATTCCCTTTTTAAATTAACTATAATACAGGGACAGCATATAACATCATAAGTGTACAGTCTTTAAATTGCAGTGGGTCTGCAAAGGGTAATGCCCTCATTTAACAGTCCATCTGGACCTCCGAGTCTGATCACATTTCATTGAGTAGATTCCAGTGAAACACAACTCCAGTCTCTCAGCTCACTCTTAGTACTCTAATCCAGCATGTGTGATTCAGTTTCCTGTACAGTTCCCGTCAAACTTGTTCGCTCCCTGGCAGCACTGCGAACACAGTGCTAGAGTCATTCTTCCTGCTCTGAGGCTGAAACCATGATCGCCTGTTCTACCGAACAAAACCCACACTTCTAGATCATTGAGATTTTGCTGGAAAAATATATCATCCATTGCATTTTGTTAATCCCCCTCAGTCTCATTCTCAGTTTGCATTATGCTTCATCCAAGCAGAACACAAATTCTAGTGCTGGAGCCCCGTAAAAGCTCTGACATTGTTTGTCCGCTTCGGTTCATCTTTCGGAAGATTGATAAACCGGCACCCACTGAGGTCCATCCACGCGACTGTCTCTGCAGAATCGATTTCAGTTTGCTGAGGGCGCGATCCTTCACGTTGGATGACTGTGGATTCCTGAGAGAGAAAATAATAAAAACACTGTAAATTGCAACAATTCAGAAGGTCCACACAGTAAGATTCTGGCATGTGAGTGGTTTCGCAGCTGCTGGTTAACGCGACAAGCACTTGTTTTTTTTTTTTAGGGGGCCTCTCTCTAATTTGGTGAAAGATATGTCACTTCACAGAGCCTTTTCTTCCAGGAAACCGTGTTTGCAGAAATGCCTGTGTTGCACAGAAGTTCTGCGAATACTAAAGGCAGCCACAGAGGTTCAGCACTGACTATTAGATCTCACTGAAGAGCTGCCAGTTTACTGCCAGCCCCAGACCGGCTGGAATTCCACATCACAGACGGCTCTAAATGGATCACTGACACTTCAAAAACTACTTCAGTTCGTGCCCGCCCTCAAATGAGTTCAACTAAACAGTCCTGGCAGGTAATAAGAATATGCAATGAAAAATTCTGGCAAATGTGCAGCATGTGATCGAATCTGTGCGCTTGAGGCTAGCGGTGTCAAGCAATAAACTGGACAATAGGTGAGTGAAATGGACACATACGGTGACTATGATGCAGTGGAGGTCCATCGACTCTCCGCCCGGTTTCATGCCTTCCAGGATACTACTGGCCAAACGTCTCATGTTGTTTCAACAATCGTAAGATATTGATGTCATTCTCACAGCAGAAATGCGTGAATCAAGGTGAAATGAATCTGGAGCGCGACGTCTTCACATCCTCCTCGTCTTGTGGCCTAGCAGACATAAAACCACATTGTCTGGAGGTCCCTACGAAAATGACAATGAACGTACATTTAAAAATGTGCAAAAACATGAAAACATTTTTTTCTTTGTGTCCAGTTTGTGAATCAGGCTCAGCCCTTCTACATCATCTGTGATCTTGTGTTTTTGTTAGTAAACTATTTGTTGTTGTCTTTGTGCTCCCCTTTGTTAATGTCACTGACCTTACACGCTAATGATGGGCAACATGAAAAAAAAAATGTTAAACCCTGTTGAACTATATCCCAGCATTTATCGCATTTTCTAAAAGGTGTAATGAGACCCATTTATTGTATTAAGAAGGGATCTAAAATGACGCACTTACACGTTACACGTTAGTGACTCTCGCTGCCTCATAAAACTCCCACAGTGTGAGTGCAAACCCCTGAGGTAATGCAGCAGTCAAGACCTCTTCCTTAGTGGCCTTTTCAACCGAGTCCATTCTAAAAAAAAAATTATTGAAAATACCACACATTAGATTATATTTACATACCAAATTAAATTCATCTTAAAGCACAAAAATGTTGGGAAAACGTTCTGCAATGAACGCGATTTTACAGGCTGAAAAGGACATTTAATCAATTGTCACGGACTTGTACTGTCATTTGGGGGATCAAACTTCTGCACGCGATACAGCAACGCATTTTAAGCAAGTTAAACATGGGGAGTATCCCATGTGCAACGTTCGAGTAAAAAGTCATTTATAGGCACACATCTACAGAGGAAATCTGTATTTAAAAAATGTCAAAAAAGTTAAATTAGTGATAACCCTCCTGATATTTCATACGCGGACAGACAGATAACACGCGGTGTATGCTCGGCTCAAACCACAAATGTGCAACACCAGTAAGTTTAATAAGAAAAACATACTTTTCCGTTGCGTTGTCTCCACACGGTTCTTCAAAAGTCCAGATTGCCATTGTTAGAAAACGGATATCCTTAGTATGTGATCGCGCCACTGGATTCTCCGTTAGCATGGTAATCCTGTGCGGTCCAGGAGCACGGTTATGCTGCTCGCGTTCTGAGTGGAGTGATAAAATGGACGCTCGTGTCAGGAGACCGTAGTAGCGTACTCACTCCCAGCCTCCATTACATACTGTCCGCTGATGGGTAGACTCACGTGGGATGTTACATAACATGAACAAGCAGAGCGAGAGACAACTCATAAGTGCAGTTACTTATAAATCTCTTTATGTTATTTTCTAAATAATGAGTCAGGACATGCCACCATAATTTGTGGCAAGCAATAAGTATTACTGGCACAGAACTATAACACAAAACAAATGTATGCCTTCAGGACAATAACAAATCTTTTAAAACAACGTGATTAACAGCCGACATCGGGTGGCGGATTAGTGCAAGTCTTAATTAAAACATACCTCACCCACGTACCGCTCGCAGAACAAAGTTTTAAAAATGCTCGAATATAAATCTAGGAATTTTTTAACAAATATAAAATATCATTTCACAAGATATCAGAGAACCCGTAAAAGAATGGAGCAGCATTAAACATCGTATGACAATTAGAATACATGCAAACACAAGACTGATCATGTACTGTGATTAGTATACAATGATTACGTGCACATTTTTTTCTTTTGTCACAAATCAGAGTCTAAGAGGCCGAGTGTAGCCAAGTAAGAAGTGCTTGAAAAGCAGACACGTATCTTCTACCTACGGGAGCAGGTTTATTTTTTTTCCTTTAATAATCTGAATGCATACTGCACAATTTCGCAGATGTTCCTTCATAGCATAGCCAGCGAATCCCTACCATGACGGTGAGCTGTGTTAATCCGAGTGTGTCCGAGCAGCTCCAGCGTCTACGCGCGATGATTCCGCTCGAGTTGAGGGCACCTTTGAATATTACAAATATGGGAGTGAGTTCATAAAGCCCAGGGCGCCTGTCAAACCTCGTATGCAACACACTCGTAAGTCCTGCTTTGAATTATTTCAGATTTTAGCGTTATTTATGTGTAAAAATTACTTCTTTTTTTATGTTTAAACGCATATTCGTGTATGGTTTTTTTTACATAGATGTATTGCCAGTTATGTATTTAAAAGTAAAAATGTAAAAAAGCCGAGGTTCCAGGTGTTGCATAGGGCTGACAACAGCTGGTCAGTACAGCCATGAAGGAGGGTCATCAAATATGGGTATTTTGACGTCCTTTAGAGGTAGAAAGGAAGGAGAAACATATGGATGAGACTTTTGATACGGACAGTAAAAAGCAGGTTCCTTAGTTCAGCTTTGTTGGTGTTGTGCTCTGAAATGATGATGTGGCATGTGCACTTTGAGGATGTGACAGGACACATACAGTCAACAGGCCGCGTGTGTATGGCGAAAAAAATCTCAAATAATAGACACTTACCTGTGAGTTATTTGAAAGTTGAAAGTTGATATGAGGAAAAGTTTCTTTAATGCTATTGCAATATGTTTAGTTTCTTATATTAAAAAAACGTAACACTTACAGTAAGTTGCCTTTCTATGTATATTGTGGCACAACCATCTTTATGACCACACTTTAAATTAACCACTATGTACTGTTTTTAGGTATATGTATTTCAATATAAGCATTTGATAAAGAAATATATGTGGTACGGTTTTATATTGTACTTGTATTTAAAAAATATTAATTTCATAAACATCTATAAGACCCGAACAACTCTATAAGATCTAACTATTACCACTATTTGTTCCCCTCCTTAAGTACGTAGTACTAAAAAGAAAAGCTTTAAATTAATACTGATGGCTTTAGGTATACGAAAAAGTAAACACGGACAGACTGAAAACAAGAGGGTTGTTTTTGATCTATGCTCTCTCCTGATAAGACGGTCTCGGTATCCATAATTGCTTCACATAGATAACCGGTTGACTTACGCAGTCAAAATCGCTCCCCCTTTGATGTCTAAATCCTGTCATCTTTTGTCTGTGTCAGTGCAGATTGCTGTAAGTTTATCCGTGCGACGGTGTCTTGTGATGGAGCCCAAGGGGCAGGCTATTCGTGTGCATAGCGACCAGATGGCTATCAGTAACCAGTTCTAGGCTAACGACGTAGATAGCAACTACAGATCCTCCCCCCACCAAACAGAACCGTGTATTACCGTACCACACCTATCAGACCCGAGAGGGAGAGACGGATCGGTTGTGCCTCATCCGCATCTTTGGATCCGATTACGTCTAATGTAATGCTATCGATGCGGCCAGGCTCCCCTCCACTAAACAAGAGTACATTCCGGATATAGTAGTGCTTATCGCATCGACACCAACCATTACACATTCAGACCTCACTCCCGGATATAATCAGTCAAAAATGGCTTTTCTTAATAGTGTACTTCCTTAGTCCGTATCGAAATGAGAGTCATCCCAGCTAGAACCTTTAATACTGTAGGCCAAAATAATTCTACTTGACACGCACGAACCAGTCAAAATCTTCTGCAGCTCGGCGTATTACGACACTTTTTATCGAAAACATCTAGCTTGAAGTACGTGTTTGTTGTAATTTCCATGAAAATCTGTCACTTATCTTTGCCATTTGTGCATCAATGTGCAATTTACACTTTCGGTGCTTACTTGCGGTGCTATTACTCATCAGTAATACTTTGTTTGACTTTTGAAGATTATCTCAGAATCAGGGGCTAAGGGTATTGCGTGGAGATACTAAGTCTAAAATACTAACGAAGCGAATGAAAGTTACCAGTTTGTGAAATTCTGACATTGTTGACAGTGTCATGCGGACGTACCCGCTAGTCGGGTAGCAAAAATAAAGGAAAAATAACTGATTAAGGACAGTTTTTAGTATTATTTAGAATATACACGACCCTTCATAAGTTTAACGGTCATTAATATTTTTCGCAAAGAAGATTAACTGTATTTATTTTAGTACTGGATCACAAGGGGGAGGTCATTAAATTGATCCAAAAAAACTGTCAAGTTAGAAACTTTTACAGTACATTGATACAAAAATATATATATATTTTTAAATTAATGCTGTTTTTTGTACTTTCATATTCATCAAAGAATCCTAAAATGAATTCCAGTTTCAAACAAATTATTAAGCACCATTATTTTCAATTATTTTCAATGGTTAAATTAAAATAGAAATAAATAAAGAAAAAACTAAAATTGAAAGCGTTATTTTAAACTTTAATATTCACGATATTACAGCCTTTGTGTTAGCCGATTAAGAGACCTGCAAAACTTTTGAGAACAGGTATTTAAATATTATATACTGGAACTATACGGGCACCTTGTCTGCTAGTATTGTCAATGAATGAACACAGCAGGTCTAAATCCGAATATCTGTTCAGGCAGGAATACTGATCTACCCCAGCATCCAACTACGTGGCCCTACGAGAAGAAGAATACGGTCCTGTACAGAGAAGACTACGGGGTATTATGATTATCAGGTTATCACAGATCACAATACAGCTCCCCAGGTACATAATTTTCAATCACATGCACCACAGTTTTTGTCAAAGGATTCTCGCATCAAACATGCAAACTCACTTTAAGCCCATTGGTGTTTTTGGTAGATTGGTGGTGGGCATGGAGAACAGATGGGTATCAGGGCAGAGGACTGCAGCAGGAGTCATGCAAGAGCCAACGTACTTCGAGTCTAGCAGGGGGTCTGTTCTCTGGCATAACACTCATACATTATATGCTCTGTCATGCCTGAAATGTGTTTGCAGAGACCAATCAAATCAGTTCATATATCAAAGTGACCTACAAATTTAAATAACACATTATTAACAGCTATAGCCATAGAAAACAGACGGTCACTATGACCCATGGAGTCTCAGAGAGACAGCACAGAGAAAGTATGGAAAATGGAGATGGAACTGGAGAGGTTTGTTTCCAGAAATTACTTTTCGTAAGACTTTATTGTAAACTTGCCATTCTTGTTCATAAAAGTCAACTTTAAAGTCTACATTATTTGTTCAAAACTTTTGTGTCACGTAAGAAAGAACTAATACTGTATTCAGGACGACATTCATTTAATCTTTTGAACATTAGTGTATATATTCCAGCTCTTTTTGATTCCCCCTTTAGGCTGTTTTGTTTTTCCTTCTCTAGGTGTATGATAGTGGAGCTCTTGCCAACTCTAAAGCTTCTGGTCTGTCCTCGAGCAAGCTATGAGCTCAGCCAGTACAAAACATCGGTGGTGTATGAACTGAGTGAGCTTGAGCTCATATCTCACACAGGTTTGTCACAACCAGGCCTTCAAATACTGAACTTTAATGGTTTTGTGGTTTTGTACAGCAAATGGTGCTTGTTAATATTCCTTTATTACAGCAGTTATTACAGTCCGTGAATCTGAATGGTCAATGGATTCAGAATGGCTGTGGTTTATTTGGTCATTTGATTTATGATGCTGTACCCATGAGAGGTGGCTCCCATGAAGTTCTGCATCCCTCATGTTGGCAGTGAGTTTTGGGCCTTCAGGTTCAGCTGGTGTGGGTCAGTCACAGCTCTTGCTTCTGGAGGGTTGAGCCTGCCTCAAGTGGAACTCCACAGTCTGGAGGTAAATCAGAGACATGGTACAAACAGTGAATTTGAAAGCATTAATATGAAGTATCATGGTGGATTAAATATGTTTTTTTTAATGATTTCAGGTAATTCTCTGTGACACACATGAACAGCAGGATATGAGATGATTTTCCTGGACACTGGCCTAGTATGATATTCCAAAAATCCCTCTCTCACAATATATTACTTTAGATATATATATATATACATTCCTGCTTTTCTTCTTTTTTTTTTCATTAAGGGAGGATTGCATAGGTGGATGCCATAATTTTGCCCTCCAAATGTCCAGGCAAATGTCTGAAAGATAGAAAATGAGAAGATGCTACTATCTGCGTCCCTCTTGTGGCATCTACTAATCTTGCTCTGGCAGACCAGAATGGAGTAAGTTCCATTACTCATTACACCTCAATCTCATACGATTAAAGTATTTAGTAATACCATTCTTTTCAGTTCTGTTTGTGTGCCCCTTTTACACTGTTAAAGTGAGTTTGTGCTTGATGTATAGAGAATCATGGGTCAGAGTTGCAGACTGGCTGATGAGGGACTCCAGTTCTCTGGGTGCGTGTGGGGTCTCTGATGATGGAGATGGAGAAACTCTTATTGATCTGAGTGAAACACCCACATCGGAAAAAATAGACCTCAACTTTGCCGGCACCCTCCTGACTGGATATCCACCAACTGACAAAGAGGCTGGAGAGCAAACCTTCAAGAGATACACAAAAACTATTGCTGTCTGGCAGAAAGAAGGTAATGCATTTTATTGAAATGTATTTTCTACCTTGAGTCTCTCAATCCAACCCTTTTCAGAGCTTTTTTTGACCGGTAAAGACGCTGTAAAACTGTTTAACCAGTGCAGTTCTTTCTTTCTTGTCATAATTTCTACTGAAAATGGAGATTAGGGCAGGGTGCATAATGAAGGACGTCTTTCTTAGTTCAGTCCCCCTCCCCCTCTTTTTTCTTCATTTTTAAAGTCATAGCCCGCATTTATAGAAGGCATTTTAATTGAGCAAAATATTTGAAGAAACCTGACTTTTTGAAGAAACATCATCCAGTATATAATATATATATATATATATATATATATATGTGTGTGTGTGTGTGTGTGTGTGTGTGTGTGTGTGTGTGCTTTAATCTCCATTTCCTATTAGAGAAAGACATTGTACACTGTAAATATGTACAATAGCATTAGAAGGTTTGTGGGTTGGTAAAAATGTATAAATATTTTGAAAAGAAGTCTCCTATGCTCTCCCCAAGGCTGCATTTATTAATAAAAAAAAAGATCAATAGCAGAACCGAAAATATTACTTTAAATTATTTAATATGTATATATATATATATATATTATATATATATTGTATGTAATTGCTTTTTGGAACTATTACTCCAGTCTTCAGTGTCCACATGATCCTTCAGAACCATTCTAATATGTTTGTTTTGATGCTTAAGAAACCTTTTTGTTATTAGTGTTGGAAAACGGTGTATGTGTTGAATAATTGTGTAGAAACTGTAGTACAATTTCTTATTTTTTTCAGAAAGAAAAAAACCGCAGATTTTCTTCTTTTTAACAGTGTTCAGTACCTTGCCTCACTTGGTAACAATCATTTTAGATTTTACTTGTCTGATTCTTTTCTCCACACTTCTTCCCTCCCTGCAGGAGGCGCTAGAGTCAGCCATGCAGAGTGGTCCTTTGGGGTCATGCTTTATTTCTGGCTAGCAAAATGGACAGCAGATCCTACAACACAGTGCTGAGCAGGTTTGTAGCACTGTAAAAGATGACTAACACAGCCGTTGCCTGAGGGAGATCAGCGCATGCATTTTAGCATTAACCACTTTCCATCAATAACCATTCCATTTCAAAACATTCCATTTCAAACAGCACAAATCCCTGAATCATCTGTTCATGTCACAGTGCCATGTCTCTACAAAATCTGTTAGGCTTTGAGTGGTTTATGCATGCATTTTAATTGCAGTTACACATTTTACACTCCGTAAACACACCCTGGTAATAATGTCAGATCAAATATACAGTGAGTGAAGACAGTTGCGAGAGCCACAATAGTCAAGGTTATATTTATATTTCCTGGCACTTGTCCAGTTCTGAGCAGTCTGATATCAGTTTTCATTATTAGCATTGGCATACCTTGAAAAATGTCTCATGGAGAAGAACGCCCTTTAACATAATTGGTTAAGCAATCCCAATAGTGAAATAAGTAAGACAGAAAAGAGTACAGTAAATAGTAATATTACATATGCTAATGAGGATACCAGCAAAAGATCCGGTTTTATTTCTGAGTGAGACTATGACTGGAAGATTGCATGCACATGCCTGTAATGTTTTAGCTGGTTGTCATTCTTGGAAATGTCGCTCCTTTTGTGCTGTGTTTTGAATTAAGAAGGTAACATTTTTGTTTGTTGATATGCAAGGTCTTGAACTTGCTGACTAATCGTTTGTGCATGCATGCTATGTGCATAATGTGTCACAGTTGTTATTAACTTTTGTGCCAAGCTAGCATGTCTATGTTTATAGCTGATTGAATATTTATGTATGTGTTGACAGGTTTAACAGGGAGTCTGGCTCCTAGTTCATGCCCTCTCTGCAAACCCTCTTCCAGCTGCTCTCTGGGGCGGAGGATTCCAGTCTGTTGTGCCGGATGGTAATTCTACAACATTTTTGCTGCCTCTCACGCGTTCTTTTAATTTTAATTAATTGCAATTTATTGCTCTCATGTTGTTCTAAACCTTTTTTGTTTATTGTATCTGCTCGTGGAGTTTCAAATGAGAAATTTTGAAGAATTTTTTACACAGGTCATAAAATGCATTGTCGACAGCTTGCACTGACTTCATGATGATTGTTGATTTGGACACATGGATAGACACAGTGTTGTTTCATGTGAAAAATTTTATTAAAGTTTGTAATATCAATTTTTTAGTACTTTTTCAGTTGAGGTTAACTTTTTTTTCACAATCTATGGTACGTTTTTTTAAACAGACTACCTTTCAGTAAAGTTTGGGGTCAGTAAAATTTAAAGAAATTAATACTTTTTTCCAGCAAGAATGCATTAAACTGATCAAAAGTGAAAGCCCAGGACTGTTATAAAAAATATTTCAAATTGATTATTTTCTTTTGAATTTTATATTCATCAGAAATGTGTTTTTATATTTACAATATTATTTTTTATAATATATATATTTGCCTCAAATAACTGCAACCTTGTTGAGCTTAAGAGAAATTTAGAAACATAAAAAATCTTACTGACCTGAAACTTTTGAACAGTAGTGTATTTGTTTTTTTGTCTTTCTGATAAATGTACTGCCAAGAGCTGTGTAGTTCTTCTTCAGAATTTCAAATTTTATGCTTCATTGAAAAACATATGGAAAAGCATATGGATTTGGAACAACATTAGAGTGGGATGCTAATATGACAGAATTTTAAATGAATTTTGAATTAACTGTTTCTTTAAATGGAAGTGTAAATACAGCCCCCTCCAGTCACAGCTCATGTGAAAACTTCCTCTACCCTTAAAATTGTTCTCTCTGGCTATCTCTTCTAAATGCTGTCACTATGCTCCCTAATTCCACTTTTCAGTCCTGAGTAGTGAGAAGTGGGGAGACGGGCGACCACACTTGGCTGTTTTGCTGTCCAATGAGACAGGAGACCCCTTTATACATCACAGGTCCATCATCACCATGGGTGATACTCTAACGGTAATGTCTAGGCCAATTTCTAGAAGTAACCAACCATCTCCTTGTATGTTCTGGCTGTCATATTTTTGACTAATATCAATGTGATCTTCAAGTAGATCTCGTGTTCTCTTATGTTTCTCCTCTCAGCCTCAAGGGATATGCTGTATGCCTCCCAGATCTGCTACCTCACGGCTCATGTCCCTTTGGCTGGTACACAAACAGATCAGAGCGCCTTGTGCTTCTGGGCAGCAAGCAAAGGTGAGAGATTCAGCATGAGCACTAAGGTATCTAAATGGCAGAGTTCCTGAATACAAATGGCTCTTCTTTTTAACTTTTGATTGCAGTGTTCTGTTTTTCCAAGTTCTGTCACAACTCTGCCATTCGCTGTACTGAACTCTTTGAGTACTGCCAGAGGCTTGGAAATGCTGGATTTATAATCCTCTGCTTTTCAGGTATTCATACTGTACATTAACTACAGGAATCTTAGCAAATCAGGGATCCGAAGATCTGAGGGGCACTATTAAAAATGCTTATGTTCTGATTTAATAATAATAATAATAATAAAAACATTACATATTTGATCAAAATTTAATTTTATTATTTTATTATTGTTTTAAACAATGTGGTCTCAGAATTCTGGACCTCTCTATATCATAATTTATGACTATTTATGTCAGAATTGTATAGTCAGTATTTTATATGGTCATAAGCACTACTTAATTTTAAAATTATTTAGATCATATGATTGTTTCACATTTGTTTTTTTGCTGTATTACTATGGTTCAGTCTGTTTATCTATTGCATAGTTATTATTGTATTTTGTTCTGTGTAGGTGTATAAATTCCTATATGGCATGCCGGCTGCTGGACTGTGGTCTGGTTTCTCAGGCTTTCCACTACTGTGAGGTGGTGGCAAAAGCTCTGCTCAAGATAGAGGAAGCCCATGTGGTGTTGCAGGGAGAGCTTATTAAAGTAACACACACCTGCACATACAGTGCTTTTGTCTTTTCTGAGTATGCATTGAAAAGTGTTTTGTGATCTGTCTGATTTGTTTGCTATCACAGTTGGTGGACAGACTGAAGTTCTCCGAGTCACAGCTCAGTGACATAGGTCAGCCTTTCCTGGATCCCGACTGGCTGGTGCAGATTCGCTGCAGACACCAGGCCATGCTGGTAAACCCAAAGTATTGTACAGTATATATGACAGTAATTAGTCTACTTTAAGATCAGCAGGACTGTTTATAGCACAAGACTTAACACTATCCATATGGAACTCAATGTACAGACCACACTATCGTTTTTTCATTACCCACGGTGCTTGCTCACCTTCGGGTCCTGTTTATATCTGGTATTGACATCCATCTTGGGGACTTAGGTGACATGGTCACAAGTGGTCATATATATATATAAATCCAACTAAATAAAAACATTTTATAAAATATAAATATATCGAATTTTGTATATAGATATGCATGCTTTACATGATTTTAACCCTTGCTTACTCATAAGTTGCATTAGCTGGTTTGGTTAGTATTCATGCGCTGCACTCAGAGCTCTTGCAAAGGAGATGTAAACCCTTACGAAAAATAAGTTTATTCAAGTGTGCTATTAGTATACTTCTTTTTAAACTAAAAATAGGAAAGTATGCTTTTAGTTTACTTTTTATGTACTTCTCAGAAATGGGCTTTATGTACTCTGACATGTAAAATGACATTTAAGTATACTTGACTTATACTTAAAAAAAAGTCTAAATATACTTTGAACTTTGCTTAAGTATACTTAATAAAATAAAACTTGAAGTATACTAATTTTCTGGTAAGGGAAGTGTGATGAATACCAAACAGAAATGGTCAAATGAGACAAATTTAAAACACATGTATATCAGGTGGAAATGGTAATTGCATCTGGACTGACAACTTGCGATTGAATCACCAAAAAATGCACTTTAATGCTCTAGAAACAAGCCCTTCTATATAATTTGCAGACGTCAGGGAGCTATCAGGCTATCAATAGCCCTACACATCTTTAGAGGCTGCTCTTAATCACCAATGTTGTGACCTTTCCCCTGGTTCCACTCTCAGTAAAATGTTTATTTTATTAGGAGGGGAGCTACTGTACTGAAACATATCAGTCACCAGTTGGGGAGACAACTTGGAGTCATGAGGAGAGCAACACGTGTTCAGGTTTAAAACCACATCTTTTTGACTATGTGCCCATGAAACTTTCTCTGAGCCACTAGGTGGCAGTGACACTCAGAAAGTCTGTCAGTGTTGCCCGTAATTTTAGAACATTGTTAATGTGCAGGAGAAAAGTGTGTTAACAGTTTGTCAGTATGCAGTAAAAAAAAATGTGTTTTTCTCTCTTGGCTTCTCTGTAGATTTTACAGAAGGCTTCCAGACAGATGCCGTTAACCACACTAGCACTGAAAACGAAAACTCGAACCCACCTCAATCCATGATACCTAACACTGATGCCAGGTTTCAGGAGTCTTACTCTACAGTGAGCCACTCTTACGCTTCTGAAGAACAGGCTCCTAAGACCGTGGCCCCAGTGCCACTGTACCCGAACCAGCAGCCAGTGACACTGCACCCAGTCTTCCCTATGGAAATGTCTGGGCCTCCACAAGTCTCAATGGACCAAGGCCACTCTAATATTGATAGCAGCATTAAAACGATAACTTTTACACTGCTGCTTCTACTTTGCCTGCAGGAAGCTACAATAATACAGGTTAGGATGATTGATTTCTTAAAAATAATGTTTTGGTTCTGTACACAGCCATTCAAAATTTGATCATAAGTGATAGTAAAGACATTTGTGATGTTCCCATGAATTCTATTAAAAATGCTGTTCTTTTGAACTTTCTATTCATCAAGGAATCCCCAAAAACCTTATCATGGTTTCCAAAAAAATATTAATCAGCACGAATGATTTCTGAAGAATTACATGACACTGAAAAGTGGAGTAATGGCTGCTGAAAATGTATCTTTGCCATCACAGGAATAAATTACAGTTTAAATAAAATATATTAAAATTGAAAAACGTAAATTTCACAGTATTGCTGTTTTGACTGAATTTTCGATCAAATAAATGCAGACTTGGTGATCATAACAGACTTATTCAAGAACATAAATAAATCTTACCCACCCCAAACTTTTAAACATCAGTGTAAATATTTCAAACACCAATTATTAATACTAAACTTTTACCTTTTGTTTTTTAAGATGGTGACTTTTCTGCTGGTGCAATAATGGTGAGAAAAAGAGATTTCAGTTCATTTTCATTTTTAAGTTTGAGAAAAACCTTAGTGAAGTTGCCTCTGCATGTTTAATAGAGATTGGAGGAAGAATTTTAACACAAAAAATTACACACATCACCTTTATGAACATTTCACACAGGGTTCTGCTGAAAACTACGCTATGGTTGGTAGTGTTTATCAGTCCGGGACAATTCCAAATGAGGACAACCAGAGAGAGTCCAGCACACAATCAGCAAAGGTATATTACATCAAATATTTACATGATTTCCTCTCTACTTTTATTTATTTATTTTTTAATTGTTGTATTATTTCATCTCTGAACAGCCCTCTAAGCCTGGATGGTTCAGTGGCTGGTTCAAGTCTAAGCCTAAAGAAGACCCAAAAGAACAAATCCCAGAACCCAAACCCCCCACTAGGGTATATGCTCTTACATTTCCTATCATAAAATAACAGTCTAAAGAAGTTTGTGACAGAAAAAGATCTAAATCAGAGCATGTCATAAACTGCTGTTCTTCCTTGTTGTATAAAATAACTATATTCACTAATCATGTTAATGGAAAAGATGAAAAAAATTAAATTAACCATTTGTGCCATGGCACCTTTGAACTGCCATATTTTGTATTTCAATAATTGAAATTATTTGAAGAAGTCAGATCTTCAAGTTAATTTTGTCTTTCATGGAATAAGTATCCTTTTTTACACTCATTACATTCATCAAAATTACTTAAACCTTAAATTTTCCCAAGTAAATACTTTCTTTTGTTCATCCATACAGTGGTCCTAAAAAGCAATTTGGATTACTTATCCACATTATAGAGTTTTTCAACCCAAACTGATTTTACAGACATTTAAGGATGGCAGATGTATTCAGATACTTTTTGGGAGCACTATATACTGACCGTATTAATGATGCACCTTTTTTCACTGAGCCTCGTTTGTAGTCAAGTAACATTTTTTTTTTCTGTTTCTTGTTAGGAGTCAACAGCCAGCTTTCCTTTCCCTTCTCCTCCTCCACCCATACCAAATGCATCACAGCCCCAACTCAGTGGGATCAATCCTTTTTCTAGGAGAGCTGGTGAGTAAAGATCATCTGTACATCTGCCTGGTTTTCTCAACACTCCGCTCTGAGACGGTTACACTGAATGAGTTTGAGCTGACAGAATCAAACTTTTCCTGAATCTCTGCACTTTTCGTTCTTTTTGACTACTGTCAATTTTAACATCCAACCCTGATCATGCATCCCTTGCAGAATTAGTAAGTAAGAGGGATAATAAAAGCAGTTTGTTTTTTCTTATTTAGTAGGGTGAAAATACAAAATGATTAAGAGTATGTAAAACTTTAGAACTGGTTCATTTAAAATGTAGTCATTTTGAAGTGGAAATATGGAAAAACGGTGAATTTTACATGTCTGATTTCTGGGCCTGGAAAAGTAAAGATTAATAAGATCTTAAAAAAAAAAAAATTGTGGAAATTTTATTATTATTTATCTGGAATAAATATGCAATATTTGTGTTTGACAATCCAGTATTTTTGCACACATTAGATATTTTGAAGTTCAAACAAGAGGTTTTTAACAAGTTTAATATAATCACAATTTTCTTTCTTTGTTACAGGACAAAAAATGTCTGGGACAATGAGTCAGAATCAAGGGTCCATTTCACAGGTAGAAATCCTGATAAATGCCTATATTTATCACAAACTGTCATGCAAATATCCAAGCTAATTGTTTTGTTCATAGGGTCCCTAATGAAGGTTCATAATTGAGGAATAAGCACCAAATGAGGAACTCAGGGATGGACTTTCAGCCTCGTGACTAGTGTTCACATGACCAAGGGATTCCTTAGGCACACCCCTTCAGTTCCACTAGAGGAGGTCAGAGGGGCCTATGTATCTTTATATACAGTAGCATCTGTGGTTACAGAAATACACTGAGGACATAGAGTTCTTGAAATAATCTGTTAAGTGTTTGGTGCCCGGTCTTCTTTGAATGAAGACACTGAACAGCTGAGGCACAGCTCCCCGTGCTGACTCTAGGGATTTGGTGTCCATTCCCTTTGGTAACGGGGACATGATGGAAATGGTGCTGTGTCCTATGGAAACATGAACTTAAGACGTCTCCACACAGCTGGCAATGTCAGTAAATTTGTATAACATGTAAACACTTCCATCCCTCATCCCACCTTCCCACACGCAAAATTATTTTAATAATTTAAGTGGGCTTTTCTCAATTCAAATGTTTAAGATATGGAGCCCGAGAGTAGTGAAAATGTGGGAAATGTTGTAATTGTACAGGTGGTCCCTTTGGGTTACAGCCTTGATTTATTGCAGAGGAAGAGATATTGATGTTTTATTTAATATCTCTACCAAGTAATGTATTCTTTTATTGTAAAAACTTCTAATAAAAATCAATAGTATTTGTATATGCCAATGTATTTGATTAAAATTAGTCAACTAAAAATATAATTTGAGCCAACATCTCTTGTTGCATAGCAGGACAGTGGAATTTGACAAGATGTATGCCATCTTATTTTACCATGAGTGTGCAGATCTGGCAGCAGAGGGACAAATGTTAGCAGAAGTGTGGAACTCTGGGAATTAGTCTTGTGTCCTATACATACAGAAGGAACAACATGATTGAGTCACTATTCCAACACACTATTCAACATGTTTCCAACACCACATTTCACACATGAATCCTGAAAAATACTTTTATTTAGTCTGTGACATTTTTAATTGCAAATTGGTAATGACATATTCACAATTATACAACATGTGATTTAATGTAAGTCCAAAAGAAAAGGTAACAGTTCATAATTAATTTAATTCATCATATAACGCTCCACCAACCCCATCCCCGCAACCTCAAAATACAATTACACATTTTCCCCTACTGCATGCATTTAGTACCAAAATATAGCACTACCACATAGTAATAGTAACATTATATAGCTTTAACAGCATATCTTGTAACTTGAAATAGCACTGTGGCTGTGCATCCGACACCTCTAAGAGAATTCACAATATTCTTTATCACTTTCACTGATGCCATCAGCTGCCATTAACATTTTACAAATGGGTCACCAGTCTGTGTACAGTGGGTTTTTTTTTTTACTAGGAATATACACAGTGATTTATTTGTAATCAAAGTCTTTCAACAGTGGTCTCCACAATTCCCTGCAGGTAACACTAATAAAAATAAGTACAAGTCAAATGGGTTTTCTAGCTATAACTATGTTATTAAATATGTCTAAATATAACTATGTTGTTAAGGCTAAATTCTGATAGATAGATATATAGATAGATAGATAGATAGATAGATAGATAGATAGATAGATAGATAGATAGATAGATAGAATAACCCAGGCTTACTTGCTATCCTCCAGTTACTTCAGTGTGAAATGGGTAGGTTTAGGTAATGCAGATCGCAGCATCAGCATGGCTTTGCATGTGTTCTGTAAGCAGGGAATCCTGGGGGAAAGATTTACTGCACTGCCCGCATACAAAGATTGTGCCTTCTCCATGCTGCTTCTGATGCTTCCCAAGTGCCGCAAGGTTGCTGAATGACATATCGCAGCTTTTGCAGTGATCGGAGCGTACAGCTGCATGAATACGCTGGTGTCGCGCTAGCCGGGACGCCGTGGCGAATGCCACCCCACACTCTGAGCACTTGTGTGGCCGCACTCCGCTGTGAACTGTGAGATGTTCAGCGAGGTTGGAGGACTTGGTGAAAGCTTTGGAGCAAATAGAGCAGGTGTAGGGACGCACGCCGCTGTGGATTTTCCTGTGCTCTGTCATGCGACTGGCCAGGGCAAATGCTTTCCCGCACTCCGGACAAACAAAGGGCCTCTCACCCAAATGCGTGCGCTCGTGACGGAGAAGAGACAGGGGTTTGTTGAAGGTTTTGCCGCACTGCTTGCAGAGGAACGGCTTGTTGTTGGTGTGCATGTTGCGCTCATGCTTCCGCAGGTCTGAGGAACGCACAAAATCCTTGCCACATTCCTCACAGATGTATGGCTTCTCTCCGGTGTGCGTTCGGATGTGTTTGTGGAAGTCAGAGGACCAAATGTAGCTCTTCTCACAAAAGGGGCATTGGTACGGTCGTTCGCCAGTGTGTAGCCGCTTGTGCTGCTGAAGAGTACCTTGATGCGAGTAAGCCTTCCCGCACAGGTCACAAACGTGTGGTTTAAGACCTTGGTGAGTGTTGATGTGGCTCAACAGGTTGCTGGACTTTTTGAAAGCCCAGCTGCAGTACGGGCACTTGTACGGACGGTTTTCCATGTCTCCCTCCGTTCCTCGCTTCTTCATGCCTGCAAAGACAATTGATTGATGATTTTTTAAAACCTGCTTCTGAGAAGAGTTCAGGCTGTCCGCTTCGTTTCCCTCAGCCTCGCATTCATCCCCCACAGTCTCCTGCTGATCTCTTGGAATCGCTGCCAGTTCACATGGTGCAGTGATATCCACCTCCTGTTTCACTTTCACGTTTGTGATGCTGGTCGCTTCCAAGTGCTCATAATTCAGTCGGGAATCAGATCCAGGCTCAGCCTTCACATCAGTTATATCAACTTCTCTCACCTTTTCATAGGATTGTTCAGAAAATTTCTCAGGAAGGTGGCATGTAGCTTGAGTCCTTGAACTCTCTTGGATTCGTAATTTTTTTGTTTTTCTTTCATCGCAACTGGTAGAAGTACTGATGTCCTCTTCCCTGGGTAGATTAGAACTCATTTTCATGGTGTCAGTAATGTTACTCTCCACAGGCAGATAATGCCTCTTGCTGGTGAGAATCTTTCTAATACTTCGTTTTGATATGTAGACATTGTCTGTGAAAGCTGTTGAATTCCACAGCTCATTCATTTTATCCATTGCAGATGATTTCTTGAGTAGAATTTAGTGCATCAACCTTTATTAACAAATTGAAAGGTCTGTGTGATCTATGTTTGCAATTGCTAAAAAAGAAAAAGCATTGGTTTAGATCTTAGATTTATATACTTGAGAAATACAGATAATCTGAACTATAAACTAATACTTTACACCTCAAAATAAATATTTGACTGTAACATCCTGCTGCCCTACATGGAACATGAGTTTTTGATATAATAAATATTCACTACAATTCATTATACACCAAATCCAATCAATTCTAAGAGGCTGGACTTGTGAGTACTGATGGTATAATGAAGCTATTAAGATATCCAGCATAAATTATACTAACTGGAAATCCTCCAGTAGATCCTCTTGGAAGAGTTACACACTCTTTGAGCCAGCAAGGACTTTGTTCTCAGCTGTCATAGTGCATAGTAGGGACTCTCAAGAATCATTAAAACATCCCACACATGCAAAGAGTCTCTTACCTTGGCAGCACCAAGTCCACCAATGGTGATTTCAAAGAGTGCAATTAATCCACTTCCTCTTCATGGTGGACGTTTAAGATACCATAGGAGGAGCCAGAGCGCAGTTAGACCTGCTTCACATGGGGGAGTGCAACATCTTTTTGGCAGTGGTCAGCACTTAAGCAAAACCATTTGCTGTTGGGAAAAATCAACTCATTGACACTTTCAGCTCAATGCCAGCTGTGAGGCACATGCATGCATATTTTCTCAGGGAGCACTGCATAAACATGCTGATGCAATTACAACCTTCCAGAATTATGATCACCCAATATATTTGCTTTTTTGTTTGTTTTGTATTGTAGGCTGTTGTAAAATAACGATGCAGTCATTCCACTTATTAATCATATGTAGTAAAATAAGCCATCTAGTCCACCCTACACACTGTATCTCTAATAGCAGGTTCTATGTTTGTTGTTCACAGATCAATTTACACTGCAGAAATTTTTAACCACATTTTCTCATTGGTATAAATGTAAGGCTGTTGTTTTTTTTTTTATCTGACTGAGGAGATGTATCAATGTTCTACGTTCCATTCTTTAGTTAATTTAATTAGCATGTAAATATTTCTACTAATTCACTTATTGAGTGTAAGAATTAAGAACAGGAATAACCTGCTTATGTTAGACATAACTGAACCTGATACCCATCTAGCACATATAGATAAAAAAAAAATAAGCGTCAAAGGAAATATGAGAGGAAGAGAACATACTGTAGATCAGCTGGTACAAGACACCTGTTTGCTGCTTAAGGTTCAGTATACCCCTCAGTGTAAATGCTGATGGAAGGGTATCCTGACATTGAGGCCTACTCTGAACAGAATGAAAGAAAAAAGACTTGGTGGATTGTTTTGCACAGTGTTTGAAGAAAGATTTTTTAGAGATTTTGTCAGAATTTCTTCTCAGAATTTCAGAATATAACAATGATTGCCAAAACAATCCATCAAGCTTAGTGTTCTTTCTCTACTAATTAAAGAGTTAATGAGAGTCCGGTGAGTAACTCTCAACAGTCTGGACATAAATGTAATTTTATGTTGTATGGCACAGTATGATAGATCACATATAGGGGAGAATGGGGTTGGTTGCCACTGGGTTAATTTCTGGTTCATAAATAAATATAAGACAAGCTAACATGTATCCTGAAACAAAATGAGTTGCAGCAGTATATGTAAGAATAGCTAGCACACTAATAATGGTCAGACAGCAACCCTAGCTCCTTCGATGACACAAAACCTTTTTAAACGCACTTATTGCACACTCATGTCATCGTGTTAATATAATACTTGAACTACTTGCTTACTTGCCTTTTCAGCAGCCCATTAAAAGCACCAGAAGCTCCAACAACAGCTGCAATTTGTTGTCGCCCATGCTGAGCTGAGCGCATATGCACCGCTGAGATAGTTGTTATCGATTATAGAGCCTGGCCTACCAAAAGCATGTCATTGCTTTCAGATTTTCCAGAAAATGAACAATTGGTGTAAGAGTAATTTCAGCTAATTGCATTTATCCCTCCAAAAGACTTTAAAATGTCATTCCTCTTTAAATGGAAATAATGGCAACGTACCAGCCTTGCCCATTCCCATTACATAAATCATTATATAAGACATGATCTAGATTTATATTTATAATCTAAGAATACTAATTGAAATTATCATTATATTAAGGACACATGACTGTATTAAGAAACAAATCTTTTAATTAATACCATATTTATTTTAATAATTGTTTAGATTTAGCATTGGTTTAAAATCCTGGATAGCACAAAGGGCAGTGGAAATGTCACTGGCAGGAAAAAAAATGACGGAGAGTGTTCAACTCAACTTCTGACACTTCAACAGAAAGGGAACCTGCATGGATAGAATGACTTTGAGAAAGACATTTGGTCTGGTTCTGAGTGTGGAAAGAACAAGGTTGTTGCGGTGAACTGCGTTGCCAGTGTTTCTGTTTAGTATGTATATACACACACACATACTTACAGGTATATACACACCGATCAATCACAACATTAAAACCACCTGCCTAATATTGTGGAGATCCCCGTCGTGCTGCCAAAACAGCTAAGATGAACTGAAGCATGTACTGCACTCCACAAGACCTCTAAACCTGTCATCTGGTATCTGGCACCAAGAC
This sequence comes from Cyprinus carpio, assembly GCF_018340385.1. Classification (NCBI taxonomy): domain Eukaryota; kingdom Metazoa; phylum Chordata; class Actinopteri; order Cypriniformes; family Cyprinidae; genus Cyprinus; species Cyprinus carpio. The sequence continues at coordinate 1,063,197 of NW_024879260.1, forward strand.
TTTAACAGCAGATCTTGCAAGTTGCATGGTGAAGTCTCCATGGATGGATTTGTTGGTCAAGAACATCCCAGATGCTCGATCGAATTGACATCTGAGGAATTTGGAGGATGGAGGATGTTCATCATACTTTTTCTGAACAATTATTACTGTGTGTCAGGATGAAGTGTCCTACTGGAACAGGCCACTTGCCATCACGGAATACTACTGCCATGTAGGTCTGTAACTCTAGGTAGGTAGGTAGAATGTGTTTATATAACATCCACTTGAATGGCAGGACCGAATGTTTCACAGCATATCATCTGCTGCTATAACACTATATCCACCAAAATATTTCCTTCCCCTAGTGCATCCCTGGCCATTTCTTGCCTAGGTAAACAATGCATAAGCATACAAACATCCTCCTGATCAACAAAAAGACTTATCAGATCCAGCAATTTTCTTCCATTGCTCCATGGTCCTGGTCTGATGCTCATGTAGGCACTTTCAGCGGTGCATTCTGACCAGTCTGCAGCTATGCAACCCCATACATCAACAGGTATGCACGGTGCGTTCTTTCAGTAATTTGAGTATATATACTATTTTTAACTGTTCCATCATTCTTTTAAAAAGTAATTCTGTTTCATTAGCAGTTATTCTGCTCATAAGTACGGTTTATGGTTCCATTAATACATGAACTCTCTTAATACATTGGTTTGGAATAATGATAATGTTAGTAAATGGTCTCTAATAAAACCATTCATAATTGTTATAATCTCTCTGGAAGATTCAGTTCATACAAAAAAAAAATAAATAAATCATCAACCATCACCACTGATTATTCAGTCAGTAAATTTTATAGCTTAATTAACTTGTCAATTCAAATATTATCTTTATACACATGCATATTATACAGTAGAGAAAATATGAGAAAAGATTTTTAAAACATTATGTAAATGTGATAAAATGTTTCATGGATGAGAAACATCTCAGTATCTTTTTTTTCATGAAAGTCACTGGTGACCAAAACAGCTTTGTTAACAACAGTCTTCAAAATACCTTCTTTTATGTTGTGCAAAAGAAAGTAGTAAGTCATTCAGGTTTGAAACAACACGAGGGTGAGTAAATGATGACAATGTATTTATTGTTCATTTTTTTGTGAACTATCTATCCCTTTAAGGTTTTTTTTTTGTTTTGTTTTTTTTTTAAATAAATTTATACTCTAAAAAATAAACTAAAACTTCCCACAGGTGGCGGTAAATGTCTTTATGAGTCGATTAGTTCAAACGGCTGATTCATTCAGGAATGAAGTAAACGGCTCACTTTATGAATGGGCCTTTGAATCATTGGTTCATAAATCACTCGTGCAAAAAAGCACAAAATCATCACTCGATATCGCTTATCATATAAATATGAGACAAAAAGATATGAGACATACAGGGGCATTCATTCATGTTGGGTCATACACAACAACCTCCCCCCCCCCCATATAGTTGTTGCCCTGCATCATTTTTGTCAACAGTCAACTCTATAAAATGTAAGATGATGCACAGGTCTGGGAGCGGGCTGGCCGTTAAAATATTTTAATCGTTTATTTTTCATAACTAATTAATTAAGTTACCGTGAAACTGACAGACCTCTCTCTCTCTCTTTCTCTTTCTCTCTCTCTCTCTCTCTCTCTCTCTCTCTCTCTGTCTCACACACACACACAGACACACACACACACACACACAGTATATACAGTATTTACACACACACAGACACACACACACACACACACACACACACACACACACACACACACACACACACACACACACACATTAAATCATGCATTGATTTGTTATTTTGGCATCTTTGCTGTTTGAACCTAATTTTGATTTTGCATTTCCGATAACTTTCCAAAAAACATTCTTTAGAATTATGCTTACATGTATCTGCTTTTTATTTCCAGTTTAGTTATTTTTGAAGGCCATCATAAATATTCTGGTCCTGAGGAGGAGGAGGAAGCCCTGTTCCATATAAAGAGGACATTCTGTTCTATTTCCCCGCACCTCAGTCCTGGCTTTTGTTTAAAACTCACATTCAAACCAAATAGAGTAAACAACCTGATATGCCACATGTGTCCAGCAGAGGTCGCTATAATCTTACTTATACTACAGTATGTTTACCAACACGTTTTATCAGAGAACTTGAAGAAAACATAGTGGCATCTTCTAAGAAAACATTCGAAACTGTTTTATTTCTTTAAATAAAAGTCCTGATAAAAAAAATATATATATATATAATAATAATAGTATGTAAAATGATCCGTGAAACACGAGAAATGTTTGATTTACGTATGATAGCGATATCCTTGCAAACCGATATTCAAAGTGGCAAAACTGTGGTGATACAGCTGACACTGATACATCATAATATCACCGTTTACCCTGTTGTTAGCTAAAACAAGCGTTAATAGAAATGGAATTGGAGAATGAAACATAAATAAAACATATGTCACAATATATACCAAAGGTATAGCTGCTGAGAAGACTGAGCACAAAGCAGCAACAGCTATCCGTGTTTTTTTGGTCTAAAGTAATTTTCTTTTTTTGTTGTTGTTGTTGTTGTTGGTGAAGCTTGTTAAACAAAGATAGTTAAGCAACAATGTTCTTGCAGGCTAAATGGTTAAGTAGGCTAATGCAACCTTGCAGATCAGAGTTTGGGTGAGGTCAGATGTCTGTGGTTAGGCAGTCAACATCCTAAAACACAACTGATGGTCATCTACTGGTCAAAAAAGATACAGAACAAAACAGTAATGAATATATGCAGTAAAAAAGACTAAGCTGGGATAATTATTCCAAATTGTCACCCTCATGTCATTTTCAACCTACACTGCGTTCCAAATTATAATACAAGTGACATATCAATAGGATTTCGGTACAAAAACTATTGACCAAACCTGTCTGAGATTGATACCAGTTATCTAAAAAGATGTGTAAAACAACACAAACAAAAATCTGACTCTTTATTGTACCGAAATCCTATTGATATGTCACTTGCATAATAATTTGGAACGCAGTGTATGGTTTTTCAAGGGAACAAATACTGGGTGTAAATTACGGTGATGCATTGCTGCCACACACATATTATTTTTTCCACTCAGATATGTTGTAATACAGGATATCCCGGTCCTCAGTCAAACCCTATTATGACTTCAGCATTCTCTTTAACCTTAAACCAAAGGAGGAGAATGAGGAGGAAGAGATTTTTGTCAAGCCCGATACTCTCTCCAGAGTCCGCTCCAGAACAGGGAGCCCACTCACGTCACAGAGCTCAACTGGGAGCCCACTCAGCTCACTGTGCTCTCCTTCATCTCCTGAGTCTCATTCGTCTTCACTGGTCCCGTCCAGCCCTCCCTCATCTCCTGTTCCCACATCCGGCCCAGGGACGGCCACAAATCCTGAGTATAGCCCAGAGAGGGCTCCTGTCCCCACGTTCAGACCAGGGAGGGCCTCAGATCCTGAGTATAGCCCAGAGAGTGCTCCTGTCCCCACATCAAGCCCAGAGAGGGCTGTTGTTCCCACATCTGGCCCTATACATCTCGGAGTCCGAACTGCCCATTCCGCCATGGCCCCCTGAACTGCCTGATCCGCCATGGGCCCTGGGACCGGTACCTAATGTCAGCCATGTGTTCCTGTTTCCTTCACAAGCCTGTCCCTAGAGGCCTCCAGAGCTACCCCCCCACCTACCCTCTGGAAGTTATGTGGCGCGAGGACGCGCCTTCCGGGAGGTTGAGGTAATGTTATCCCTGTGTTCCTGTTTTGTTTTGTGTTTTGCTCCCCATGTGCTCCCCGTGACCCTGTTTCTCCCTTGTGTTGATTGTGCTCATTGATTTCAGGTGTGTCTCATTGAGTTCCTCATTTAGTTCTGTATTTAAAGTGTGTTCTGCCATTTGTTTCCTGTCCAGTGTTAAACGTCGATGTGCTACATGTGTTCCTGCCTGCCCTGTGTTCCCTTGGTTGTGAGTCATTAAAGACAGTCAAGTTGAAACTCCTTTGTCTCCACGCTCCTTCGTTCCCACACAGTAGCAGTGTGACAAAAATAAAATAAAATAAAAATAATAATAATTAGGCCTATTATTATTATTATTATTATTATTATTTCGTTCTGTTTGAAAAATGGGCAAACGAAAATTATTTAACATTTAGTCATTTAACATTTCTCGTAAAACTTAACGTTAAAAGTTGACTAATATTAAATGATTTGTAGCTTCATATTACCTCGCTCTCGCCCGTTAAACTAGGGATGGGCGAATCGATCCTGAAGTAACGATATATCGATACTGATGCGAATATCGAAAGTACGATACTCAAATAAAAAATATTAATACTAAGGTGTTTCGTATCGAAAACAAAATAAGTTGTTTCGCCCATCCCTACGTTAAACTGATGCTTCACGCTCTGGACAGTAAACCCCGCCTACATTGATTTGATTGGCCATCTCAGTCATTTTGACAAGTGATTGACAAAGATTGACAAGTGCTGTTAGACCGCTGAGGCGTTGATCTGAAGTGCCTAGTATGTGCGGCGGTCACGCGCACATCCGTAGACTAGTGCAAGTTAATTCTCACACTTCAATAGTATTTATAGCTCCTAAAAGGCTGTGTGATTATGAGAAGTAATTACCTCAAAATGCACGTCAGTATGCAGTTTTCCCTATTGCTCGCGTGCCAGCTATTATCCCTCTGCGTGCCGTAGTTTGTCGACCCCTGCTCTATAACAATGACATTGTACTGGCATTTAGAGATAAATCTTGAACCTGCTGTATCTGATGTCAGATCTTTAGCAAGATCAGGACTTGTGCCAAAACGGTTTTGTTCCTAAACTGGTACTTGTGTTCTGGGAATTACCAGCCATTTCCTGGATTTTATATTAAGCAGAGGCCTAGTTCTGACAAGTCTTGTGATACTTAGACAACATCTCTCATAATAGTTTCACAAGACTTGTCAGAACTGAGGCCAACTTGAGGGTTTTATATGATGCCAAATGCGTATGTAAGATGCCAGCCAAGCAGAGACTGTGTGCAGAACTGATGAGTGTTTGATATTTCTTCCTTATACACTGAAAAAAATTATAAATGCAACACTTTTGTTTTTGCCCCCATTTTTCATGAGCTGAACTCAAAGATCTAAGATTTTTTCTATGTACACAAAAGGTCTATTTCTCTCAAATATTGTTAACAAATCTGTCTAAATCGGTGTTAGTGAGCACTTTTCCTTTGCCGAGATAATCCATCCACCTCACAGGTTTGGCATATCAAGATACTGATTAGACAGCATGATTATTGCACAGGTGTGCCTTAGGCTGGCCACAATAAAAGGCCAAAAATGTGCAAAAATATTAACATTAATAATATATATATATATATATAATATATATAGAACATGAAGTGAGTATTGTACTTTAATATATATATATATATATATATATATATATATATATATATATATATTGTACATGAAGTGAGCATACTTTATCTCAGTAACTCGCTATTTTCAAATACTATTTTCTGCTGGAATGACTTAATGACCAGTAGCCTATAGCACATTTCTGCAATGGCAATGATAAGTGAAAACACAGATGGTTTATTCTCTGACAACCTTTGTCCTTTGTGTGTTTAAACCAGTCACATCATGCAGTCTTCATGCAGGGCTTTCTCACGTAGACCCATAATTGGTCTCTCCTCAGGCTCAGCTTACCTGTGTTCCTTATACAACAAGGTACATGAACTCAGACATAAAGAACTTCTTTTGTTTACTTATGTGCTTTACTCAAACTGGCTTTAAAAGCTGTGAGAAGCTCTAATTATTACAGGTTTACACAGAGATGTTTTGTTACCATATGTGTGACAGCAGAAGACTGGTCATTGCACTTGCTTTCAGACATCATTCTCAGTTTTGAGATCTGCTTAAATATAATACTTACATTGTACAGCAATTATTTTATTGCAATTGGATTATAGCTATTGACAAATTTTGTTTGTTTATTCAGTTACTCTCTTTGATACATAGATAGATAGATAGATAGATAGATAGATAGATAGATAGATAGATAGATAGATAGATAGATAGATAGATACTATATGTACCACAACTTGGGATGCACAAAAAAGTGCTTGCTTAAACACGTGCATAAGCTCACTTTATTTTGCAATATTCGTAGGAGAACTATTGTTGTGATGAGAGAGGAGAGTTTGCTCTTTAATTATGAGGCACAAGACAGAAAGCAGGACAGAAATGATTCAGAACTGTTAGTAGATCGATTTATGTGGGAAAAGGCTGAACTCACACTTACTTCATTTAAATGAAAGCAAAAGAAGCTTCTCAGTCAGGAGACACATTGTGTCCTTTCTCCATTTTGGACACTTAATTAAATGCATATGCTTGGTGAAAGCACTGTAATTCATTAACTACAGAAGACTCGTGTTGCACTCCATCTCCTTTAACTCTCTCAGTTACAAATCTGAAGACATTCTCCCATTGAGAGCCCGTTTTAAAAGCGTGACCAAGAACCAATGCACGGGGGGACACTGCAAAATACATATTGATTTTAAAGAGCCTTCAGCAAGTTATATTAAAATTAAATTGAATGAAACTGTAAACGTTTGATGTCAGAGCAGTTCCAGATTTGATCTGGGTTATATAGGCAACCATCCTTGCATGAGCAGTTTAATTCAAAGCATTCCCACAATTTAGGTTTTTCTGAATGGTGACTCACTTGTGATTTTTTTTTTTCGTGGAATTTTCCAAAACATCTGAGTCAATGAGTAGTTTCAGAAAATACAGCTGAAACATGGTTTTAATTTGTATGACAGTACTGCTTTCCATGAAAGCCCTGTTCAAATAGCATACTTTTGTGGTAAAAGATGTGTGCTTAGTTTTTTGAATGTGTGCTTGTAGTGTACTTCAACTCTAAAAAGTATGTATATTTTTATATTTTATAACTTGTAGTTGCAGATAATGTAACATTAATGGATAAAGGCCATAAGTGTACATTGCATGTTTTAAACACATTTAAATAAAATTTGCACTTTGAAATAATGTCAAATTAAAAGTTTAAAATTAATTATGAATCTTTTCTTTTACTTTAAAAACACGAATTTTGAATTGGTTGACTAACAAATTAAAGCAAATAAACTATATGATTATAATTACAACTGTAGTCTTATTTGATATGAAATTAAAAGGTAATATATATTAACTTCATCATTACAAAATATATTATAATTATAATTACAATATATTATATGCATGATATACAATTTTTCATAAAGATAGACTGAAGTGTATTTTAGTTAACCATAAATGTTTGTCAGTATATTCAGAAGTACACTTTAACCATATATCAAGACAATAGAAAGAACCATAAAATTATATATACATGTTTATTAAATTGCAAATAACATGCAACTATGTGTCTTAAAACACTGCATTAATTTTTCTTTTTAAGTATATTATTAACAAAGTACTCCCCTTTTTTTTGCATTTTATTTATTAATAACAAAGTATTCCTTTTAAAAGTATGCTAAAATGTACTTCTTTTTCACAAAGGTAACCATCATAGTGAATAACTGTGAGCTTTTGTCATAGTCTGCTTATTTATTACTGCACCTCCCCCTCCCAAAGGGACCTTTGACCTTTTAGGCACTGAGAGCTCAAACTGAGTGGTGGGTATGAGGGAGTTAGTGTGCTCCATCAGCTCCATGTCAGGTCAGATGAGTCTAATGTGTTCAGAGCTGGGAAAGAACTATGAATCCAAGAGATCGTGGGGATCACACCTCTTAAATCAGCTGGACAGGTCAAACTTTCCAAGCTGAGACAACAGAAAGGCTGTGCCCTTAAGGCTGTGTGTACGGAAAGTGTGTGATGTGGTGACTAGGGCTGAGTGTGTTCCTGATGTTTATCATCTCTGGCAGATCTCCAGTGGCTGTTGGAGAGCCACCTGTTGTAAGACCGGAGTTAGTTTGTACTTTTGTCCTCTCTGTTCAGCAGGGGTTTGACCACAGACAACACTATATTATTTTCTTGGGAGTTAGCAGTTCTTTGGCTATAAGATAAAATAAAATATAAATACCTCCAAACCAATTTTGGACATTTAAGTCATTCTTAAACTGTATGATTTTCATTGCATTATATACAAAATATCAAACCATTATTTTTATTCACTTGGGTGTCCTGGCAAAATAACCAGTTCTTTATTATCTATAAAATTCACTACCTTGGAATTAATTAATTCAGTTCTATCTGCATTTTCAGGTTTTGAGATATTAAACTTCAAAGTTTTTGCATTCCATATTGCAAAAATTATATGGGGAACAAGTCTCTTTTGTACATGAAAATGACGGGGGCCCTAAATGTATTCTCAATGTATAATATCAAAATCCAAAAATCTATTTTTTAAATGGGGATTTTTAGAACAGGTTAAATGCATTCATTCTAAAAAATCATGTTCTGCTTGAAATTATAAGATTCTAATTTCCAAAACCTTAAATGAAGCAATAATTTTCAAGACACAAACAGTTTACATAATTTGTTTTAAAACAAAATTGCTGTTTTGTCGACATGTTAGCAAAAGTCAAATTTAATGCTTTTTATTACATTTATTTTATATTTTAGGATGAATATTTTTTTTCTTGTTCAAGTTAAGCATAAAAAGCAGTGCTAAATATTTTGTCCAATCCAGATCTTAATTTTATTAATTAAAAAAAAAAAAATGTTGCAATTAATTTCTAAGCTTGTAAAGTGTTTTTTAAATGTATTTATTTTTTGAACAATATCAACATAAATCCTGTCATGCATTCTAAATGCATGAATCTTTTAGCCTGGCCAAGCACCCACTTTGCCTAGGGAGTTTCTAGCCATATACCCCTCTATGGAAAAATGCTGTCACTCACTTATCCTAGATTTGTGTTCAAGAAAACTAAATTTTCACCCCTATAATTTTCCACCAAAATGTTTCATATATTTAGGCAGTTGGGATTTGCCTCAAATAACCCAATAAATTCAAAGAATTCAACAAAAAATTTAAAGGGGTCATATGATGCGACTGAAATTTTTCCTATCTCTTTGGAGTGTTACAAGCTCTTGGTGCATAAAGAAGATCTGTAAAGTTGCAAAGACTAAAGTCTCAAATCCAAAGAGATATTCTTTATTTACAGTTAAGACTTGCCCACGCCCTCCTAAAATGCCTCGTTTAAACAAGCCCCCACATGTCTACGTCACTGTGTGAGAAGATTTACATAACACTGCCCAAATGTTCATGCAAAGAAAGAAGGCGTTACTTTTGTTCTCTCTGTAGTATTGTTGTTGCCGCCGCCGCCATGTTGTGGAAATGGTGTGTGTTTCATTGTGAAAGCGAAACTGCTTAGTTTGGCCTTCCAAAAGAGGACGATATCTGCTTTGTCATGCCTAGAGCTGATCTGTGCTTGTCGCTGAGGAAATACATCAGTTTCGCACTGTGGATTGCTCGATCGGCTTTCACCATGGATGAAGCGGAGTCCAGCCCGGCATCATAACATGTGGTTGCAGCAACCTGGCTGGCCGCTCCTTCATTGAATCAGCTGGCCGTGCCGTTGATTCAGTGGTTAATTTGTATGTACAACACTGTTCCAGAACAGTTCAACCCAAATATTCTGAATTTTTTTTTTTTATGGAGGATTGTTTCTTGAACCTGCAGAGTAGCTTACAATGTCACTGTGCACAAAGGCTGTTTCTATAAAGTGGGGCAGTTCCAACTTTGCAAGGCCAGTCTGGCGCTTCTGACTCACAGCCTGTAAGTAAATTTTTTATATGTAAAGAATTTGCCACTGATGATTCAAATGTGAGATTTGAGCAGTGTAGAGTAGCGCTTGTTGTTAGTCGTCTCTCCAATCACAAATGCAGACATGGTTTTATGTTTATTCTCCTCAATACACAATGCAACGTGTAAAAACACAGTAAAAGTCATTATAATCAGTAATTATGTCCCCACTGGATGCAAGAAATGCCTCATTTTTAACTCACCTTACCGGAATACTCTAAACACGGCGGGACCAGCCAAGACACGCATCACAGTATGTTAAGCGGCGTAACATTTCCGTCACACGCTTGAGGTATTCAGCCAATTGCACTGGATGACTGGCCAATCAGCGTATACCTCGCTTTTCAGAATGATGAGCTTTGTAAAAATCGACGCGTTTCAGAAAGGCATGGCATAGAGGAGCAACAATAATGTACAGTATGTGGAAGATAATGTGTTTTTAAACCTTAAACCGCATACATTTCATTACAACAAAAACACAACATAATGTTCTTATTTAAAGGGGTCATATGACCCCTTTAAATCTGTTCATCCTTTACTCATCCTCATGTCATTCCATGACTTTATATAAAAAATTTTTTTTTTTTTTGTGTAAATCATTATGTATATATGTGGCCAATTTGGATGGTAATGTACAGTACAGTCAATATTAATTCTTAATACCTGTTGAACAGGTTTGATTCCAGCTCTTAATCTCTGAAATGGTTTGACGTCAGGTCTTGCACCATTCAGACTGTCTAAATCTGTTTCATATATTCAATTTGTTCTATTTGTTTTATAAATGTAATTCTTAAGTTGAGTTGCGTCTGTGTTCCGGAAGAATGACAAAGCAAACAGAAGGCTGACGAACTTTGAGCTAAGAAAATTACTGTTTTACATGCAGCTCTGCCCTAACTATTATACATTAAAGTGAGACATGCAAACTGAAGCTTGACATTTGATGACTAATCATTTTAATGATAAACTGGAAATGTATCATTACACCACACTGTCTTAGATCATCATGGAAAGTGGAGTACTTAGTACAAAAATAACATGCTTTATATCAGTAGTTCCCAACCACGTTCCTGGAGGCCCCCCCAGCACTGCACATTTTGCATCTCTCCTTTGTCTGACACACCCAATTCAGGTCTTGGAGTCTCTACTAATGAGCTGATGGTTTGAATCAGGTGTGTTTGATTAAGGTGACATGGAAAACACACAGTGTTGGCGGGCATCTCCAACATGGTTGGGAACCACTGCTTTATATAATATACTTCATTAAAATAAAATAAAATAAAATATATTGGGCTTTTATTTACATTATTTAATATTATATTATCTGTAAGTGCAGGTTACTGGTACTACTAGTGCACATTCAATACAATTTAACTTTTATCCATTTTCATGAACTTCTGTTGGATTGAGTTGCTTTTTTATATTGTGTGCCTGAATAAATGGGTGTGAAGAATCATTACATAACCAGGATCAAACCACATAATACGATTTATGTGGCAGAAATAAAAACAAAGCAAGTTTTTTGCAATACGCTAAATAGATAATCCATGCATACTCGAAATGATGTCACAGGAGGGCGTGAGTGGGGTGTGCCCTAAAGCTATGAGGTTACAACTGTCAAATATTTCACAGTTTCACACACAAAGACTAGCTTTTGAGCCGAGGCGGTGTGTGCAGGCTCAGAAGTCTGTAGTCTCCTGATGGAATGCATGATATGACGCAATGTTGTGATTGGTCATTTGCTACATGGAAATGTTTTATTTTTTAATATTATTGTTAGGTGTCATGGTGTTGAATTGTTCTTTGGCTTGCAAAGAGTTTCACTGACGTGTCTTTGAGTAAACAAAAAGGAAAACCTGTAATGTGCAAATATTTGAACTAATCATAATGCTTTGTTCCTGTTTCCTGTTTCATTTCATACCACATTTTATCAGATTAATATTATTTCACACTTAAACTAATAATCATAAAACCCCTTAAAGGTTTGGAATTCTATTATAAGGAAATGTTTAATTTTGCTTACTAAAGGTTGCTAAGGCTGTCTGATTGTACATTAATTTATATGATATAATTTCTTAATCATATCAAAGAGCATTTAAGGTTAGACAGAGGGCGTTTCTTTACCAGGAACTTTAGTTCCTTTGAAGTAATCACCTCACTTCTGTTTGCTGTGTCCAGTAAACTGTATTATGAGTCATGGCAACTCTTCTTTAAACATCAGGATATACTGTATGCTTTTATGATGCAAGATTGGCATTTGGTATGAAATATATGCTTGCTTACACCCTGGAAAATCAGTGATAGTGTTTAGAGGAAACTTTTATTGCTTAAGGGCTGCTCTGTTTCATAGCTCGAGAGACTCGATGGAGCTCTCAGTTGTGTGTCATTTAAATATCAGAGATGTTTCTCAGAGAGTATATTGTTTTCAATGGTTACACTTGGTTTGACGTGCACAGCTCAGCTGTTTGTTTGTGTGACGTGAGCTGTCCGTGTCAGACTGGTTTCACTACAAAGATATGCAGGCACACCTGTTACGCAGCTTAACTTTATGTGAGGTGTCACATTGTCTTGTTATCTGAATAAAGACAGAGAGAGAGTAAGCGAAACACAGCCTGAGATAGATTTTAGGTCATACTAGTCTATTCTGCACTTTTTATAAAAAAAGGACTGTTTCTTGAGCACCAAATCACTATTGAATTATCTATTTGAATGATTTCTGAAGGATAATAGGACATTGAAGACAGGATTAATGGCTGCTAAAAAAAGTGGCTTTTCCATCACATAAATACATTTTATTTAAACATTTTAAAATATATTAAATATGTAATAATAAATCAAATCATTACTGTATTTTTGAATTTGAATAAATTCAGCCTTGGTGAGCATAAAAGACTATAAACTGTATAGTAGTGTTGTTATTATTTACCACAAATAATAACAACTAAAATTTACCACAGAGTTTGTGTTTCTCTAAAGATGTGTGCTCTTTTTATATATGTTTATTAAAATATTTAAGTAACACGCTTGGCATATTTAAGAGGTTTCAGTTGTTTTTGTTGAATTGGCCATTACAATACCTATAAAACGAACTATTGCCGGAGCTACTTGCGATGGAAGGAATCTGCTGGAAAATTGAAAATGATGAACTGGCCCCCTTAAAGTCCGGTCCTCAACACCATTGAGCAAATCTGAGGCAAGTTGGAAAATAAACTGGACAGATCTATTGTACATTCAAAAGGAATGCCTTTGGCTTGAGTTGCAGAAGGCATGGGATAACATTAGGTTTAAATTACTCAGAAAATATATTGACACTATGCAAGACACTATACTGTAACTGATGCAAAAGCTGGACATACCAAAGGATACCACCTATTGTTTCTGACCTGTGTACTTATTTCAAAATTCTTTTTGTTTTCTGTCAACAGTAAAAGAAGTCATATGCTCTCGTTCTCTCGTCTGCCTCCTTTGAGTCAAAACAGAGTCTTCAAAACCTGAATAACATTCCCTTTACCTGAGAAAGCATGAATTCATTGATTTATCACTGAGTTCCAGCATGAAGGTCATTGTGTGACCAGTTTAACAGATGTTGATTTGTTTAGTACTGCTTGTCCTTTAGTACTCTGAAAGCATTAGGTTCCTCCAGTCAGTGTGTAACAGACAAACTGCTTTTACGTCATACTGGAGATCAATTGTTTATATACAGTGAAATTAAAGAGGTGTGAAAAACTAATGCCTTATCTAAAGGATACACGTGATTGGAAATTGTGTTGTGAGCCAAGCAATAGATAACCCTGACATTACTATATCTGGAACACAGCAGTGACTTCTTGTCCCTTTGCAAACCAGGCTATATTGAAACTAAGCATCTTTATTATTAGTCTCTGACTGGCCCAATTGCTAAAGGATATGAGAGATAATTCCACTGAGAATGGAACTGTAAAAGGCTAGTTTGTTGTGATCATGTTCTGCATCCAGTTGGGCTTGAGCAAACAGATAGCTGATACTTACAGATAGCTACAGACCTGTCTCTCTCCTTCCTTTGTTTTCAACAAAGTATCATTGATTCTTTCACAGAACAACAAACTGGATGCTAACCAGGTCAGGTTTCAGGAGTGGCCATTCAACTGAGACTACTGCTCTACTGAGAGTTTCATTTATCTATATGTTCCTTAAGATTTTGGTACTGGTGAACTTGGCTGAAGGTATTGTTTGTCTTCCCAAGGTCTTTCATTAACAAACAAGCAGTCTTCAGTCTGAGTGGATATGAGTAAGCTGAGCACAAAGATGCATTTGTCTCTTGGATAGCTCTTTGGCTGGCTTCGGTGCCAGTGAGAGAAACAATGACCCTTCTTGCCAGTCTGGATAGCATCAGTTCAACAAGAATATAGAAGATCACCTGCCTTAGTCTCAACATGCTTGTCGCTGGCCCATTTTCAATAAAATCTGGTATATTTCAATGGGAATTAGTTCACCTGTTAATGCCAGACTTTGTGCTCCATTCTATTCATTTATATGCACGCAATTGGAAGGAAAACTCAAAGAAAGTATATTCCACTGCAAAGCATTTTGTGAAACACAATTTTTTTAATTTAATTTAATTGCACATTAAATAAAACAAAGTAAATTCAAAATGATAAAATATAATGTCTACACACCTCTGCTGGTCAAACATTTTTTTCCTATGTGATGTTTTTATATTTTATTATTTATTAAAAACAGCAGCCCTGTGAATGTATCATTTATGTAGCCTTAATGGGGTTTCACATTTTTGTACTCTGTATCCCCAGATTTGCAACCACCAAACTTGAGGCCAGCAGACTAGGAATTATATCTACTATTTCTGTATGTGATTAAAAGATTTTATTCTTCTTCATAGCTATTATTATTCATCATAGACTGGGACATGCAGAGAGTTCCTCGAGGGCAGGGGCTCAACTGTAAAAAAAAAAAAAGGCATTTATATACAGAGTAATTCTAATTCAACATTTACTACACTTCATGTAATAGGCCTGTTGGTGACATTTGGGCTTCATTTAACTAGAAATAATAGTTTTATCAAACGGTATATCAATATGCAGTATGTAAACAGGAGTAAATTAAACACTGCATACAATTAATGTGACTATTTTTTAAGGTTTGCCTAAAAAGATGTAAACAAACACTGGCTATGTAGTTTTCATTATGAATAAGACCAGGAAGATCCCACTCCACTTAACATTGCCCAATAAAATTTGAGATTGTTTAAGATGCACACAATCAATTGGAACGCATTGGCAACAATGTCTCAGACTGACAGATATAAAAATAAACAGGTATCTTTTTTTTTTGAGCCATTTGTTACTGTTTTTTATATGTCATAATAATTATGATTTAAATGCATTTTGTTTTATTGACCAAAATATTATTGTTGATAATTGTTTAGAGAGGGGCACTTTTGGTTAACTTTGGAAAAAGTGCAGAGCCTTGAGCCCCCAAAGCACCCTCTCTGCATGTGCCTGTTCATAGCTATCGAGAACCTAACAATGTTTTTGTCGTCTTCTGAATTGGAGTTCATTGTGTTCAAGCGGTTCGCTGTGCTGTGTGATCTCCATTGTTTATCTACTCAGTTTTCTGCAGGGGCTTCTATAGAGCCTTTGTACATGTGTAACACTCACTTGTTCAGGGTACTCTGGATATTTCTGTGGTCAGAAAAATGGAGGAAGGGGGTTGAGGTAAAGGGCAAGTTTAGGCTGAAAACAGGATAAAAAGCAAAAATCAAAGTTATATTTAGAGAATATTGAAATCAGAATCATTGAATAATCACTGAGTAACATTTATACTAGAGAAGACTTCTTAATGAAACTGTGTTGATAAGCTTAACCTAAAACATTGGTTTTGATGGCAATACATTTTGATGACAAAACATGGAGAAGCAAGTCTCAAAATAGCAAACATATTAACATAATATCACACTAGCAAGCATGCAGTGATTAATTTGCTAGCATGAGGCTGCTTACCAATTACAGCTGTGCTGATATTCAAAACATTCAGGAAATTGTTAATAAGAAGTTAATAAAAATAACTTTTAAACACATAATTATTACATTATAATTATTATTACATATGCATAATAAAGCCAATAGTTGTGTAATACTATAGTTTATATGATTTAGGCCTACTCATATACTCAAACCCATGTGATAAAGACACATCAGATGGCTTTACTTTGAATTCAATTTCTCATGCAAAATCATCTGGCACCAAGTTTTAACGTGTTACTATGCCTCTTTAACAAAAGGGAAAGTCATTTTGAGTGGAGATCATGCAAAATATTGAAATGCGGTCTCACATCAAGAACATTTATTAAATTGCTTTATTCTTTTATTTCAGCATCTTTACGCATTTGTGCACAAGCAGGAGATGGCGGCAGTCACTCAGCCAGGCACTCTAGACATATTAAACTTAACTACTGTATGTCTAAAAGACATTCATATCACGTGGGATCACTCTAATAATATGAGCTCCTGCCAATTAAAATGTGCCAAGCCAGTGCTGTATCATAGGGTTACACAAGTCCAGCCAAGATTTTCTCCCTTTGGGCTGATTGTGCAGGGGTGGTGTTTGTGTAGAACATTTTGTTCAGAGTTTGTGCTATTTGACACCACACCAGCGTGGAGAAGATTTTAAATACAGGAAACAAGTATGGTGGGTGTTGAGACTTCTCTGAGGGAAAACAGGTGAAACTCCCCACCCCCCGTGTTTACAACCTCAGTCTAGACCAGCAGCTTTTATGCACTGCAGACTCTGCAGTTAAAAATTGTAGATTTTGTTGCAGTCTTTTACAACTTTTTCAACAATCAGTAATCAGTTGCACCCTGGCTCATTTTTGATGAGTGCACACATAGTTGAGTCTTTACATCCAGGTGATTAGTTACAATCTGTAATGTGTACAAGTTTAACTGGAATTTCCAAAATAATTATACTTAAGCCATTTAGTACCATAAAAAGAGTTCAACTAATGAATGTGGCTATGAGGCTCTAGGCATAGGCTTTTGGGAAAGAATAAAAGTAGTTCACCCCAAAATTAAAATTATGTCATTATTCATTAAACATTATGTTGTGTTTTTTTGATGAATTTTTTGAAATCTTTTGAAATTTCTTTTGTACTTGGTATTATTTTGGTCTCTACTTGAAACATTTATGCTTGTTGTATTCTGCTAGATGAGACCTTTTCAACAATATATGACACGTTTGATGCTTAAAATCCCATTTTCAAGAAAGTCACATTTTCATTTTCAATTTAGGCATATATTTTTCATCACATATTTTTGACCTATTTCCTGTTCAGCCAAACACCAGTAATGCCGTCGTCAGATGTTGAAATTTGCAGCCCTATTTTTTTCTCATGTTTGAAAGTAAGCACTAAAGTTCACTCTATTTCACCAATGTCCCACTCCCCTTAAAATATATTGCCTTGCTACTGGTGTGTACTACTGAAGTCACCTTTAATACAAGAGTCACACAAAATAAATCTCTATTTTGATGCAAATTCCATGTCAGTGGCGCTTCATTGATCACACATAGCCCTTTTATTGGGCCTTGACCTCTAATATCAGCAGTTTCTTTGTTCTCATGTGGCCGGATGAATGCTGGAGACTCTCATTTAGAGTTTAAAGTACAATGGCCGAACACCAAAATGTTTTCCTAAATTCACCATGGATTCACAGCAGATATTAAAATCATCACCTTTTATTGAATAATCTGACTGCATAAAATGTAAGAGTTCATTGAAAAGATACAAAGACATTGTTTTTATATCTTTAATAAGGACCAAGCTTTATTACATTTCACTTTCATTCAACATTCACATTTCACACAAACTTCACCTTTCACTAAGCTGTATCTTCCTAGCGTTTCTCCCAGACGGTCTCATCCTGCACAGGCCGTCTGGAAGCAATACAGCTGTAAAAACAATGCACCCTGCTGAGCAAACAAACACAGTTGAACATAACTGCATTTTATGTAAAATCATGCTTTTTGTGTTTTCTTCTTCAACAGATCAACCTTTCATAGTATACCATAACACACAACATACATTTGTTACTGTAACCATTTTTTCCATACCACTGTTGTACCGTCATGTCTCTGTCATAAGACAAAAGACTCTTTTCTTCAAAGTGCATGCTGATAATTGGTGCACAGCTGCAGTGGACTGATGTTACAAGGTCTGATGGACATTTTGTCCTGTTTTATTCTCACAGCAAACTGCTTTTTCAGCTGTGAACAGCAATGTCCTTGGCATCATATCAGCATTTTTACCCAAACAAACACTGATGAGGATACCGAAAGGTCAGACAGTACGTATTATTTTAATATCTTTTATTATAAATTGTTTGATTGTAGCTTTCATTAGATCCTCTTCGCATGCAATGAGCAGACATTTAGTCATTGCACAGACAACCGTTGTGTGCTGTTGATGTGGTGTCTGACTAGGCTAACAGGTCTCAACAGGTTAAGCATAGTAATTCATCTGTCTGTACAAGAACATTCCTAGGATCCAATACAGATCACGTTATTAGCATTTTAGGTGACCTGTAGACTGGTAATGGACTCTGCTTTTGTATAACCAGTTTACACTACATTATGGGCAGCTTTCTGTGATTTCATAATAATTATTTTGCTAATTTTTATTTAGGCTATTCAATCAAGCAGATCTTTGTTAGTAGGGGAATTCATGTTTGACCCAGATTTGTTATGTAACTACCAATGTCCCACCCCCATCCTCCACCTTAGCTGCACAAAACACACATTGTCTTTGCTCTATGGCTGCCATGGCAACTGAGCACACACATTTTGTGCTTTAACCACCTCAAATCACAAAGTCTTACTTTCTTTTAGTATTTTCATGATGTTTATCATCTCTTGAAAGTCCAGTTCCAGCCCTGTCCTGTAAGAATTGGCTGCTTTTGTGTGTGTGTGTGTGTGTACTTAAGTAAATGGCATTCGTGGTTGAAGAGTGAAGAGTGTAATTGCATTTCCGCCACATGGCTCTCACTGATGCTGCATGTGATTTGCACATGGCGCCAATCAGCCATGCCCTGCCACTGTCTCTTTTGTGTGTGTTTATATGTGCACAAGAGGGGATGTGTAAAGGGATCACAATATTTAATTACCATTTCACATCAACTCACAACCACCATCTTCCTATTAGTGATATCACACTAAGATTCAGAAGACACAATAATCTTTCAAATCCTGCAGGGTAAAGGATGGAATTCAAATGGGTCAGTAGTTCCGTCGTTGACTGAGATCAGAATTCTAATAAGCCAATCAGTGCTGATATTCATTCAGAGCATGAAACAACACTGAACACTGATTGGTGAGATTGTTCTGATATCTAGGCTGAGGCCCATGTTTGTTCTGCTGCTCATGCTCAACTGAGTCACACTTCTAGAGCTATTATATCATGTCAACATAAGACCAATATAATACAGCCACTTCTAGCCTGCTGCAGTTATGAATAAGTATTAGAACAGAGACTGATTATACTTTATTGTCAATCGATACACAGTATTTTCTGATTTTCACAAAAGACCATTTTTATTATTACAGTGTTTTCTCTGGGATTCTCTGGTACAACCTTAAAGTCTGTTGAAGGGGTAAGTTGTCACAATGGAACCTGACATTAAACCAACGAGTTATAAGTTTTACAGCAAAACTGAAACAGTAAAGGAATTATAAAGTGTAAAAATGATACATGAAACAGATAAAATACTATTAATAAGCTGTACAAAACATTTTTAACACTTAACAACTTTTCCCAGCTAAATTGTCTCAATTTTCCCTGACCTGACGTACATTTGTCCTGAAAAAACAAAAACAATCATCTTGGGAATGTCCTTGCATTATTTTCAGCTATTTTCAGCCATGCAAGTACAGCTCCTATCTGACTGAGTTGAGAAATACTGAAATTTCAAAATTGCTTGCCAACAGCAACAACCGTTGTAAAAGTAGTTGATGACTTGACGGTTGATGACAAGTGATAACTTGTTGAATGACAGTTGGATCATTTATTTGAAAGGCAGGACTTCCTTGAACTGTTACTATGATATTGGGCACTCCAATTTCTGCCCAATATGATAGCTGAAGATGATCTGCTGAGGTTCAAAACAAGCATCAGAATGGGAAAGATAAGTGATTTAATTGACTTTAAAGGTGGCATGGTTGTTGGTGTCAGACGGGGGGCTGGTCTGAGTATTTTAAGAACTGCTGATCTTCTTGAATTTTCACACACAATCTCTAGTGTTTAAAGAAACCGATGTCCAAAAAAATATAATATCCAGTAAGCGGCAGTTCTGTGTGTGAAAATGCAAGAGGTCAGAGGAGAATGGCCAGATATAAGCTGAGCTGACAGAAAGGCAACAGTAACTCAAATAACCACTCGTTATTAACTGAGGAATGCTCAAGAACATCTATAAATGCACAACACATCAAGCACTGAAAGCAGTTAGAGTACAGCAACAGAAAACCACAACCCGGGTGCTGATCTTATCAGCAATTTCTGTTGTGACATTCTTAATTTGGCATAAATGTGACCCTGGTCCACAAAACCAGTCATAAGGGTCAATTGTTTTTGAAATTTGGATTTATACATAATCTGAAATCTGAATAAATAAGCTTTTCATTGATGTATGGTTTGCTAGGATAGGACAATATTTGGCCGAGATAGTTGATCTAAATATTGAGAAAATCTCCTTTAAAGTTATCCAAATGAAGTCCTTAGCAAAGTCCTTAGCAATGCATATTACAAATCAAAAATTAAGTTGTGATATATTTATGGTAGAAAATTCAAAAATTAACTTTACTTAATATCCTAATGATTTTTGACATAAAAGAAAAATCGATAATTTTGACCCATACAATGTAGTGTTGTCTATTGCTACAAATATACCCATGCTGCTTATGACTGGTGTTGTGGACCAAGGTTACAAATAACATGACAACATGAAAAAATGGATCCATCCCATATTGTAGCAAAAGTTCAGGCGGATGATGGCGTAGTGGTGTGGGGAATATTTTCTTGGCACACTTTGTTGTATTGTCTTTCAGCAGTATAACAGCCATGTCACAAAGCTCAAATCATCTCAAACTGGTTCCCTGAACATGATAATGAGTTCACTATGAACTCCAATGACCTTCACAGTCAACAGATCTAATAGAGCACCTTAGGAATGTGGTGGAACGGACGATAAACATAATAGATGTGCAGCAAAGGCGTGATGCAGTCATGTCAATATGGACCAAAATCTGTGAGCACCTTGAACAGTATGCCACAGAGAATAAAGGCAGTTCTGATGGCAAAAGGGACTAGCAAAGGCACTAGAAATGTGTACCTAATAAAGTGGAGTAGTAAAATATGTAGTAAAATAAAGTTCTGAGTAAAAAATGCAGCTAATGGATTTTGAGTAGTCTGTGGCATGTTTTTGAAAATAAAATTGTACCATTAAAGTTGTGCAAGTATAATTAAAAGCAAAAGAAATGTACGTATTTATAATGCATTATCATTTTCTTTAAAAAGTTCTGAAAATGAAATTCCTTTCTGATGTGGCTGTAGTATTTCTCTTTGGTTTGCTTTGTGAATTCTTGGAACATTGTCTTCCCAGAATGTTGCCATGTTTGTGTGAACTAACTTTATTTGGTCAGAACTTGAGTGGTGTGTGGCTGTCTGCATCCACAAATGCCCTCTTCATTGGAACACTTTGTTTAATGGAACAACAATATTACAAAAATGTTTTCCTTCAAATTGCTTTGAGGAGTTGTATAGTTCCATTGAATTTGGGTGAAAGGGTTTACCAAACATGACAGAGAATATGTTATATGATTTGGGATGCAAAACAGGCCCTTGTGTTTTGGATTTCAGAATAGTAATTCAACACACTTCATCCAGAGCCAGAGTATTTCTGCTTAAAGTGATTATTATGTTTTGAATATGGATATTTTTCTTACAAAAACGCATCGAGTTGCTACAGGAGGCCTTTGTTCACAACCCTAACCACCCCCCGGAGCTGTGTGAGACACTTTTTTTTTTGCTTTTTATTTCAGGTCTTTTGGACTGAAGGAATGCAACACCCGTTGAGTGCCATGAAACAGCTTTGAAAGATCAAAGACAATTTTTAATATAACTCCAACTGGATTTGTCTGAAAGAAGAAAGTCATATACACCTAGGATGCCTCGGGGGCGAGTAAAACGCAGCCTAAGTTTCACCCTTTAAAGTGGATATAACACACACAGCTTTGCCCCAATCTTGTGTTACTCTTGAGTACCTATCGGTATTTTTTTTTACTACATACTTCATGCTCCCCAAAGAGTCGTAAGTTTTATCATATTTATAAAAGAAATTATTACAGACTTACCATTTTTCTGAAAACAGCCGAGCTTCAGGGAGGCATGCTATGTGTTGGGCTCTAAAGAGTCACTTCCACTTGGTGCTGTGGGCTGATTGCCTACCAAACACACAAAATTTGATGCATGAAGTTGTTTTTGATGTTTCCTAAGATGCCAAGGCACCAGAAAAACATCAGTTAGATGTTAGGATTCCCCACATTCAAAATCCAACAAAAGAGCAATGGAATGCAACATTCCAAGTTTTCAAATAAATAGCAGTGGTCTTTTCATCAGTTGCGCATTACATGCATGAGTACCGTTTGAACCTCAGCATTTTTTCTCTATCGTACCCTGTAGCATTTTTCGTAGCATCATGGGTTTTTGGTTAAATGCCTGAAATTAAAATTTTTTTGTTAGTCAACAACATAAACCATATGCAGCAATAATGCCTTGTTGATTTTTAAAAGTTTTTGTGCTAGATTAGATTTTCATATGGAATTTAGTTAATAATGACTGACCTTTCAAAGAGTTGCCGAATTAGTGGCTTTTTTGGTTTCTGCCAATATCACAGACTAATTATTCCTACAACAGTCATTCATTTGATACCTGACACACTACAATGGGAAGGTGAAGGCCAAAATGCATCAGTGTGCAGTGTTTGAGGTTCACTTTTAATGTTTCTGTATGAGAATGGCACATAAATGTGAAAAAAGCTTTTTAACTTTTTTGGACCAGGGGAAGTACCTTGGATTCCTTTTTCGTAAGAGTTTTTAGAAGCTTGATGCTTAAAATTCACCCAAATGCTTTGTTTTCATGCAGTTCGTTGAGTCTACATTCTCATTTTGACACTAGGGTCTCTCGTATTTAGGACTTCAAATGCTATTCAAGTTATTATGCCGCTTAGAAAAAACTGTTTGTCTGTCAGAGAACTTGTTTTATGCAAGAACACCCAAAACACCATATAAAAAACAGCCGCATTAAGGATTTGTTGAGAGGAACCAGGGTGCATGCCGCACTTCCAGGACTGGCCTACAACAACATAAGTTCAGCACTCAATGAGCTAACCTGTCAAGAAGGGACTCAATGCAGGGGGCGAAGAAAAAACTAGAGAAACTTTCTTGATGTTGTAGTGTTAAAGTTTAGTGGTTTTTTTGCGGGAACCAATGGTACTGTAAATCTAAAATGCCACCAAACTTGTGAACAGTCAGAGCCATATTCAGTATAATACAACGCATTTTGGCCCCTGTTAGGAAACAGTACCATAATTGATAACCGAGTGAATAAAATGATTAAGATATACATAACAAAGGCCAATTTAAAATCTTACATGTTAAATTTGATAACACAAATCAAGAGTTTGAGACAAGGAACAACTTTTAAAGGCCAAGTTGTTGCAGTAATCTTACCTGCAAAATTCTGTCTCTATCAAAAATGGGATTTCTGAAAACGGGAATATGGTATTCATTACAATCCCACAAACCTGATATAAAAGACACCTGGCAGTGAAGAATGCTAAACGGTGGCATAAACTGACCCAATCATCCACATTTCAGGGATTAATGAAATCAAACATACAAGGCACCGTAAGATATTTCACTACTGAAAACAACTTTCAGTCTTAAGATTTTCACGGCTATTCCGCCTTCTTCACTGAGCAGAAATGGAGACAAGAGCTTCAGTGATCTGGCGTACGGATCCGCAGTTGGCGGAGGGACGACGGTCTTCAAAGTACCTTTTTTTCATGGCCCACAAGATCGTGGGATTCGGGGCTACACCACGGTAGCACTCAGCAGAGGAATCATTGAGTTGGCGGGTCTCATGATGGCGGTCAGTCGTCTGGCATTGTCCAACCCTCCCTCCTTTAGGATCATAGGCACGGATATGGTACTGGTGTCTCTTGGCCAGCCTCTCAATCAACTACCTAAAAAACAAAAACAAAATTTGATTAATATAAATGACCATTTTATGTCAGTGCTACAGTGTGCACAAACCTCAAGGTGTCCTTTTACACACTTACTTCAAACCCCCTTCCTCACGCATCTCCTTCGTGCTGAAGTTGGTGTGGCAGCCAGCTCCATTCCAGTTCCCTGGAATGGGCTTGGGGTCGAAAGAGGCCACAATGCCAAAAGTCCTCACAAACCCTGTGCAGGAGGAAGCGGGCGATCCACAAATGGTCTCCCATCTACAATCCCCTCCACAAGGGCCAACTTGAAATTCCCACTGAAGAACAACAAGACAGCTTCAGCGACTTAATTTGTTTCAAGTTGATTACACCTATATGTGTACCCTACAGAGCATATACATACATAAAACAATTGAAATTACACTTGATTCCTAAAATGTATAAACAGTGTTGCTTATTATCTATCAACCCCAGTAGGATAGACCTTTACTCTGTGCAGGCATGACTTCAGCATTGGTTCCACAGATTTTTACTCCATGCATCAGACAGGTCTCCCCTATAATGGGCTTCTACAACATCCTCGGTCCATAGGACCTTATCGGTTCCCACACCACAGTAGTGGTTGGACCTAATCAAACAAGCCCTATTAATTTCCTTAAACAGGAAGGGGGACTTCCAGCCCTTTAGGGACCTTTGTATTCATAGGTAAGACCTCTACCTTGAGGTCCAGGGAAGCCATTGGAGGGGCCAAACTGGAAAATGGATGACCATCTCCAGCCGAGAAGAGTGTACTCTTGTTTCCATCCCAAATCTAAGGATGCTGGTTCTGCACCATACCCATGCTGATCTTTACACATCTGACGTAAGGTTGGTTCTTAAGGGAGAACCACAAGAAACCATTAATGCAAGGTGTCAATGTGAAATGAACCTGGGTATAATACTCATCTGATATCAGTTATGGTATTTTACATCTACACACCCTGCAGGTTTGCAGGTTGTTATTTGAGGACTCTCACAGAACCAGTTTGTTGGGTCCTTCCTGAAGGGGTCTCTGAACATGGCCTTTGTGGGACTTCAAGTAACATGTTCCCACTTGTTGGACCATCTCAAGACTGATATGTACTGGAACCATCAAAGTTCCATTCAGGAAGATCTACAGAGGACACAGAAAGGGAAAAAAAAAATCAATCTTTTTTGCACACACTGATTGGCGTGGGTATTTAACAGCCTTGTTATTTAATAAGTGAGAGGACCGGTCATGATTAACATGAATACACTAAGTAACTACCTCTCTCAAATGGTCTTCGGTTCTGGAATCTAAGAGTGCCTGGTCTTGCCATCCCAATTCACTCTCCGGTTCATTCAATCCAAATGTACATAGCTTGAACCTGGTCTCCTCTGAGGGAGGCAGGTCCGCTGTACTGGCTGTTTCACAGCTTTGCCTGCAGCTTCTGGAACTGGCTGGAAGCGGCCATTGGTGGTGCTGGCATCAAACCTAACAGTAGAGCAACGTTGCTTAAATACAAACTCTCCTAAATATCTAAAAATACAATAAATCAAAAAGTCTATTATAGGATTTCAAAAAGGAAAACCCCTAATTATGCAGAAAGAATGTGGCCGGTAGAGCCGCTTAGTTTTCTTTGGTTCAGTCCATTACACAATTAACAATGCGGCACCTAAAACAGAGTCAGAGCAAGCGTCTCAACCTATCACAACTTAGATCTCAGTTGAAATGGTCATAGCAGTTAAGGAATTTAACAAAATCAACGTCATTACTTCCACTCGACCACACAATCTAAACGCTCAGGAAGGGAACTCAAAAACCGGTGGCTGTATACGTTAAGATATACACTATTCAATCTAGGCCATTTAAAAAGCTAAGGCATTACATAACATACTCGATGCAGCATCTCGGCCGCTGGCTTCTCAATCTGAGTTTCTTCTCAATCTCTGTCCACAAATGGCACCCTAAACACCCTCACCGGTCTTCCTTGACAGTCTACAACTTCGCGGACTTAATGCCGCTGTGGACTGGTGGGTTAGTAGTAGTTCCGCGGTGGATTTCAATTCCCAGTGTACTTCTCAGGAGAGAAGTGCGCATCGATCGAAGTGTAGATAGCGGCCACATAGGGGGCGACGCCAACAAGCACCCTTCTGAAAGCTTAAAATGACGGACTGGGACACCTCACTGCCTCTCGTGGACTTAATAGACATACACGCAGCAGTGGCATTTTGTGGAGTCCCCGGTGACCTCAAAAGTGCACATGAGTTCCTGTGGAACTCTGTGAAACGCCATTCAGTCAACGCCCCTGGCACTGTTTTAAATCTCTGATGCGTTGCTTTTGTCTGCTCCCTTTATCAGGGGAAATGGCTATGCGATCGTTGCAAACTTGAGGCACGTACCGAGGCATCCCGCCAGGAATGCATTTCGCCCAAATAGAGGAATGGCTCAGAAAAAAAGTGTCAGCTGAAAGCATTAATGGGCCGGGGAGGAGAAAAACCTGCATAATTTTGCAAACTATTACTGTTATTGTGTAATGAAACCAGTGTCCCTAGCCCCCCGAAGTTCACTCACGCAGTTAGATCATCGTTGAGTACACAACGCACTGGTCACGAAGTTCACTGACTCCAATCTGCTGGGAGCAGTGATCACTCAATCTAGAGACATTACGCGACACCATTAACGGACAAATACAGTGGAAACATCACTAGAATTAATAAACAGGTAAATACCACCCACTTTTTAAACATTGCTCTTTGTTGCTACGTTCTACAAGCAACATCTCAGTTGAATAATTATAAATGTTAATTAGATGTCTAATTCCCACGAAAGGGATGTGTGCGGTGTTGAAATAGACAAAAAACCGCTTTTTAGTATTTTCAAATCTTCTGTATCACCCGTCATTATATTTTCCGAGTTGGCTCCGTGAGGTGTTCGGTTCACCCTTCAGAAATGTGGATGTTATTTCCAGGTATATGCATAGTGAGCGCTTATGCTCCCTAGTTTTTTGCAGTGCAAATGTGGGATTTTCTAGGAGCGCAATATTCCAGTGGTAGTCTACGGCGCATCCATTTTGTTCCTGAATGTCTGGAATCTGTTGCAGCTTCTTACTGGCCAAGGCCTCGCACGCAATCACTGTTATTCTGCTCATCATTAGGTTTAGAGGCGGGAAAGGCTCACCTGGCCAATAGCCAGACCGCGTAAAATAGTATTTTAAAGATTAAAATACTCTTAAGCATACTTTGGAAAACGAAGCGTGCTTAGCTGATCTTGATAAGCTGATCAGCCACAGCTGTAAAGAGAGTAGTAATTTCTCTTGTGAGGGGCCTTGGGGCCATGGTACTTTTGTATTCCAGCGAACGTTAAAGAAACGCCGAGCACACGCATCGGAAACTGTAGAATTCAAACTAACCATGACGCACTCGACATACCTGAAGTGTTTCCCACTTTTGTGTCCCATATGAACATTAAAAGACTACTTCCAGTGCACTGGAAGGATTTCAAGTGATTGAGATAAAGCCCTTGTAATGGCTGACTCTGACTGGAAGTGCCCTGACTACTGAACAAGGAGCTGACTGAGACGCAGCCGTAGTTTTGGTGAGTTTCTTTTTCAGGCGAGAAATGTAGCTGTTTTCTAGAACCCAAATCTGGTGGTTTATTTATAAAGATAATTGGTAAATTCATATTAGGGTAAAATTCACAGGCAATCTCTGCTCCTCATGAATCTACTACTTCCTTTCTGTAATAAGTATCGTTTCTGGCTAAGTACAAAGTTGTTTAATAAATTCACTATTCATACAGCGCTACCCCTTTGTGGTGCATGCATCTGACTTGGAGTTGTTTGTTTCTTTTGTCTGTATTTCTATTATATAATTGTAAGTACTTTATACTCTATACAATGGCTATTATTCTTCATTAAAACGGGAATTAAAAAAAAAAGAAGCAAGCTTGCGCTTATTGCATTTCTAAGTTTTATTAGCTAACGTTATATATACAATAGAGATAACTGATGTATATATTCACATAATACCCGGACTTTTATTAATGGTTTATATTTTAAAGTTAAAAACAGAAAAGAGGGGCTGTGTTTTTTATATTTCAAAGAAACGAAAAGGTGATGGTGTTTGATATAATTCCCTGTCTTTAATGTAATATGCTGCATGAAACTACATTTTTGTGGCTAACATTTTAGTATGAAACAGAAAGGAGGCAAGCAACGCTGTTTGATATATTCTTGTTCTTACTTGTAATGTGTATATAGGTTCCCCTGAACTAGCATTTTTATGGTTATGTTTAAAATGAAAAACTAAGAGAGGCAGCTTTTCAGGTTTGATATCATATTTCTGTACACATCCTGAGAGTCGAAATAAGCCATTCTCCGAGCCACTGAACTTGCGTACTTGGTACTGAGAAACGGTCACTGTTAGGCTGACATCAAAAGTAACATACACAAGCAAAGCAGAGGCCATACAAAATTAAATAATAGGGGTCACTGATTTTAGCTTAATAAACATAAAAATTACTTCCATTTTAAACCTTCTCTAGATTAAAAACAAGCATCTCTTTAAAAACATCGTTTAGTCAGTTAAGTAACATGCACTGCTACCTAATACAAACGCGGGAATGCCTTTGATTAATCAAGTGAAGATATTATACCTATCAACGAAAAGCATAGAAACAGTCAACATACGAGTGCCAGTATTTCCAGAGGGTTTTAGGAAAATATTCCTGTCTGTTTGTCTCTCATCCTCTTAACAAACAGCTTTCGCCTTGGGCGAACTTTCTTTAAAGAGGGGTTCAGATCCTTCCGCTCTTGGATTGGATGGAGTAAAACGTGATGTGAGTAATGGCTAGGGGACGTCTCGCAAGAAGGAGCATTTCTCATTGGACACTCATGGAAAGCCAGGCTATCTATCCGCGCGCGTGTACCGGGGATGAGGTCTTGTTCCCAAACCTGTCCTGGAGGACCCCCTGCCCCTGCACATTTTGTATGTCTCCCTAATCAGACACAAATCTCACCTCTTAGTTCTTGCAGTCTCTTCTAATGAAAGCTTACGAGTGGAATCTGTGGTGTAAGTAAACAAGGGAGAGCATACAAAGGGGTGCAGGGCAGGGGGCCTCCAGTATTAGTCAGTGCTAATCTTCGTCAAGAACAACGTCAAATGGTCTGTTGATGTAAACCATTTTACATCATATTTTAATAAATGAGTTAATACGTCAAAGTACTAAATTCAAGACACCTGCTCTGCATTATAGCTGCTGCTAGAAAACGACTGTCGATTACAAGGAAAAACAGGCGAAACCAAGCACTGGTCCATCACGCCCCCAGTGGTTTTGTGGAAAACTTCAAACTCAAAGCTTATGGTGGTATGAGAAGAAGCTGTTTCTAGACTGACAAGAATGAATGATTATTATGTAAAATTGTTTTGCTAATTTTTAAACAAAATGTTGAGGTTATACACTAATTAATATTATTATTACTTATTTTACTTGTACTATTACATATACATATTTACTCAATGAATTTTATATTTTGAATACATTTTTACTTCATTATTTTTAAATAATGGAGGCTCAACAAAGTCTTGTGTGAAAACTACGCTGAAGTGGTAATGATCCCTTCCTTGCATCTGGATGCAACTGTACAAATAGAGTATCATTATCACATTTAATTATATATAGTGTGGAAAATGGATTTTGAAAACTTTAGGTGTGTTGCTTGCTGTCGAGCATTGAGGAACCTAATGCAAGTTGGCTGGTTACTGATATACTGTTTTTTGACTTTATGTGTATAAGAATTTCATTGATTTTAATGCTTTATTTTGTTTAATTTTTATAGTGCAGCATAAGTTTATTTTGGGCTAGGATCTCTCAAACTCGGAGTGAAGAATTAGTTAAAGGGGGAAAGTTACCCTGAACCCACCTCCTACCTGGAGTTAATTTAGGCCATGTCCAGTTCTGGTAGGAGGCAACTCTCCAGCATAGGTGCTGGTCATATAATTAGGAATATCATCAAAAAGTTGATTTATTTCACTAATTCCATTCAAAAAGTGAAACTTTGTGAAGTATTATATTCATTCATTACAACACAGACTGATATATTTCCCAAATGTTTATTTCTTTTAATTCTTTGATGATTATAACTGACAGCCAAGAAAACTCACACTCAAGCAACCTCCTTCTGCAGTTCTCCCAGCACTCTGAGGTAAACCAGCCCTGATCTTTTAAGCTCAATTATTTAAAGGTGGCTCTGCACTTTTGTTCATTAAAAAGTTTTAAAATAAATATTAAAATATGTTTAACATTATGTACATTTACATGAGTTGAAGGCCTCTAGACACTTCCAGTAAATCCAAATAATTCAGTAAACCAAAGATTTATTAACAAAAATCAAACTACAACAAAAAAGAAGACAAATGTAGAATGTGAAAGCATAAATGGAATCATAATGTAAAGTTAAATGCATGTACGAAGGTGCAAATGTAGTGTAGCAGTTCTTTGATGTACAAAATAAACAAAACTTTAAAGGAAAAACAAACAGAAATCGATTCAAATGTGCGGCCATCCATCTTCTTTTGGCCCAAAAAGGAAGCCAACAGCAGGTGTTCTCAGCTTTAGTGGCGGGGCCAAACATCCACCTCGGCTGGAGGGAAAACCTTAAGTATATGACATGTGGGTTGTCGCTAACTATTGACCGTAATTATCGGCCATATATTGTCCATTGTTGTGAATTCTCCCTTTAAGCGTAGTTGCTAGCTAATCGATTGCCCTTGTCCCAAGTAGGTAACTGCAATTGGATAATGGGCGCTTAAAAGGTAAGGCGTGCCGAAAGCAGTGGGCGTGCTAAAAAGGTTTTCTGGCCAGTGAAACGTGAAAGGTAGGGGCGCCAAAAGGTAATGCGAAAGATGGCCAAATTGCAAAATAAAAAGAAAAAAAGGGCAGTGGCGAGGTATATACTCTTAATCGTAGATTGCAAAAGGAAACCAGTATATATCAACATAATCCAAATGTAATCTTCCATAGTAAAAACGGCGTTACTGATATTAAGAATATTATTTTTAAATTACTTTTGGAAAAAAATTTCAAAACTTCTTGCAATGGCGCGGGCTACTGACGTCATCACTGCAAGTTTAGGTCTCTTGAATTTATCAATAATCAACAATCAAAAACAAATTATAAATTATTTCCTTCGAGGAATACAAACGTCCCTTAACACGGCTAGTCGCACTTAGCTGTTCTTAAGTTAAAGTCAAAAAGCTGTAATTTGTTAACATTAGTTAATGCACCGTGAAGTAGAACTAATAAGAATCAAACAACAGAAATAGCTGCATTTTCATTAACTAACAAAAGTTTAATAGCCACTGTATCAAATGTATTGCCTATAGTTAATGTTATTAATACATCACAGTGTCACCAAATGAAACCTTATTAAAGTGTTACCCTCTTAAAAAAATGTTTTGCCTGATAGAGAAAAATACATAGCTGATAAAACCACTTAAATTATAAAATTTAAAAAAATTAGCTGGGGAAGAGCTTCTAGTAACCTACATGCTACATACATGCTTAAACAGGACATTAGCCTTTATCAACCAGCCACATTATTTGGGCCTAGCTTCTGTCAGCCAATTCTTACAAAGAAAAATTTAATATATAGATAGATAGATAGATAGATAGATAGATAAACCACTCCATTCATTCATTCATTCCAGGTGCAGTAGTCCATAGAACAGAATCCAGCAAACCTTTGTCCAGCCAGGAAAGCCGTGGAAGACCCCCTCTGCCATGCCAAGCAGAATTCTCCATAAGCCATCAAGCACCTGGCTGAGCCTTAAACCTACCTCCCCATGTCCTCTCCCTCACATCTGGACTGACAGACTTCCAGTCAATGATAACACACAAGAGAAAAACACAAATGTTGAGAGATTCAAACAAAAAGTAACCACAAGTATGTCCAATACCAATAAAAGACTGTGCAAGGTTGTCACTAGCAGAAATAGTTTTGTCTGAGAGTGCAAGTGCAAGCCCGTTTATATACTATCAGCTCTGAGAGCTTCGATGCGAATGCGCTCATCGTTTTTGTCTCACTGTACATATACAGTAGCATGTCTGTCAACAACAATAAACCAATTACTAAAGCTTGCAAGATATAATAGCATAAAGGGAAAAGAAGTATGGTATTGTAACACACGCTATCTTAATATACATATTTGTGGTATATAAAGTATAGATAAACGTATGATGAATAATTACCTCACGTCTTATCGCCGCCACACTTCTCTTGTCTAAAGGAAATGAGGGTATGTATATTTTACCGCTGATTGGCCAGCAGAGTAAAACTCCTTTGACAAATGAGAAACCTTTTGGCACGCCCCTACCTTTTGGTACGCCCCTACCTTTCGGCACGCCCATTGCTCCAGGCTGCAGTTACCCCTGTCTCCTTTGTCATGCCAACGCCAACTAGTGACACTTAGTCAGAGTGCAGTCACACTGTCACTAATGCCGTGTTGATAATGCAAGATAAAAAGTTTGTGAAGCCAAAAACTACCTCAAGTACTACACACACTATGTGTATATGGTTCCTCTTATTTTAACAAACAGCTAAACTCTATCTGATAGACCCCCAGCGTAGTAGTAATAGGCCTGAGACAGATGTTTAGCCACTATCCATCATCAAACTGACTAACAATAATAATAATGCTAACTAATGAAGTAGTACTAATACTATATAATTAACAGTAAACCATTAACAGTAAATCATATATAATTAACAGTAAATTGATAACTTAGTTAATATCCCTAGAGATTAAAGAAAAACTAGAAATGGAGTGATCATTTGTGTTGATTCTTTGGACTACATGAAGACAACTCAAACAAATGAAGTTATGTCCACAAGGTGTCGCTCTATGCTTTATTTTGTGCTTTTCGAACTTACCTGAGATTCAGCATTTACACATGAACGCACACAGTGAAAATAGAAATATTTCCATTGTTGTTCATCAAAACAGACAACGTCCGTTTTAACTAAAGAGTTTGACTCATTTAAGCATTGCATTGAGTGACTTCAGAAGGTAGCCTACATAACACTATAATATCATAATACAAACACATTTACAAGACTCTCTCTCTCTCTCTCTCTCTCTCTCTCTCTCTCTCTCTCTCTCATTCACAAGCACGTGGAGTGCCAAAGCCACTCTCCAGTGACGTAGCGCTGGATGACTCATTGCCCATCAGAAAGAATGAGACATCGTCTCCTCTGACCCGAGACTCTAACTAACCTCACAACGTCAGCGTCTCTCTTCCGTCACAATCAAAAACCCTCAAACCAATCTCATGCCATTTCTGACGGGACTCTTGTGTAGAAAATACCAAAACAACGGTATGTAATGTGAATTTTAACACGAGCTTCCCATGAGTCACAAAGACCACTCCAGTTGTTTCAAAACCTAATAGCGTTAACTTTTGCTATCTTAGACAGCTTTTTTAGATTTAACAACCAGCTTCCAAAGATGTCAAAAAAAGCCACAGTGTGGGAAAACAGCGAGGTATTGAAGCACATATAATGAAAATACCCTGTCACCCAGGCAGAAGTGTGAGGAATATGTTTCCTTTAGTAATACACAGAGACTAATGAGGCAGGAGTTTAGAGCCCGGTAGACAGGCCAGTTTTCTACAGATTTTCCTCTGTGAGATAATAATTACTCAGTTGGAAGCTTGAATATGAATATTGCTGTGTTTACACAGAGCTGTCAATCTGCACTGCGGTCCGCACTTACTATAAACTAACTGAAGCATTCAAGTGCAATAAAAAAACAAAAAAACAAAAATATATATTTAAATGAAAGGGTGTTGGAGACAGTATACAAGGGGTGGGGAGTTGTGGTGGTCTGTCATTTGCTCTTTGGGGGCCAGGATGGCCCCTTCTGATCTAACAAATCATCTTCAGCTGAACATGGTTCCTAATTGTCTATAGCTATATGCAAATATATATATGGCGGCAGAACCTGCTCACAGTCCTGCGTAGGCCTTGTAACATCAATTTCCCTGAACTGGTTTTAAATGCTAATTTTAATAAGTAATGTTCTCACACCCAACTAGTTTCCAGTGATCGAGTGAGCTAACTGGGTGAGTCATCATCAGGCTCTGCAATGTACCACAATAACCCATAGTGAGGGAGGGTGGGGAAGGAGACTGACAGAAGCTTCCATGAGAGCTTTGGTTTCAGCACAGACTCCAAACTAAAGATCAGACATGGAGCCAGATATGGTGTTGGCTGAATACTGGGCATTTCTGGTGTGTTTTTTGTTTTGTTTTAACTGTTGTACACTTTACACACACGGATGAGCAGACTCATGGCAATATCATTACCCAGAGCGGGTTAGAACTTGTGGCGATGAAATCAAGAGGAGTTTAATACTCACTCTGTTTCCTAGCTCGATGTACATGACTCTTACTATTGGGGAAATCAGATCATCCCACTGCAACTGGTTGCTTTACATGATGACGCAGAAAGAAAGTGGCTAGATTCCAGTCTGAGGAGGAATGAGGCACTAATTTTTCCATGATGACAGTTTCTGTGTGAAATTCAAGGGACTCTCTAAGTTACACTAAGTGAAAAGAAATGTAATTAATGAATTAATTTTCTAGTAAAATATCTAAACATTCTTAAAACAAGTTCCATTTATGTGATTATCAAAATTGTAAAAGATATTAAGACTAGTTTTTAGAGAATATTTATATCTTGTTTACTAGAAAAAAATTCAATGTTAAATAAGATATATTTAAATATTCTTATTTTTAAGCATACATTTTGACAGGCTTTCTGTGATTAAAACTCAAAAAAAAAAACTCAAAATAATTGCATTTTCTCCTCAAGACAAGTCTGACTTTTTGCATCTCTGGCAGCTTCAAAAGTTTGCTTCTCAAACAAATATGTCTTTTATTTTAATATTTTATATAGGATATTTTTCTAGAAAGCAAGACTTTATTTGCCAGAGCTTATTTATTTTATTGTAGTAGTCATTTCTGTGGATGAATAGAAGAATTAAAAATAAAAAGCTATTTAGCCAATTTCATATATAACATTGCACATGTTTAACATGACTTCTATACTCGCGTGAAACAATGTGATTTAACACTCAGACTACCATGGCAACCTTCTTTGTTGTCGACTGCTCAGACAAAACAACTGTATGTCTCCCAGAACCAGTTCTTCTGTATCTTCTGGTGAAGAGTATTGTATATGACCAATATGGCTATGCATATATATTTTATGTGAATCAGTATAGCATTTTGTAATGTCATTCTTTGTATACAAAATGTGAGGAAGATAAGCAGTGAGATGGATTGAGTGTCTGACGCTACCGCGGAATCTAAACAAACTGTGGGCTTTCTTTCTGTTCATTTGCTTTAGTTGCACTAACAGAGTGTTACTGTTCACAGAAAGCGCTAAACTGAGCGTTTTATGCTTAGAAGCTCAAACATGAGTTCATGATCATAAAACTAGTAACTCACTGAAATCTGTTTTCTTCATTGCTAAAACATTTCATTTAAGATGTTAGATACATTATTCATGTGGGCAAGCTTATGTCTTAACTTTGTACAAACTATCATTCTCTATCAGAGAAAGAAGGTTTTTAGCACTTCTGGGCTTTCTTTCTGTTCATTTGCTTAGTTGCACTAACAGAGTGTTACTGTTCACAGAAGTGCTAAACTCTTCTTGAACTTGGACTACATCAGTGTCTAACCAGAGAAAAAAGCAAAAGAGAGATGAGAACGCACATGAAAGAACTCAGCAGAGTGCTCACCTGCCTCCTTATCCTTTCATAAAGGAGACAACCTCGGGGGAAACAGTTTTTCTAATTGTAGCAGCAGTGTTCTATTGTAATTCATGTCATACAGAAACTCCAGCGCTTTTATGTTTTTACATCTAGTTTTACAAGCAGCCGTCAAAGGTAGCAGATGTTTTCCAGATGATATTTAAAGGAAAAATCCCTTTAGGTTATAATTGCATTGGAAATGTATTATCTGTTGTTTATGGAACAACTGAAATGATTATGCTGATATTGTTAACTAAAACTAAAAACGCATAATAAAAACTATTATAAAGCTGGAAATAAAATTAAAACACACATTTTAGATAAAACTTGATCTAAAATGAAAAATTTGAAATGTTGGCATGGCAACTAAATTAATTTTTTTAAATAAATAAAATGAAACTTAAAACTGAATAAAGAAATATTTTAAAAATGGCACATGTCAAAGCAAAAAACAAAATACTAAAAAATAAAACTAAAACTAAAATGAAAAATGGAAAATATACAAAGCAAAATCTAATTCTAAATATTAATAAAAAGTATAATAGCATATTAATAATCCTTAAATAATACTACTAAAAATACTGATAACAACACACTTTCATGGCAATTCAGTTTTTTCCTTTCTCTTTGGAGTGTTACAAGCTCTTTGGTGCATACAAAGAAGATCTGTAAAGGTAAAGGAGATATTCTTTATAAAAAGTTAAGAGTCAACCACACCCCCCTAAAATGGCTCGGTTCAAACACCTCTTAATGTACTTTATTGTCACAGTCGTGGGAAGATGTGTATAACACTCACTCCAAACTCTTCACGCCAAAGAAAGAAGGCAGAACCCCTTTTATTCTCGCTTTTGCCCGCTGCCACCATGTTGATGGAGACGCTGTGTGTTTCCCTTGCTATAAAGAAATTACTTTGCTCTTTGGTTTTCCAACGAGGACACACAACTAGAAATCAGTTGTTAAGCTGTATTTCACCCACTGTTCCTGTAAGTACATTTACATATTTAAAGGATTTTATCACTGCCAATTCAAACGCGAAGCTTTGAGCAGTTTGACTTGCAGGATACATGGTTTTTATGTTTTTACGCTGTGCTATGCAACGCACGCGGTAAAAAGACAGAATAAGTCAGTGGTTCTTAATTCCAGTCCTACGCCCCTCTGCCCTGCACATTTGGTATGTTTTCTCTATTGCATCAGCCGCTTGTTCTATTTGAACTTAAAATGCCCCGCGGCGGGACATCACAGGATATTCTGCCCCTGATTCCAGTTCGAAGCAAATCGAGATGTTCCATTCAAAGTGCATTGAAGTTCAAGTAGATGTGAATTTAAATTGTATTTATTTACAGAGGTATATGATGTCACACTTGTCCGTAGATGAAGACTTTTGCGCAGCGCAAATTCGTGAATGAATTTCCAAGTGAGGTACACTAGGTCAACAGATTTCCCCTGCTTATGGAGTAGGGAGCAATGTGAACACTGTGTAGGGACCAGTCAATCGGAACACAGTTCAATGCACGGAGCTCCTTCTAACGAGCTGATTATCTGAATGTGTCTAACAAGAGAGACATGCAAACTATGCGAGCTGGGGGCCGTGAAAGACTGGAATTGTGACCACTGTTTTTATACTCTGTTTATTATTGTCCCCACTGGATGCAACAAATGCCGTTGTTTATAATGGTGTTTTAAGTTTTTGTCTCTGCTCTCCAGGACTAGATATCTGGCCACTCGGAGCACACCTCGCTTTTTCAGAATGAGGACTTTTGTAAAAATTTATGCACATTTCAGAACGGTGGGGCATAGAAGGAGAAACAATAATTTACGGTATGTGGAAAATAATGTTTTTGAGAACCCCCCCTTACAACTTTCATAAACATTTTCCCATTACACCAAATACACAAAATAATGTTCTTTTTTACTTTAGCATCCATATGACCCCTTTCAAGGTTATGGGGTATACCTTCATGCTAAGCCTACTTTCCCCCCTCTAAAATCACGTTTATGTAAAAAATCGAATTTCATACAAATTCCCCCATGATATCGGGTTGATTTCGGTGCAATTTATATCAAGGAAAAACATGAATATATCTCCACTTCATGTATAATAATAAACCCACTGGCACACTGTATCTTTTTCATATTTAACCATAAAGTACAGAACAAGCAAATGGAAATTTTCAAGTTCAGCACACAAAATCAACTCATTTCATGTTTGAGAAAATATACCCTTCAGATTAATGCGCACAGATTAGCGGTCCCCTCAGAGAGTACCGATTTTGCAGTCATGTGAGTACCGTATGAGTGACAGGAACGACCATTAACGAGCGATAGTAACGCACTAAGACTAGAGTCACTAGGGGTTTCTACTCACAATTGCTCCCTGCTGAGAGCTGTGAGCCACAGCAGGCTAACAATACTAATTTACAAGGCTCCTTAACACAACGCTACATACATAATGCTTTAATACCCGTAATTAAGCCCTCAAACATCAAATTACATAAACTTGATATTCATACGGTACATACATTCAAGGTCAAGGCTGATTATTTGAATTATGGATTTGACGTTTTTAGTGGATTCCCTGCCATCTACTGGGCAAACAAATCCAAATTGTTTAGTTTTATCTCGTTAGGTTCACCTGGCCGTAATGGCATGTTGACTTTGCAACATTACCATGCTACAGATATGCGCTCTAATTTTGTGAATTGACTCCTGATTAATGAGATTTTTATCTTCTAAAAAGCCACTAAGATGAATTGGTTCTATGCGCTGGTTGCTATGTAGCCTTGTCCTCCACAGAGAAGAGGCCTTAGACATTGTTGAAAGCACTTTCACCATAGAAACTACACCACGTTGCTTTGGCAACTTGTGAGTACCTGGCTTGACTTCAGCTGTGGAAATGACAGGACTCCGGGTGTGTGGTCTATCCATTAGTGAATATGTTCACCTGAATGAAATGGTCTTCATTTAATTCATTTTGTGCAAGCGCCTGCACTCATGTGAATATATCTGCTGAGAAAACGGTTATATTGTCACTTAATGTAAATTGTTGTAACATAGTCAAAGATCTAAATTAGCTTAATTGTTCAAACCAGTGGTGGCAAAACGTCTCATTAGCCACTGTACATGGAATAGCACAACCCAGGATCATTGAAAAAATTCACTGAGTTTCCACATAAATATAAAGCAGTAAAACCCGATAACTTTTATTCATTTTTCACCCAAATAATGATTCAGGGGCAGATTATTGATTAACTAAAGTCTTTGTGCAGGGTCCTTGAAAATACTGTGTAAACTAAACTTTTTGATTTTGTATCATATAATCATCTCCATATTATAGATTTTTCTGAGCTAGTAAACTTTCTCACTAGCTCACCTGGTACAGGCATTGTCTTTACAATGTGGAACCATAATCACAAATAAATGAGCTCAAGACTTATAGAAGCACAGATTAAAATGGCTTGTTCCTTTCAGTGAGTGTTTTTTTTTTCTCTCATATTTACTGTTTGTTAAACACTATCAGTTAAATTTAGCGGAATGATTAGTACAGGTTGGTACGTTATTTGCACATAATGATAGACATTTTAATGCACACTCACTGACATCAATTTCCAAACTGCCACCATATGTATAAAAAGTAACATAATAAAACTGCGCCAAATACATGTTCATCTTTTGGATAAAACTGAATGTCCAGTTAGCACAGCTCACTGGAACATTTGACTTTCAATGTGTTGTGAAAAAATGCATGAAGCAACATAATGTTATTTCGCATAAAT
The DNA here is from genome assembly GCF_018340385.1 of Cyprinus carpio. NCBI lineage: Eukaryota > Metazoa > Chordata > Actinopteri > Cypriniformes > Cyprinidae > Cyprinus > Cyprinus carpio. The sequence goes on from NW_024879260.1 coordinate 1,102,869, forward strand.
GTTGCCACAGGCACATATTTTCCAATGAGCCTAGCTTGGCTAAGAAGCAGCAGTCTAAATTGAACCACTACTGAAACTTGAGCATTTATAGATGATGAAGTCACTGGGTACTGCAGTGCTGTAGCAATGTCTCATGAGGGAAAAGATAAGGGTAGGGAATGAAAGCAAGCCAGCTGAGCTGAAACAGCATTTTCAAAGAAAAATGAGAGAGTTAGGTAAAAGGGAGCAAATGGGTGTGGAAAAAATATGAAAGAATGTGAAACAATATAAGAGTGTTCTTAAACTGCTATTCCTTAACAGACAACTTCATATCTTTGTCTTTTGAGAAACCTTTCATTGAAAGTGTCATTAAAGGTCATCCTCATCAAGGCTCCAGAATTGCATTGTGTTCCTGCTGTCACTGCCGAAAGTGTGTCTTCTACATTATAGAGCAGGTGAATCCACAGCACTCTTTCAGCAAAGTGAGGCCTGTCTTGGTTGTCACAAAGGGAGTAGTCTGCTGGGCTCTGGGCGGCCTTCTCCACTGCGGCTTAACACCTACATAGAAGAGTTTCATAGACAAAGAGTTGTTTTATACACAAAGATGTAATGACTTAAAGTAAACCATTTTGAACTGATTTTAACAAAAGTAACAAGAACTTTTGCCCACCACAGATCTAATACTTAAAACATTCTCTATTAGTTTTTAAGAATTTAATATTTAATATTTTTATATCCTTCCTGACTTTTAAGTTATTCAGAATACAAAATAAAATGTGCCTTGTTGCTAGGAGATGTGTGACAAATGAAAACAATGTGTTCTCAAAATATGAAACAATGTTTGGTTTATCCTGACTGGACAGAATCTGAGTCTGAAGCTAAAAAACATGAGACTATCATACACTAAGCAATTTTCTATGAAATCAAGTCTGCAGACTAGCTCTAAATTTTGGCAACTAGTGTCAGTTTGTCCAGACTGTAAATTGGGGCAAAATTCTGAGCAAAAATCATGTACTGTATTACTGTGTGTGAGAGGCTAAGAGTTAGGGCTGTGTGAGAGGCTAAACCATTTGAAACATAGCCAGTGACTAATGTTTTACAAAATGTCCCACCTCTTTTTTGTATTTTAGTCACCCTATATGGAATAAAGAAGTTTCATATTTTTAACTGAATGACCAATAAAATGTATAAACATTTACATTTGTTCTACCAACCATAAAAAGAATGACTTACTCTTGGTTTGAGAGAGCTTTTTGGTAGTTTGGACTTAAGATATTCAGCCATTTCTTTGTCCTCCTCCCGTTCCCTATACAGCAGAAGTAACTATGGTGATTATGGGAGCATGCATTATGGTGAAGACTGACTGTATACTTTGCTATTTATGCATGCCTTCATGTCCTTCAGTTCGCTAAGGTTTTTCAATGTTATTGCTGGGAAATGTAATTCTGAAAATATAATGTGAATTAATGTATCATTGCCAAATTTCTCTTTGTTTTTTTATTGTCATGGGATTCTGCTGGCTTTACAACAGACTTCTGCTTATTGGATTGAATGGTTTGAACATGGTAACATGACTCCCTTTCAGCCTTTGAGAACTGGTTGGAAATGGAAACTCCACTGTGATGTGCTCCACGTGTTTACACCAAGCTGGTCTAAAAATCCTCAGCTGATAATTATTACCTGGGCTCCAATAAGTCATTATTCCTTTGCACTGCTTAATTACAAAAAAAAAAATGCCTAAAACTTAACGAGTTTTTTTGGGGTTAAATGCATTTACATTATTTAATAGAGTAACATCTTTTTTACACAAAGCCCAAACTTAATAAACACTGGTTCAAAAGTCCAGATTCAATGTAAATTTGTGCAGATGCCACAAGCACTGAGCAGATTTTCCTGAATTCAGTTTCTGAAATTGCTGATACAGGATGTGGCAGCATGGCTTTATTACAAATAAAATCCTATTACTTCTGTACTTAGAGGGGTGAGTAATGTTTTTTCCTCAGGCCTTAGACTGAATTCTGTCTGCCCCAGAATTGGAGTTCAGTCAGAGATTTAATAAAGGGTGCAAAATAAATAGTGTGTCAGCCTCCTTCATTTCCCAGCATCCTAAAATCGGCTTACCTGAGGCGCTCAAACTCCCACGATCATCTACTAAAAAGTCTCTGGCCTCCACTAATTTATGAATCTGTTTCAGAAGCTCTTCCTCCTTCTGTTTGTCTTCGTTAGACTTGTCATTATCTGAAAATGGATTTTTTATTTTTTACCAAGTAACAGCTTTCATTGTCATGCTTACTAAGACCAGGTCACTTCTTATACGCTAACAGAAAAACACAAGTGTTTATCAAAATAATTTCTGCAATGCAAGTTTGTAATTAATATATTAGCTTTATTAGTAGTGCATGTTGTGCTGCTTTTAGAAAACTGTAAAAGCAACTGAATACTTGAGAGAGATCTCTAATTTTATCAGTAACCTCAGTAAGCGTATAGTAGAAGGAACTTTAACAGCTGCACTGTAAAAAACATTAAGAGCTGAAACAGTATTTCTTGAATTTTTACTGTAATTTATTCCAGAAGCTTTCCCAGATCTTACCTGGGATAGATAAAAAGCTTTGAAGCTCTTTCTTCAGTCTTGTAATTTCTTTACATAACTGGATATCATCCATCCTAAAACAAAAGAACAGGCAGATATGATAACACCACACTGTTCTAAAGCATGCAGGAGCATTTACAGTCTTCACGGCAAAAAATCCTGCTTCATGAACTAACATTACTGTACCAAATAAAATATGTTACACCAACAAAACTAGCTTTAAAAAATAAAAGTAGCATTTTTACGTAAATAAAAATAACTTATCAATCAAAATTATAGTTGCAGGGGTCACATGTTTTTTTACTGTGTTGAGCATGTAAAAAGCTTCACAGTTACTTTGTAATGTTCGGAATGGAATACCAGCTAAAATCTGCTGAATACGCCATACACTGAACACTGTATACAGTCTTCATTTATTTAATAGTAATTAAAACAGTAAGCTTTATCCTACTTAAACATCTCAAACTGTCATTTTCTACACTGTTGTCACTTGACCTCATGGTGTTGAAAATAAAATTTAATGAAAGCATCCCAGTTTACATTTTGTTCTCAAATTTTGTGTGAAAGCATTGCATTTTGGGATGCAGTATTCCATGCCGTAAGCTATGTTGTTTTTAATGTTCATTTTGGCATTTGCAGTAGGTCACCCCATGTATACAGAAAATTTTGCGTATTATGCTGCAGTATGCCTACTATGTACTACAGTGGCAATGAGAGTCTGAACATTGCCCATTCATCCCGATCTTATTAGTATTCGTAGGTATTTGTTTGTGGTTTACACATTCATTTTGTGTAACTAGCTCCTTTGAGTACCTAACTCCACTCTCATCAATACAAAATCACATCTATACAAGTCAAATAAGAGTATTTAATAATAACAACAGCTTTTTTTTTTCTTCAATATAGATAAGTCTATGTTGAACATCTGGATGCTGCAACACAGTGACAATTTGGGATGCACAAATAGATATTTTTATATGGCAATGAAATTTTATGTGTTTATGATATATTTGTCTTTTTTCCTGTCTAAACACAAGCAAAGATGCTGTCAATATGTTTGCAATGTATTCAGTATTTCAATGTACCAAGCTTTCTAATGACATCACTGGTTATTAGATTAAACTATTTGAACCACTTAAATCATGATATTCAAAGAATTACACATGGCAGCTTTAAAACTCACTGTAAAAAGTCATAACCTGCAAATGTTACCTTACAGCAATTTAGTTTTTTGTGGTATAAATTCATATTTTTGACTTTAATAAAACCATTTAATTAAGATGTTGCCATTTTTTGCATGCTATTTCGTGTCAGATAGTAGTATTTAGAGTGCATTCAGTCCTGGATTTTGATGAAGCTGTACCATTGGATTTCTCTCTGTATCTCTTCGGTTGGGGTTGAGAGAGACCATGGAGGCTGAGCACCAATCAAACACTTGGGAAGAAATGCCCCACTGATTTTGTGATAACCAAATCTCTTCCTCAAACGATTGTGAGGGGAAACCAATATCCATGCATTAGATACTCTGGCAGCATCAAAAAGCAAAGCATTAACATCTTAATGAGGGGCAGCTGGCTGATTGTAGCTCTTGGTAATGGGAACAGGAAGGACAGATGACTGCAGATGTGATGGTGAGAAGGATCTCAGATCAGCTTTATGAACCACTCAAGGCTTGTGGGTTTGCCTGTTGACTGTCAATTATAATTGACAAAATTGGTTATTACATTCATATAGTAGTTTAATGTAGTGTGTTTATCTGGAATGTGAAAATGTAATTAAAGAAAACACTTCTGTTAATCTAAAAACATTAATGACATGGATACACTTTGAATTCATTTTGAAGTGTTTGAGATACAGAACAAAACCAAAACATAAATATTAATATGTAAGGGTTCATTTACAGTCCGTGGGTTGTTATTGCTAAATAAACCCAGAAAGGGTGATTAGGACCCAAATTGGACTGTGAATAATTGATTTGAGTTTAAACTTATTTTATCACATGCAAAGAAAGAGACTGTAGAGTGATTCATGAAAAAAATTGCCTGGAACAATGGTAGGTTATACAGGTAAAATGGCATTTTTAATTTTAAACATGAATGTTAACTATAACTATAAAGTTATAATAATTGTTCAAATTCTATAAGAACAGGGAAGTCCACAGCTGTAACTGTACTAGCTGTACTGATATTGTTGGAATTACTTTCAGAATGATTTTCGTCATTGGATGAATGATAAAACAACAACAACAACAACAACAAAAAAAACATTGAAGTCCAATCAGAATTCACCAAAGAATGTTAACAAAGTTAAGCCCGAGACACACTGCACGATTTTAGCAATCCTCTAAGATCACTCCAGATCACACAGTATAACATGGATCTACGCATGTTACTATAGAAGAATAAAACATCATCAGCATGCAGTAAACAAATGAGCATGATGAATCACACACTTTAGCAGTTGTAGTTTTATGTGTGCTAAAAAAAAATGGAAGTGGCGAAAAGGAAGGGATGAGGAAGCTTGCTGTAAAGCGGTTGTATATTTTAAGCATGTCGCATTGATTTCATGACCACATTTTATTGGCTGGTCTGTAAACATGGGTTGTAGCAGCAAACTCACTGTGCAGTGATCATGCTGAATTTCTGACACACTGTCAGAAAATGATCGTAAGAGCTATCTTTGGTCCATAGCCAAGACCAGAGACTCAATTCTCCCCAACCTAAAAGCCTCGGCATCCATCTAAAGTTCTATGACCAGAAGAATATTAAAATGCAGGCAAATCAACTCATTAACCATGTTAGGCTTGTCGCCTTCCACTGTCAATTGCGCTCTTTTCAGTTGTATGTCATCAATCTGGCAACCCTCATGAGCTTGAGTGTGACCGATGCGCCGCGATTTAGCAAATCGAGGGGAGCGAATTTGTAAATCGTGCTTTACAATTTATAAATCAGTGAACGAAATAGTATAGCCATCGGGAGCGCCAATAGTAATCATGTGCGGTTTAGTACATTGAGAGAGAACAAATTAGTAAATTTATGCGTAGTTAGCCTCTATTATTTCCTGCATGACATGTGTGGGGCTCCGTAAATTTGGCCTACTGTGCAGTTGACCAATATTTAACAAGCTTTGATGACTATTGATCTGAAAAATTCAAAATGAGTTAAAAGTTAACTATTAAAAAGAACTGCTGAACATTATCAGGATCCTGCCCTCCTACGGTCTTGTCAGTGTTGTCTTTGTTTCATGTTTCCTTGTTTGTGTTGTGTGTGAGCACACAAAGGCTTTGTCTTTGTTTGTGTTTTACCATGAGCTCTTCTTGTCCTGCCTCCTTATTACCCCATAACCACGCCCCTTTGTTTAGGTTTGCCACCTGTTCTTCACATTCTTTCCTTGTTTAGTCCTTGTTTTTCTGGGTGTTCTCACCTGTTCCTCATGTTCTCAGCTCCTTTATATTGTTCTCCCTTTCCCTCTTGTTTTGCCAGTTTGTTACTCTTGTCTTGTCCACAGAATGTGTTCCTGCCTGTCATGTCATGTCCACAGGGTGCTTCCTAAGCTGGCCACTTCTCCTTTCATGGCCACAGATGCTGAGGCAGAGGCGTTCATTTTGCCTGTTCCAGCCATGCAGGCAGTGCCATTTCCAAGCATGCTAACTTCCCCAGTTGCCTCTACAGATGCCTGTTCCTGCAAGTCATGTGGAGTCAACAGATATTCCCTGTTAGTCCAAGTCACATGTCCACAGAGGCCATTCCTGAATGGCCCACTCTCATTGTGTGCCTGACCACGAAGGCCATTCCAGCACCTCTCATTTTCCCTGCCCATTTCATGGCCACAGGGGCCATCTCACAGGCTACACCACTCGCACTGATCACAGCCAGCATGGAAGGCCGTTTTTTCCCCCAAGAGCAGCCTGTTGTCAGGCGGCCCGGCTGGGGCCTTTCTGAATCTCTTATTGTCCACAGCCTAATCAGAGTCTAACAAGAGATTCTAGCCACCACGCTACTATGGCCGCTTAGTATAAAGATTCCTGAAGAAGGGCCCCAGGGAATCCGCTTCAGAGTCAGGAGACCTCCAGAGTGTGCTATGGAGGAGGGGATGTTCTACATCCGGCTCCAGATAGAGCAGTTGCCACGAGCTAAGCTGGAAAGAAAAAGAACTGTTTTAAGCTCACTCCACGCTCCAGAGAGAAACAGTCCCACAGACCCTGCTCCTGAGAGAGCAGTCCCACAAGCCAGCTATAGAGGGAGGTTGTTTCACCAAGCCCGGCTAAGAGAGGGGAAGCAGGAGTCCCCGGGCCAGCCCCTGAGTCTGCCCCAGTGTTAGCTTTCTGCTGCAGGCCCAGCCTGAGTGTTGGCTCCTGCCCCCTGAGAAAACTTTCCAGAGTCAATGTCAAGGTCTGATCCTGCTACCCTTAAGGGACACCCCAGAATCTGTCCCAGAACCTGCTCCCAAGGCATGCAACTTCCTGTCAGTTCTGTCACCCTCCCGATTCTGCCTCGTCCAGGAAGCCCAGTTGTAAGTCCAGACCAGGTCACAGCTGCCAGTTCCTGTTACCAAGAATGATACCAATCAAGCTCTCATGCCTCCCTTCCCACCCCTCTGTGTTTCCCAAGTTAGTGGTTCCATAAGGCCAGGAACTCTTGGTCAGCCCTGCTTAACCATTCCCTCTGAGCTTTCCACCCTCTCTGTCCACTCCCCTGTGTTTCCTGGCGCTATTTTGAGGACTTAAAGCCACTCCCTTTTTTGTTTGGTACCTCATTGGACTTTGCATGTGTGGTAGCCTGGAGGTAAGCCCATTTGGGGAGGTAATGTCAGGTCAGGATCCTGCGGCTCACAGTCTTGTCAGTGTTGTCTTTTGTTTTATGTTTCCTTGTGTGTGTGCTTGAGAGCACATGGCTTTGTGTCTTTGTTTGTGTTTGCCACATGCTCCTCTTGTCCTGCCTTCTTGTTACCCATTACTCCTACCCCTTTTTAGTCCTTGTTTGCTGAGTGTTGTCACCTGTTCCTCCATGTTCTCGGCTCCTTTATATTCTCCCTTTCCCCTTCTGTTTTTGTTTTGCCAGTTTATTATTCTTACTTTTCTGTGTTACTAGTTCTTCTTACTAGTTTTTGGTGATACTGAGTATTCCCTGCCTAATTGACTGCCATCCTGGACTGGACCTCCCGTGGTCGTTCTCTCCAGCTTGCTTGTCTTCAGATCCTTTCCCTGCTTATCGTTTGGACTGTTCTCTCCCTCCCCTCCTCCCTTTCCTATGTCTTGTCAGCTAGTTTGTCTAATTAATAAATCTGTTAACACTCACTCTGCGTTTGACTCCTCCCTCCAGACCCTTGACAAACATAAGTTCACAAATAAAATGTATTGTTTAAATTGTTACTGCCTTGAGTTTATTATTTTGGAATAAATGTAAAATGCGATTAAAAACACTAACTTGATTAGATTCATACTTGGCATTAATAAATAGAGATATTGACTGTGATGTTAAAGTGAAACATATAAAAAATATAACTGTGTTTTTTGCTTTCTCTTTCTGATAGTGTAAGTCAACAAAACATGATTTAAAACAACAACAACAAAACAGAATTTACATTTTGAAAAAAAAAAAAAAAAAAAAAAAAAAAAAGAGGACTTTGCCTCTTTATTTCAGTAGAATTTTACCGTGTGTATATCATAAATATGTACACATGTAAACATCTGTTTACTCACATGTGTATCTCAGCTCAGATTCTCCTCCCTGATCAAAAATGTCTCTGATCCAGTTCAATCTTATAGAGTTACTGCCTCTCTATGTCTCCCACTGTGATAGTAGAGTCTGCCATTGAGACCACATCTGCCTCTGAAAACACAGAAAACAAGAAGATATTGACTGAAGCCACACTGATCACGACCACAAAGAGCTGAATACAGCTCAGATTGCATTCTATGTAAGAAAATATCAAGTTTAATGAATGTCTTCTCTCTCAAGATTAGCAGTGCTTGTGGAGGATTTCTGAAAAAAATGAGATACATTTCAAGATGCACCAGTCTATTAAGAAATTAATTCACCATCATTACAACCACTGAGGCCTCTTTACATATCACGATTAAAGGAAGCTTGAAAGCCTTCAAAACCTCTACAATTCCTTCTAACAGGTCTATCGTTACTACCTTCTTCCCATTCTTGAAGAGGTTCTCAAAACCTCTTCACAGTGACTCCCAGCAGTATTCCTCAGCCTAAATAAATCAGCTATCAGCAGCAGCAAAAAAAGCAGCATGTCCAGGTTACCTGCCTCGGCTTGCAAGGGTTTAGGAGGCCTAGCATAACTCTTCCCCTGATCCTACAATTGGTTATGTCACTGCTGATATCACCAGGGGCATTGTGTGCACTATCTCTTTTCTCATGAGTGGCATAGTAGCTTAGGTTATGCTAGGCTGAGGCTATCCGCGTTCTGTCAGTTTTTACCTCGGCTGAGTGGCCACTCCAGTGTGTTGTGAGATGGGGAAACATGACAATATTCAGAAAAAAAAGGTTTCATTTGTAATAAAGCCTTGTTTAGTTGTTTAGATCAATAATATATTTCTTCAAACAATATAACATGTCTTCATTTTGTTATTTAAGGGAGTAACAAAGCCACTGTATTAACTCAAATTAATCAACCAATATTTGGCCATTTTGGATATTTTTTTCTCTGTTCCCATCAGCTTTTATTTATTTAAAAAAAAAATTGTCACACCATTTAACAATTTTGAATCAAATTTGAGGTGAAAAAAATGTTGACCAGCAACCTAAAAAAAATACATACTTCCTTTATACTTTTCATATATATTTACCCTAAATGTAAAAAACCAATATTTAAAGTTTAAACGTTTTATCTAAATTCTTATTCTATAGACTTTTTTTAAAACAGATTACTAAGCTTTTTTATATTTCTAAATTATCTAAAACACAGAAATGGGAACAATAGCTAAACATGTCTTCCTCTCTGATTTTAGATTAATGGAATTTGACCTTTACCCCTTTCTTATTTGGGTCACAAGCCTCTTTGTATCTCAAACGCGCCATCAATAGGTGTCTTCAGGACAGGCACTGGTCCAAAGGCTGACACTAAAACATTTTAAAATCAAATTATTCTTGCGAAAAGAGCTGTTCAAAAATCGAGCTAGGCCAGGAGGCAAGTTGCTCCTTCATGTGCAAGTTAAAAACTTCCACTGAATCACTGAGGCTTTTGATGGTAGGTTAGGCATTCATAAAGGAAAATCATTCAAATGTGCTCGACGAATTAAAAAAGCAGTAGACATTACAATGGTAGTAACAGTGCATATAAGAAAAAAACTCAATAAGTTGCTGCAAAAGGAATTTCTGGGTTAGACATGTAATAAAAAAACAAGTTATATAATACTAATAATAATAATAATAATATATAATAATAATAATAACATTAATAAATAAACATTTTAAAATAAAATTTGTGATTTGTCATACAGGGACTTCCAGGAATGTAGTTTTAAATTCTTTTTCCCACCATAACTAACATGGAAATTTTAATTTTCACCATGGGGGTTTAAGATAACTAACAGTGAACGAAATTGAAAGGTTGTATTGTAGCATGCTTTAGTCCTTTTTTTCCTGTGAAAAATAGAAAATATATTAGTATAGTATTATACAGTTACTTTATTTTTAATTATAACAGTTGATGATTAAGCACCTGGAAATTGATTTTGAAATGACAACAGTTGCTTTAACCCCGGATGATCTCCATAAGTTTAATTTTATTTTGCAAAAGATTTTATTATTAAGTTTCAGTAAATGAGTCTCAGAAGCAGCAAAAAGGGGGGGGGGGAAAAAGGTGCTGTGCTGCGAAGCATTAGCAATGTAATTAACGCCCAGGGTAATGACACTGTAAACTCTCCACAAGAGCTATGGAAACACATGTTCTTCTATCCTGAATCTACTTTCCCATTTCAAACAGTCACCACAGCATGCATTCCTACATAAAATCTCTAATCCATGATAGAGAAGGTTAATTTATTAAATGGCTACCTTATGAGACGCAGCGGTTTTCAGATCGCCCGCATAAACACTTTTTCCAACCTGAAACTAAAATTCTTTCAAAACAGCAGACAGGTACCATCCTGGTGGCATTCAATCTGTCACAAACAAAACCCATGGAGAATAGAGTGCAAGGTGTGTGATCGTCTATAAAGTACTTTCCACCAATACGTGTTTGACCAGGTTTTGATACCGAGAGGTGTGTAGGGATACCTGTTTGGCTCCACATCTGTTTTCAAAGTTCTTGCATCTCCTCAGGGAGTGCCATAACGACAGGATGCTCTGCGCTTTTCATCCATATCACACGCCACTGAAGGTCTATCTTAGAACGAATTATCCTGACTTAGTTGAGACAGGCAAAAGCAAGAGGGAAAGCTCTCTAAAATAAGGCAGCGGATCCAGCCGGTTTCTCGTCCCGCTGAGGAAAATAGAGTCAGCTTGGATAGCCTAGACCTCATTACGCAGCCGGCGGCAGTTACAATGCTATCCTGAGTCCGTGGACGACATCTTGTTGGGTCATCAACCTCATCAACAACAAAACAAACAACATTTCTGTGTCGTCAGGGTAACTTCAAGTTTATTTCCTAACGCGACTTCTCCCTTCGTCTTCTTCTGTCTGTCATCTAAATATCGTAACTGTGTTAATAAATCTGGACCCACGATTTGTTGCAAATACTTTGGAAAACGCTACATTTATTTAGCATTTTATTTACAAAATCAAATCACATATTTACAAAACAAGAGGGTCAAATTACACTATTGTGGCAAACTTTTGGCATCAATGAATGCCATGAAAATCTCAAAAAAAAAAAAATAGAAACTGAATTAGGTTGATAATCATATTATTGTGATCATGTTTGTTCTTTAAAATAACATGCCTGGCATTACTGGAAAACTGGGATTATTGGCCATACGATCAGAACAGCTGGAAAAAGAACCCCAAGGATATAATTCAGAATGTACAGAGATTGATGCAAGCAACATTACAATATTGGCACCATAATTATTGTGTTGTAAAAGAAAGACCTTTGACTCTTGACACCAGCTTAATGCACAACACACCCTTTCAAATCTTAAAGCTTGGTGTAACAATAGTGCCTGTTCTACACACCATCAATCACATAGACAGTAATTAAAAATACATATCCTTTATGCTTTTTTTTATTTTTAAACAGTTTTTTGATGCTATAAAACCTTCTTATGGAAGGTCCTAAATTTGTAAACATGTATAGTGGGATAAAAATAAAAGCATAAAACAAAGAATGTATAAAAGAAGTGCAAATCATTAAGGTAATGTCAGTTTCTCTGAAACACTTGGTCATATGGCATATATTTTATGTTATACAGACATACTAACCACTGCACCTGCATTATACTGTAATAAACATTTACTCTGTTTTTCTGGTGGAAAATCCAGATGAAAGACTGGCAGTGTGTGGAGAATTCTCTTTTTCACATACACTTAATGTGCACATTCAAATGAACAGGTTGATTGTTAAAGCTGAAAACAAGTAGTAAATCCTACTTCTCTGAGAAAAGAAAAATCAATACCACGACTGCATTAGTGTTAGTGATTAAGCTGTGTTATACATTAAAATACTTCCTGGACCGATCAACTGTGTGATTCACCAGATATATAAATATTGTATATATTGCAGTAAAAACTGCTTGGTGAAGTGTCTGAGCTGATCACTTGATCACCGTGGCGGACACTACTGCACAGGCATGGTTTAAAAACACATTACACATACTGCAAAGTGTCCAGAAACTGGCCTTTATGTTGACAGCAAGCAGCCTCCCGTCCCCGATCCTTGTTCGTTTAGTCGATTTCTATTCCAGCAAATGTGTTAAGATGGGCACGGAGAGTGAATCCTTTGCTCACTGTATTTGCTGAGTCCAGTATCACTGTCACCTCCTGCACATGAACTTTGACTTCAAGGATTTTTGAATGTAATATCCAGGGTCTCGACATGGAAGCAACCTCATGCGTGCTATGTGTTAGAAAATAATAGTACAATGTAAAGAAATCAATGGTTTCATCTAATCTGTATCACCACTCCAGAAGACCAGAAGAAGGGCATTTTTAATTCTATGTCTTAATTATTCTTTAAATTAAATTTTTTTAAAGAATACACTACTATGTCAAAAGTTTTAGGGTCAGTAAGAGTTTTCTTGTTTTCATACGTAATACTTTTATTTTGCAAAGATGCATTAAATGAATCCACAGGGACAGCAAAATCATGTCACATTGTTGTTAAAAAAAAATAATATTACAAATAATATGCTGTACTTTTGCAATGTGACAATAATACAAACTGTTACTTGAGCATCAAATCAACATATTTTAATGATTTATGAAGGATCATGTCACATTGAAAGATTGGAGGAATGGCTGCTGACAATTCAGCTTTGCTATCACAGGAATAAATTTAATTTATATATATATATAGATATAATATATATATATATATATATATATATATATTATAGATCTATATATATATCACCACTTAGTTAAAATGATAACATGAGCAGAAAAAGCACTGCTTTCTTACCTCTCAACGTTCATAAATTTCCTTCGAAAGTCTTTGTCCAAACGTACTGTGAAAGTTGAAAAAAAGTGATCTGGCGTCTTCAATTTAAAATTGCATGTCCTGATCTTTGTCTCCTAAAAAAGAAGCAAATCACAGCATAAATATCTGAACTTAATCAGATATAAGTTGCATTTACCAACAACAAACAGTCCAACAGAGAGTTAAAAAAATCAGACAAACATAGATAGATAGATACTAAAATATATATAAAATATATTTTCCAGAAAAGTTTTGTCTTAGCCAGACCTACCGTGATATTCTTTGGCTTTGTGTCACTGAAAGTGACTGTGAGACAGTTGAGATCTACAAAGTGGGAAGTAAAATCATCATTTATTTAAAATTGGTCAGGTTGAAGTTAATGTTTATCTAAAGTGATTAACAAAAACAAACACCTTTTCAGTCAAATCATGTAACTTTACCTTCAGTTTTGTTTTGTGGTATTGCTGAAATCTGGGCGCCTGTGGTTCTGAGTGAGAACCCTTTCTCAACCTCCCTGTTGCTTAGCGACACCTAAAGGGAATGTGAAGGGCCATATGAGGTCAACTAAGATTTGCTGGTCACTTAATTTTTAATTCTAGAAAAAATCCTTAATGTTTCTTTTTGACTTAAGAACAACACTGACTGGAAAACCGACCAATCAGCAACACCAGTCATATTGTATGTGACAGGGTACGTGAAAAATACTCTGATAACAACAAAGACAGCATAATTGATACTCACTTTTAAGTAGCTAAATGAGATCAGTGCCCCACACAGCTCGGCAGGCATCTTCTTCTGTTTGACAGTGTCTAAGGAAAGAATGTTGACTGTAAATACTGGCTGAATGAACTGCTGGCCTAAATTTGGGGTGGCAATGGCTGTACTTATCCCAAATTTGGTTATTGAATACCTTTATATCCAGCTTGGGCCATTCTAAACTCTGGAAAATCCACTTCCAGGTCTGTGACAAAAAACTTCTTCCACAGGTTCTTTGGACTTGTTGGAAAAGTAAATCTACAAAAATAGAATAGAAAATAAAAAACAAGAATGGTATGTTTTATTTAAAAAGTGTTCTGTAGATCATTCAACAGCCTAAATAAGGACCTAAACAGCTTGACCTTCTGCGCTTGAACTGTGGCTCAGTAGGCTACTTTATCTACTTTTTATACTGCTTTCACATCTTTTATGCTTATTTTGTATATAACATATTTATTGGAAACTTCCGAAAAAAAAAAAAAAAAACTAGTTTCTTCTACATGTAAACTTACTTGGTGACTAAATTACTTCTGAAACTCATGCCATCATAGCTGAAAAACTAACTACGTAAAACAGTACAAAAGGGCATTCATTCTCACCTTGATGTAGAAAATGTTGAAGTACGGCTGTTGTCCCATACGCACATAATATGAAATGACATCAGCTGAGAAAAGGTCAGATTCTTGTGGTTTGCCAGTGCCGGACTGGAAGATTAAAAATAAAACAAAGCAAAACCAATTGAAGTTAATTTTAATTTTAAAGTTATAATGACATCATTCTTTGGGAGTGATGTTTGATGAATTGAATGTGCACTTGTAGTGTACTTGTGTATTAAAAACAAACAAAAAACAAACAGAAAAAATGTACTTGCAGATAAAATACATTAAAGAAATAAAAGGTCACTTAAGTGTACTTAAAGAGAGTACACCTTTGTGACTTTCGTAACACACTTTAAGTACAATTTTACAAAGTGCACTGTTATAAAGTCAAACCATTCACCATTACAAATGTGTAATTACAAAATTTAAGTACATGGCGTAAAAGTGTAAATAGAAATTACATTAAAGTATATTTTAGTTTACCATAAATGCTTGTCACCATGGTTAGGCAGTACAATTTAGCCATATTACCAGGATAATAGAAGTAATTATATAATTACAAATAAAGATGTACTTAAATTCTACTTAAGTGGGTCAAAAAAAGCATGCTAAAGTTCAGCATTTAATAAAAACTATAATTTATAACCATAATATTTTTTAATTTAATTGCAATTAAGACAAAAACACCATTACATTTAATTTGCAACTTAAGTATAGGTCTTTTTCTGTAATGTGAACTCTTAAGTATTTTAAAAGTATGCTTATCTGTAGATATGTCATGAGCATGGTAATGTAAATATATCTGGGATTAAACACTGGCATTTATTCACAAACTTCTCAATATATAAATCTTTAAACAAACCTAACAAATTTGGAAAAAATTAATGTGTAAGCTACACTGGCAAGAGTAACATGTTTTTCACAAAGAACAGTTGCTAGCTTTGAATTTACACAAGGAAATGCTTGAAAAAAATACCTGAAAGAGAAACTTTTAAACTTCCTCATTCCATACAAGTATGTTCATATTTCTTACCCAAATATGGCTAATATGCTAAATATCTGCCCATCTTTTGACATACCGTTTTTGCAAGATCAGGGAATCATCTGTCCAAGACTACAGATATTGCAATCGTACCACGGATCCACCATTCCAAGATAAGAGCCCCAGAGCACAGAAGTTATTGCTTGTAGAAGGCACATTATCCTAAAACAGATATTCTGTAAGTTCATGCTAGTTCTGCTAAAATGGAATACACTTTTTTTGATGAAAGTAATCAGTTTTCATCTCAGTACACTTGCTGAAGTTTCCCAAGGGAGGGAAAGGGTATTTACCTTCACAGGAGAGGCTGTAGATGACTGGCGAGCAACAGGGATGTAGTACATCTGTAGGTTGACTTTCGTGGTAAGAAACCGTCTCCTGGCTTCCCGTTTCCTGTAAAGCAAAGCCAAAATGTTGTTGTTCGAAACTTAATTCAATCATAACAGAACCCTAAACACAAAGGTGTGAAAGCATTTAGGGATCTGATGATCTTAGAACAAGGAAACATACAGAAAACTTCCTTAATTACAAAGAAATAAGAGGCTTCTTCAATAGACAATAATTGAAGTGATCAGTTTTTAGGGTCTGTACTCTGTACAGTATGTTTATTCTATACCAAACCCAGAAGCCAAGTTACTTTTAATCGACAGTTTATTTGAATGTTGTCACTGTTTCAAGCCTTTTTCAAGAATATTAACTTGTTCCCTTTAAGTCAAGTAATTCCAAAAATATCAGATGTCAACTGTCCAAACAACTGAATTACATTATAATGAACAAGCCTCATTAAAAGGATGAAATTACTGAAGAAAGTAACCTTATTAAAAGGTTAGTTCACCCAAAAATGAAAATTAGCCCGTGATTTACTCACCCCCAAAGCATCCTTGGTGTATACTGTATGACTTTTATTCTTTCAGACGACAGTTTCTTTCATACGACAGTTAGCGCAAGCTAGAGAACACGGTTTATAATGCTTTAAATATGGATAATTTTCTTACAAAATCATTGATTCGCTACAGGAGGCCTTTATTCACCCCCCGGAGCCATGTGAGGCACTTTTTTATTATGGATGGATGCACTTTATTCGACTTCTTTTGGACTGTTGAATGAAAACACCCACCCACTGCCATTATAAAGCTAGGAAAAGTCAGGACATTTTTTAAATATAACTCAGATTGGATTCCTCTGAAAAAAGAAAGTCTTATACACCTTGAGGGTGAGTAAATCATGGGCTTATTTAAATTTTTGAGTGAACTAACCCTTTAAGTAGTTTAGTGAAATCTTGTATCATTATTTATAAGAAAAAAAACATCACTCTTATAAATATAAAAAAATAATTTGGTATAACCAACAAAATCTCATGTGGTGCAGAAACATGCAAAAAAACCATAAAACAAGAAAATTATATGAAAAGGACCACTTCAGACCCCCATGATTATGTGTCAAATGCAATAAGTCTCTTAAAAAATCAAACACCCCACAAAATTAATATGAATTCAAGAATACATCAACAAAAAATCTAATGAAATTCAACCACCAAATAAATTAAAAAGACGCGTATTAATGCGCTCTTTAAATAAAAAAGAGTTCCTCAAAATAGCAACGCGTCAACAATGCACCTGAACACACCTCATTTTCAGACCAGCACGCCCATGAGTGCACCAGTGGATGCAAATGCATTTGCTATTTAAACAACGCGGCACAGGACGGGAAAATGAGAACTGCATTGGGCTGAAACTAGCAACATACCACTTGCGCCGCAATTGCGCTGGGTGTATGATAGGGCCTAATTTCTCCTACCTTAACCAGTAGTATGCCCTGGCTAGCCTTCCCACTGCCCGGTCATCTCCCATCACCACTATTTTAGCAGTGTAGTCCCGTTCTTCCTTGGGCAAGGTGGTACTACTATTTCCTGCTCTCCTCTGCAATGTGCCACTGCTGCCAGCGGTTCCCGTCTCCTCCAGCACGTCCTGCATCAGAGCCATGCTTTCGGTGACAGACGGCTTCAGCTTAATTCCTCCACGCCGTGACAGTCGCCCACTGGTAATTTCAGGCTTTATGGTTTTTCCTCCAGGAAATTCCATGTCAGAAGCCTCAGTTCCCTGGATGTCACGCTCTATACCACTGTCCGTCGACATGACAGAGTACCGTGGCATGTCTGAGTTAAGGTCTGTGGGTAAGTAAGACATATAGAAGTCCTCTGAACTCATCAGGCTTTCACTAAAAGATCCAGAACGGATGAATTTGGCCAGTTCTCTCCCTGTGGGCATAGAGGATGAAAATGAATGTTGTATTTTAGTGAATAGCCTCAAATCTCTTGAGTTTAGATGAGTTCATGTATGCTAAGATCTATTTCTATGTGATTTAACCCTAAAAATACCTTTCTTGCTATACTCAAACAAAAACACTAATAAAACCTGATAAAAAAAAAAAAAAAAAAAACATTTATTTTACAGTGTAGTAATCTCACTGGAATCTCCTTTAGAGTATCAGATCTCAACAATGTCACAAACAATGCTCAGATTCAACAAGAGACCAACGTCTGCAGTCATTCAATCAATGCATTCAATGCAATCAATCAATCAATCAATCAATCAATAATTGTTAAAGGCTATTAACACTAACACACACACCAACAAAAGAAAGCAAATAAGTAGCTGGGATAAAGACATGGGGAGTTAAGGACACTCGTCACATTTGGCGCAAGTTCGAATCCACTTTTTTCCAATTCCAAACTTATTCCTATCATATATTAGCTTGTTTATATGCAGAAGAAAATATTCAAAATGTGCTTATAAAACACTAATGGGTATTTAATAGTGGGAATAAAGCTTTTTACAAGCATTTATTAGGCCTATACTTGAAACTATGTGGTCCTTCCTGGACCTATGAGGACACTTTTACTGACCTGCAGGTTAGTGGTAGGTATAGGGAGGCCTTTAGGGATAGGGACCAGTTAGGTCCCAAAAACGAAGCATTCAATTATGATTTTAATAATTATGCAATGACTATGTTGCATACTTTTTTTTTTTTTTACTATTTTACTACAATACACTGAGGTGTAAATAGTATCTGGTACAACTAATTTTAATTATTAATTATAATTATCTTGCAACACTATTAGTACAAATAGCCCCTGCCAAAACATTTTTGTAAATGAATCCCACTTACAGATCTCCTCCTCCTCCCACCACAGATGGAAACTCATCTCCGGATTGGGAAGCGGAACATCACACAGGGAGCCGCTGGACAATAGACCTAAAACCCAAAACCGTCACAATGACACCACAAACAAATCCTGCTTCCTGATCCGGCTACACAAGTTGGATATCAAAAAAGGAGGGAAAAAATAAAAAATCTAGGTCTTTTATTAGAGGAAAAAGGCTATTTTGATACAGATGGAGTTGGTCAAGAGTATTTGTTTGTTTATGTGAGGGAGTATAGGTAAGAATATAGAAACAGTGCAGAATAGAATAGAATAGTTTTGTAGCGTACCTTTCTTGGTGTTACTGAGGATCTGTAAGTATAACTCTTGTAGTTTCTGTCTGGTCTGACCCCGATCACCTCTGTTACTGCCTGTGCTCTGGTCTACTGTTGCAAGCACTTCATTAAGGTACGACTCCACATCCTGGTCCATTTCCTGACATATGCACAGACAGGTAATCAGACACACAAACACTTACACAGAAAGCCACACAGCATGAAATCACACATGCAGATGCACACACAAACATACAGCCATAATTCAGAGAGACACATATGGGATGTCCTGTGGATTTCCTTTCCTGTTGCTTTAATTTTTCTGAAAATAAACTGCAGACGGCTAACGTTTGGACAGAGACAGAGAGATGCTGACCTGCACTAAATGCTCACCCATTGTCTCCATCATTGTATAGTCTCACAACTAAAATGATAGAGTACTTAGACTGTTATACACAGGTTAAATGTAGGTACAGACCATTTCCTATTCATTTAGAATAATGAATCCTTTCTCTTCACATAAACTTTTTAGCAGAGGGACAGTTTTGACTAGGTAAGAGCAAAATGGCATGTTGAACTATGTCCCAGGGATCATTTCTGATTCACAGCTGGTTGCTGTGACAACATGTAACATCTGAATACTTGTACTCTTGACCCTTACTCATACAGAAGCCTGTGATTGAGTGTGACTGTGGATGACTGGCATATGAAATATCATCTCTTTGTCACATCCGTCAAAATAATACCAATTTTCCAATTACCCGCTTAAGAAACATTTATTATAACAGTTGAAAAAAAAGTATTGCTGCTTAATAATTTTTCTTTTAAAAATTATTTCTATCATTTTTTTTTTACCTTTATTTCGACAAGACAGATTTGACTTTGAATTGACAGACAGCGAAGTGGGAGAGCGATGGGGGCAGAATTGGGAAAGGTACTAGAGTTGGGATTTGAAACACAGGACACCAGTTGCGCAATGCCGCTGTATGTTGGCGTGCTGCCCATAAGGCTATCAGTGCCAACTGCTGTTTAATGTTTTTGTGGAAAATGTGTTTTTTTTTAAGACTCTTTGATGATTAGAAAGTTCCCAATGAATGGAATTTATCTGAAATAAAAATTATTTGTAACAATGTAGTCACTTTTCATAAATTCAATGCATCCTTTCTGAATAAAATAAATTTATAAAAAAAAAACTTACTGATCCCAAACTTCTTCAATTGCGCCTAACTTATATTACATTGTTTTACCAGATGTTCAACAAACAATGAAGTTTGAAAAGTTATCGTATCATTTATGCAGCATCATAATGTTTTATCTCTGTATGCATTACTTGGATACTGAGATATGCATTAGTCAGTTTCAGGATCTAAGATTTGTTTGTGAACTTCTTGGCTATGCTAGTCCACAACTAGCTTTTCTAGACAACATCACTGACCTGCAAAGCATCATTGAGAGAGGGCCCGTGACAATCCTCTCCCAGTGCTGCCTGAAGACTGTGCTGCACTACACAGCGCATCAAGCTCAATGGGTTCCGGAACATTCCTTGAGCCTCAATGTCAGCCTTCAGAACAGTGCTAAGAGACTCGGAAAATACTGCAGGATCCGCAAACACAAACACCCTGAACATGGCAGAGAAAGAGAGAGAGAGAGAGAGAAACATTGATCTGATTCACTTCTAACTGGGCTGACATGAGGTTTATTTGATAAAGCTTCCCGCTGACTTCAGCAGCCGCATCAACCTCAACCTCATGTAGACTGGAAGCAATTTTTACCAGTTGAAAACATTCAACAATATGATAACAGGCTTTGAAATATTTGGATGCACAACATATTAAAACTGTTGACTTCACAAAAATTACTATGCCGGTTTTCCCATCTACTCCTATGTTATGTGGTGTTGCATTAGAAAAAAGGCACACCTAGACCAACTAAGCAAATAATTTGCTTATTATATTTTTTCTGATAATAAGCCCTAGTAACAATCGTTTCCTTATTCCCTTCTAGTCTTAACTATGATTATAGCTTAAGATAATTAGAAGAAACCCTCATTATAAGGTGTTCCAAAGCTGAACAATCTGGTATTACAGGTTTCAACAATTAGTAAGATTAGTAAGAAACTCAATTCAAAGATATGCTGTCAAGTTCAAAGTAATATAAACAACATTTTAAAAAGAAAGATTAGGGCCCTGATTGCTCCAAAAAGACAAATGGCACCATACTTTATCTATATATAATTATGTTCACATACAGTAGATGTCCTAGTAGAGTATTCACAGATGTAGTGCATCAGTATTTATACAGATATGCTCCACTAATGTTCGACAACCAGAAAGTGGCTAAATAGTGTTTGGGTAGCACAATACTTTAACACAATGTAAATGTGTTAAGTAAATTCATAAATACATTCATAAACATACTGTTCATTGTTAATTTCATTCATTCATTTAAAATGCAATAATTTAATAAACTTGAAATGTATTAGTATATACATATAAAAAATTTAAATTACCCAAGACTAACAAATACTGTAAAAGTTTATTGTTATTTAATTATAACTATTGCATTAATATTAAAGTATAACCATGAAATCAAAATGGTCAATTCTTATTTGTTTATATGATGTTGCAGTGTTTATTATAAATTATTTATCTTTGCACATCATATAAAAAATTAAAAATTAATGCTCCAGCAATATATCACTCAGATGAAAACAATAACAATCTAATCAACTCTAATGAACACAATTAAGTCTTGCCTACGTTTTCCTCCTATTGGAGAAGCGGTTTCATAATTTCTGTTTTATGTTGACTTTATTGTATAGATCACATTATACTGTATAAATATTAAACAATATTTATATTATTTCTAATAAACTTCTTTTGTTAAACAGTGTATGTGCTACATATGCCCCTTATTTTTTTATATAAAGATTTTAAAAAACAACATTTTAAATATGACTTTAGTGAGGTGTTCAATATGTTTTGAGATCACACTGACACAGAGACATTGACTCACCTCTCCTGCTGAGGATAGTGTTCATTTTTCAGATTTTGTTCTGCAATTATCATTTTCTGATACAAAAGGCCTATGAAAAAAAACAAAAAACAAATGCATATCATACTCACAGGGATCATGTTTTCTTGTTTATGACTTTAATGACTAATAAGTTTTTCTTGGCGACAAGCCAAAAGAAAAACTAAGATCAGGAGAGATGCTGATCATACTTTGTTTGAGGAAAGTAACAAACCTGGAGCAAGTCGTTCTGCTTTCATTTGGCCAGCATAACTAAGGCCCACAGTGCAGTACGGCTGAGGCAGAGTCAACAACCTCTTGCAGAAGTCATAAACTCTTTTATAGAGGTCATCAGGTATGTATACTGTCTGCAAAGAAACACAAGTAAGGATGTCAAGCAGGACGTTGGTGGCTTCTTCTAAAAAATTCAAACATAAAAAAGTACCATGTTCAAATTCAAATAAAATTCTTACAATAAACAATACACGATAACACTTTAATTCCCACTTGATGGAATATCTGGATCCAAAATCAAAACCAAATGAACTGATTAAATTAAGGACAGTTAAAAGCTGTAAGAGCAGCCATCCTTTCTCTTACCTGCATCATAGCATATATAAGTGTATTAAGTAGAGGAATGAGATGGTTCTTGCAGTCAGTTCTTTCAGCCTGTATATGAAAACAAGAGAAAACATGTTTACTATCTATCCATCCAATCATTCACTAATTCAAATAAATCATTCTGTAAGTCATTCACAGCCTACAGCTTTTCGTTGTTCTCTGTGAAATTAAGCAAAAATCATTAATTATGTGTTAATGAACTGTTATTAGTAGTCAATTATCCTGTAATTGTTAACTGTTATTAAAATAAATGAACTCTTTATAGTCACAGTAGCAACAGATGAAAATTTCAAGCTTCTTAGGCAAGTACGTTCAAATAATGCTGTCATAATAAACACTAAATACAGTAATAGCACTTAGGTCACACTAACTGAACATGCTTGAACTATTTTGTCAGCTATTTAAAGGGGAAATGTAATGCTATATTTCAACAATCATTATGCCATAGAAACTGGTGACTCACTCTTTCTAGTTCCTTGATGGCCACTCTCACCAAAGCCAGACTCCTGAGAGAACTGTCCTGCACTTTCTTATGTAATGTCCATCTCAGCATCCCTGCAGGATGAACAAAAACGAAGGCTCTTATATACACCAAACTAGAATATGTATGCAACAAATTTTGTGCATTGATACTGCCACTTGAAACTGGCACCCCAGTTGTTGCATGATACTGATGCTTACAGAGTAGTGTGAGTTTTTGACGGCCTTTATACGCAACATGAACAGATCACACTAACGATTAGATTGCAGATTGCGGTTTTTAAAGAAACCATGTCTTTTTTAGCTTGTCTTTTTCTTTGCATAGCATGTATGGCAATCAACTGTATCTAGGTTTGGCCTTCAAGTGAGTTCTTTATTTAGGTGTAATCTCTAAGTGTCAGTCCGTACCTTTATTGACAGCTGGTTGCTCAATGTCCATTTCTCTCATAATGGTTAGCAGGCTACGGTAGATTTCGGATTCAATGGCAGCATATTCAGCTTTTTAAAGAGAAGCCAACAACATAGCATTTGAATGCTGATATAAATCAGTTGATATGTGTGAAATACTCTACCGTTCAAAAGTTTGGGGTCAAAGTTCATCAAAATACTGTTTTTTAACTGTTAGAATGTCATTGAAGACTGGAGTAATGGCTACTGAAAATTCCGCTTTGCCATCACTGGAATAAATTACATTTCACAACTTATTATAATATAAAACTGTTATTTTAAATTGTAATTATTATTTCACAATATTACTTTTTTACAGCCCAGGTAAACATAAAAGACTTCTTTAAAAACATAAAAAAGTTATTGTCCCCAAATTTTAAATGGCACTGTAAATTTTAAAGTATCAAGTGGATAATCAAATATTAAAAAGTGATTTGTCACCTTTTGTTATTTATAATTTACTCGAAGTTTCTCCAAAAGGTGTAACTCTCACCTGCTGAGTCCCCAACATTAATACTGCTAGAATTTCTCCAGGATGCCATGCCTGTGACTTGGTCCTTACATAATGAGGTAAGCGGAAAAAA
The DNA here is from genome assembly GCF_018340385.1 of Cyprinus carpio. Classification (NCBI taxonomy): domain Eukaryota; kingdom Metazoa; phylum Chordata; class Actinopteri; order Cypriniformes; family Cyprinidae; genus Cyprinus; species Cyprinus carpio. Next base: position 1,127,050 of record NW_024879260.1, read on the forward strand.
ACACCACTGTGACTGCTGATGCAAAGACAAAAAATATTCTGAAAATGATTATATAAAATTAAAAGAGAAAATGAACAATGTTACATTTACAATTTACTAAATTCTGGCATCGTTTACTCACTCTCATGTTGTTCCATTTCTTTCTTCTGCAGAACACCAAAGAAAACAATTTGTGGAACATCTGGGTCCAAACAACATTTGACTGCATTGAATGAAAAAAAAAAAAAAAACCTGAAAAAATTTACTATATATATATATTATACATATATATATATATATTATTATATATATATATATATTTTTTTTTTTTTTTTTTTTTTTTTTTTTTGGGGCTCCACAGAAGAAAGAAATGCATCCATGTTTGGAATGACATGATCACGAGTAAATGTTTTGCTGAACTAATCCCTTTAATGTGCTGGTCACATTAATCTGACTCACTCTACTATTTTCCACCAATTATGATGCTGAAATTTAATCTCACTTAAATTGTATATTCGTGAGCTTATAAAACACAGTAGATAATATCAAGTTATTCTGGGCATGATTGTATGCAACAGTAAACTGTTTACAGTAATTGATAGCTAAGGTTATTTACCAAAAAGCAAACCACACTCGCACATGACCATGGCTAACAGCCTCAGGTGCACTTTTACCCACTACTGATTAAACAAGGAAACTTCCCCTTCATTTCACCCTCTCAGACACGGTTTATAACTGACCAGCAACACAATGCAACTAACTGCTCTGTTAATAAGACACTTTTAAGTCACAAACTGAAATCTAAAAACTAGAAAGAGGAAAGGGGAAAGGAGAAAAAAAAAAACGATACTATGATAAAAAATCCAGAACGAGTGAAAAAAAAGCATGTAGACCTAATAAACGAAACTAAAAAAAGGGGGCCATTTTTAGTGACCGACACAGCTCGTAATTATGCAACTTTCCGACAGCTTGGTTTCTTAGTGCTAAGAAGCATATTTCAAAGGTTACCTCCAGTAAGCAGCAACTGTCTGTTAGTGCAATAAAATGCTGAAGTTCCGCTGAAGAAAAAGAAGTGCCTTACCTTTCGTCCTTGTAAGACTATCAGTGGACTACATCATATGCTACATGTATAAAAACTTATGCTGGCCAAACAGTCACACTGAGAGTTGCACACTGTGTAACACTTCCTCTAACTGCTGCGGCTGTCACTGAGGACAACTGCAACTCTGACTCAAAGCTGAGTGTGAATGTGAGGGGGGGGACGGGGAACGAGAGAAAGAGAGAGAGAGAGATGAAGAGAAAGAAGAGAGAGAGAGAGAGAGAGTGAGAGGGACGAGACGAGAGAGAGAGAGAGAGAGAGAGAGAGAGAGAGTTTGACAGAGGCAACGTCAGAGGAAAGTTCCGAGGAAAGTAGAAGGAGGATCAGGGGATGAAAAAAGAGTGGTTAAATGTGTGAAAGAAGTCACAGAATGGGTGTGTGGACACACTGAAGGGAAAGTCCCTTTGAATATGTTTGATTTATTTTATCACACCCAAACAACACCCTGATCTGGATTTTGAACAATTTCAGCATGAACGTTTCATTAGCCAGACAATGGACATATTGTGTTGGTTTGCATAAGCCTAGTGCTGCAGAACGGCACAAACTAGCACGCAAAGATCGAGCCCCTGATCCTGCACAAAAAAGGCATTGAACAAGTAAAGAGAAACAGGGTCAAGAGCGCTGTATCAGCACAGAAAGCAGCTCGCTGAACCACAGGCTTCCTGTCACTCACTTGGCCCTCTCTCAGAGAGACCATAGATGACAGGACCTGACACATCTCCTGTCCCCATAAATGTGGGGGGCGGACCACACACACGGCTGAGATATCTTTAGTGCCAGTCAAGAGAGAAAAAGTTAAGCTTAGAAACTTTTACTTTCTCGCTTTATGTTCAGTCTTTACTTCTTTCTTTGATATAATGCCTCTGCATACAGTACAGTTAATAATCCTAAAGTGTGGAGATTATGAGGAAGATGAATGACGCATAAAAGTGTCCATTATAAGCTATTTAAAAACATTTGCGAAAAGTTTATAGAAATGTATTTTTTGTATTCATGTTTTACTTCATATGGGTCCGAAAAAAACTTTACAGTTTGCAGTTAATGACAAAAAAAATGGCATGTGGTGTAACTTCAAGTGAAATTAATTTTATATTGTACTTGCACTCTGAAAATGGTTGAAAAAATCATTATTTTTTTGCAATTTTTTTTTTGCAATATTACACTTTTTTCTGCATGTTTCTGCACGCACCACAGATTTTCAAATATTAATAAGAAGAAAAGCTTTTTGTGTTAAAATATTTTTATAAGGATTATTTGATAATGAATATGTATATATGCTTATATACTTAAAAGGGGTCAAGATTTTTATATTTATGGTTCTTGAGATTGGTTTATGAAGTTTTTCACACCAACCAATAAAGGTTAAATACTTGTAAAAATTGTCATTTTGATCAGAAAAACATCTACTTTCTTACTTCTACTGAACACAAAATATATTCTGAAGAATATGTTCCCAGTTGCTGGTCCCCAATTTGGCTACTTAGGCTATATTATTCAAAATATCAAAATATCTTCTTTATATGTTCAACAAAAGAAAGAAACTAATATAGGTTTGGAACAACTTGAGGGTGAGTAAAAGATGAAAGAATTCAACTTTTTTTTGGGGTGAACTATTCCTTTAAATCTTCTTTTTACTCTGTCTTTTGATTTTTAGCATAGAATAATAAATTGTTTAAAATGTAACATAAACATGTTTTGTACAAAGTGATATACTGACAGTAGCCATCCCATAAAAGCAGCTTTGACAGATAATCATGTCAAATCATAATATATAGCCTACCTTTATGCCTTTTAGAAACATTTGGCAGGTTAGAGATTTTAGCAGTCTGTGCACCCCTCTAATATTTTAAACTCTGTAGACTTTAAACATTTTCATACAATTAATGAAAAACTGGTATTTTCTGGTCTCAGTCAAGACCATTCCTTAGTGTACATACTCTTTTACATTCTATTGTTTTGTCTGTGATTAATCTCTCGATGCCAAACTCAATATGCTGCTTTACATTTCCCTGTGTGGGCGAAACTCACGTACCTTAGGTTGTAAAAATGACAACAAATGTGTCACTCATACTATCTCACCTTCACTCGATCGTTCAACCGTCCTTAGGTTGCCAGGTATTCATTAACAAATTGGTAATAGCATGTACTTTCTCATTTTTCTTTGTCTACACATACATTGGCGGGTCGCAGTACATTATTATAGGTAGAAAAAAAAATGCATCCAGCGGCTCTGTAATGTTTCCCGCGATTGCATTTTCAAAAATACCACAGCTGTTGCTGAAAACCTCAACCCTGGAAACACGTTTACATAAGACCTTAAAGGACACAGTTCACACAAAAATGAAAATTCTGACATTAATTACTCAATCTCATGTCGTGTGTAACCCCTGTAAGACCCATTTTTTCACCTTCAGAACACACATTACAATGTAATTTTTTATTTTTATTTTTTTTTTTTATAAATCTGAGAGCTTTCTGACCCTGCATAAAACAGCAACGAACTGGCACGTTCAAAACAGGTACGTTATTCAGTTCTTGAGTTTGTGAGGGAGAGGGAGGATGGCAGGCTTTTGGCAAGATCACTGTCCTTCTTTATAACTGTTTGTTGTGTTGTTGTGTGTGTGGTGTGGTGGTGTGTGTGTGGTGTTTTGTGGGTGTGGTGTGTGGTGTGTGTGTGTGTGTGTGTGTGCGCGCAGTAGCCTACCTATATTATGGCACACTCAGCCAAGCTTCATTGATGCAGACTTTTCAGAATCTCTGGGGATGACAACTCACAGAACTCCTTATAAGATCAGCCCTGCATTGCCTATAGCACTCAACTTTAGAAGCTAACTGACATACTGTATGACAGACAGTACTTTTAAAGGGGTTCATCTGAACTAGAAGGACAAAGAGAGTTCTAAGTACTATAACAGGAACAACCCACCACTTCCTCTGCAATGCTATTTTTTAGTTGCTGTAAGTCAGCTGTGTAAAATCCTATAGATTAAGCTGTGTAATGTTTTTAGTAAAGTAAAATGCATTTGTTGGTGTTTTGAAAATAGTGCCTATTATTTGAAAGACAAATACTTGTGACAGGGCTAAAGTATTGTAGCCAAAATAATACATATGATAAGAATTTTATCAGTGGCAAGTAAAAAACAGCTAGAAATTGTTGATGTGAACTTGAACACCAACAGATGAACTTGTGGTGCGATGAGTTTAAACCTCCCTCTGAAGACATTTTAAAACTAATTTATACGCCTCTGATAAACTGATGCAGCTAGTGGAGTCCCTAATATACAGTAACCAATAGTGAAATGCTATGATTTGAACAGTTTTTTCTAATTTAATACAATTATTTTATACTGTCACCAAGACAGTTTGACCAAAAAGGTTTTGAACTGACAGTTGAAACATATCAGAACATTTTAGTCTCTGTCCCTCTTTAATGACAGAAACGCTTGATTTGACATGAACTCCACGTTTGTGCAAAACCTGATGATCATGTTACTCATCATGATTGATAGTGTTCCAAAAGATCAACTTGTGTGTTTCGGTGGAAACAAGGAAAAGTCTGATAATCTTTTTGTAGCAAGGAATCCAAGATTAACATCATATATATATTTTTTTTTTGGTGACCTAAAAACAGTGTATGTTATACAATTTTAAACTTTCAGTTCATTTCCAGGTTTAGAATATATTTTTGATTGCAGAATTCAAATGTAATCTTAGACTGTTAGACATTTTGCCTCTTTTTATCCCTTTTAAGACGATTTTACATAAAAGTGAAGCCTATGATATGATATAGTAAATGTCCAAAATATTATAATTAACATTTAAGTTCAGTTCTAGATGGCAGACATATATGTAGAACATTTCATAATTAATTAACATGACTGTAAAGTTAAGACCAGGATGTACTTAAAAAGAAAAATAAACATTGGGAAAGAAAACAGGGACTTCCGATTGTGCGTCTCCGCTACAAACTTCTCACAAAACAGGATATCTCTCTGAAACACACCTTCAGATGGGAAGACAGCCTGCAGAGCTATGGAAATCCCCACACTAGGACAGTGGCAGCACCTCCCCAGTACACACTTCATTCTCACAAAGAGGAAGAACCCTTCTAATTTGCACGCGCCATACTGGACAATGATCTTTCTGTCAGAACAGCAAGAATTGGGCATTGGGCTTCATTGTAAAATTTCATTTCTGGAAAACAGATCTGAGGAAAACCTTTTGCAACTCCTCACATACTGTATGTATAATAAACTATAATTACCAAAACATGCAGGAATGTTTAAACAAAAATGAAAATTCAGCCATCATTTACCCAACTTTATGTTATTGCAAACTTGCGAAAGTATTCATACCCCTTCATTTTTTTCACATTATGTTACTGCCTTATGTTAAACTGCTTTAAATTACTTTTTCTTTACATCAATCTACACTCCATACACCATAATAATAAAGCAAAAAACTGTTTTGTAACATCTTTGCAATTTTATTAAAAATAAAAAATTATTCCATTGCATAAGTACTCATACCCTTACTCATACCCTTATCTGGGACGGTTGAAATTTAGCTCAGGAGCATTCACATCGCTTGTAAATGTTACTACACTTCGAGTGAAGTTAACCTGTGGCAAATTCAATTGAATGGGTATGATTTGAAAAGGCACACACATCTTAATAAAATATCTAACAGATAATAATGCATATCAGAGCAAAAAACAAACTGTCAAAAAACTTCCTGTAGAGGTCAGAAACAGGTTTGCATCAAGCCACAAATCTGGGGAAGATATCAGAAAAATAATTCTGCTTCATTGAAGGGACATAGAAGCATGTAGTCTCTGTTACCCTTAATGGAATATGTTTGAAACAACAACCGGACTCTTCCCTAGAGCTGGCCTCCTGGCCAAACTGAGCAACTGATGGAGAAGGACTTTGGTAAGTGTTGGTGACCAAGAACCTGATGGTCACTGTAGTTGAGCTCCATGATCATATGTGGAGATAAGAGAAATCTACAGAAGGATAAACATCACTGCAACACTCCACCAATCTGTTCTTTATGCCGGTCTGGCCAGACTCAATCCTCTCTTCAGTGAAGACACATGAAAACACACTTGTAATTTGCAAAACAGCACCTAAAGGACCCTCAGACTGCCAGAAACAAGGTTCTGTGATCTGAAGAACCTCAATTCCAAGCACCATGTTTGAAGGAAACCAGCTCTGCTCATCACCTGCAGAGTACCATCCCAAAAGTAAAGTGTGCTGGTAACAGCCTCATGCTGTGGGGCTGTTTTTCAGCAGCAGGGACTGAGGGACTCGTCAGAGTAGAAGAAAAGCTCAATGCACCAAAATATTGAGATAGCTTGAATGAAAACCTATTCCAGAGCATTCAGAAGCTCAGACTGGGCAGAAGGTTCACCTTCCAACAGGATAATGACCCTAAACACACAGCAAGAGTAGCTTATAGACAACTCTGTGCATGTCCTTGAGTGGCCCAGCCACACCTTGGGATTGAACCCAGTCAAATAATTCTGGAAAGACCTGAAAATGTGCGTCTGCCCCATCCAACCTGACAGAGCTTGAGAGGTGAAGAGATGAGGAGAAGAATAGCAGATAATTGCCAAATGCTGATAAGAAAAGCTTGTCGCACCAAACAAAAAAAGACTTGAGACTGTAAAGGTGCTTCAGCTAAATATTTAGTTAAGGGTATGAATACTTATGCAATGTACTTATTTCATTTTTTTTATTTTGAATAAATTCACAAAGTTGTGACAATTTTGTTTTTGCTTTGTCAATATGGTGTATGAAGTGTAGACTGATGTGGAAAAAAGTAATTGAAAGCAGTTTAACATAATGCAGAAAAAAAACAAAAAATTAAAAAAATATAAAGTTTAATTTAAAAGGATGATTTTAAACAGTGTTTGGTTTTATAATAATACATAGTTAATTTTAAATTAACATTAACTTAGACTAATAAATGCTTTAGAAGCATTTTCATTGTTCATGCTAACAAATTAACTAAGGTTAAACCTTATATTGTTTTCCATTTTTGGGTGAACTAAGTGTAAAGACAAGATAAATAAACAAACCTATAGGCCCATATTATATTGAAACAAACAGGCCCCCAGAAAGTTGTTTTACAGTTATGGAATATTAATTACTCAGATATCCTGTATTCACTGCTAGACAATAGAACAAAGGAAGTGGTGGACAGTGATCAGTGCCTGTCACTATCATCAGTGGTCTACCTCTCTGGACTTGGGAAATGTGTTTGTGTAGGGAGAGGGAGGTCTACCTTAAATGATCTTGGCCAAATGCAATGGAGCCAAAAGCAGATTTATGCACTGACAGGAACATTTAGTAAACCCTGCCAAAAGACCAGGCAAGTCTGCAAAGGGAAGTGTGAAGTGGGTCAGTCGCTCAATATTATTGTCATCTATTGTCTCAGATCATATAGAATACTCAGTGACATGAAAGCTACTGTTATGGAATGACCTTGGCAAATAAAACCAACAGGAATTTGAGATCATTTATTTGACAGTATACCAAAAAATAATAATAATTTTATTCCTGTTTGGTAAGAATGTTTATCAGCTTCGCAATACCTCTAATGCTTATAGCATGATGGAGTTACACCTAAAGGACATTCACCCAAAAAATTTAATTCCATCATCATTTACTCACCCTAGTGTTATTGCAAACCCATAAAACTTTCATTCATCTTCGGAATGCATTTGAAAATATTTGTAATATTATATCTTCATTTTTGTTCCTTCCAATTGACAGTCCACACAACCAAAACCTTCATATATCAGTAAAGTACAAAAAGACATGGTAAAATAGTAATAAAAGTAGCTCTCTTGTTGTGCTTCACTTTACAATATTCAGTGTGATACGAGCATTTATTAATGTTTACACATAAATAAAAGCCTAAATTAACTCTGGTTATCATATAAAGTGTTTTTGTCCCTTCAAAAGATTTGGATTACTTTTCAGTCAACTGGTTTGAATTACTTTTATGATGTATTTTTATCATTTTTTGATATGTAAAGGTTTTGGTTGTGTGGACTTACCCTCACATTGTTATAAACCTGTATGAATTTATTTCTTCTGCGGAACACAAAAGCAGATATTTTAAAGAATATTGGTAAAATAAATCACTGCAGATGAATTGTACCAGAAAAGATATATGAATCACAGTTGCTCCACTAAGACAAAAAACAGTAACAGTTATTAGTATGCAGTTATGCATAACAGGGTTTGCACAATAATCTGCATGTCAACAGATTACCAAGCACTATAAGTACCGGCCTATACTTAGATCTTTCATGATGCATCAGCTTTAACAAAGACTTTTTACCTGAGAAGTTGGCTTCTCAATAGCAAAAAGACGCCTTTGGGCAGACTCAGACGTCAAAACTCTGGCACAGACATACCTGACCTGAATCGGAAATAAACCACAGGCAGCTGAAGCATGAAGCATGACGTAGGCCTATAAATCCACTCATAAAAACAGACTGCTGCTTTCAGTCTTTCTCCTTTCATTCTCTTCTACCAGCATCATAAACTGTAGAAGCATCAACAATAGCACATGATTTTATCTAAAATCATAGGATTATTATACTTCACATCCAGGTCATAATAAACCATGGCTTATGGCAAAAAGCAACTGAGAGATATTTTATAACAGAAAATAATTCGTATGTTTCTTATATTATGTAACATATTATGTATATCATATCCTCCTTGCATCCTGCTTTTGCAATCAGCACAAGTACTAAATAATTTCCTAGTGTCTTCCACATCAGTAATACAAGCCCGGAAACAGTGGCTCAAAACATGGGAGGAGACCACTGAGTAACTTCCTGCAAGAAAATTAGTCTAGGTTCCCCATTTCATTCAAATGCATTTATGAAAGTGCCTTCCTGCTGCACATTAACACTAAAGCCGTTTGACACAAATTGCCACACAATCATAGTTGTAAAAACCCGATATCTGTGGTGGGGGTTCTCACATCAATATTTTTAAGAGCTTTAATTAACATTCGTTGTTTATTTACCATATGCAGAATTATCTAACATTTATACAAATCTAAATCCTGTAATATCAGCTATTGTTGCAGATATAGATATTCATACATGTGAATAAGTATGGTTGCAGGTGCACAGTGAACATGCACTCTTTGACCTTTCAAGAATGAAAGATGGCAGCTCATAGAAGCAGCCGCTAAAGATATATCTATGTATACTGTATATAGATATCTAAGGTCTATGCAGCTGAAGTTAAACTTAGTGTTTCCTGCAAAGAACTTTCACATGATGAAAGTATGTTGCACATACTACTACTGGTAATAAGAATAGACAGGCTGACAACTACATGAAGGTGAGGGTGAGGGTGAAGCAGGCATCCAGAGCCAACTCTATTACAAATCGTTTCAGAATCATCCTATTTCTATCCCTTTTTGACAAAGGGACTATTTCTCCTAGAAGTAGAACTGACATAATCTGATTTTAGGTGCTTCTAACACATTTAAGCTTTTCCTCAATGACTGTTTTTTTTATAGGCACAGTCATCTTGTGACATTTTTTAGGATCTTTGATAACATCTTGAACAGGCTAACAGTTCATAAATACCCTCAGCAAAGCTGCTTTTCTCAAGGATCATTGTTTTAGCAGACAGAGTTCTCATTGTTTAGTTATTAACCTGACATTTGATCATAAGAAAGCCTCTACAATCTGTAGGACTATCGTTTTCACTGTAGTGGAAAACCAAAAGCAAGCATTTAAAGTCAATGTAATAAGTCTAATTAAAAATCACCTCCAAAAAAAGGTGTTAAAAATGACACTAGCCAAAAATATATCTATGTATATTTTTGGCTAGTGTCATTTTGCTGCTCTGGGTGTGTGTTCACTGCTGTGTGTGTGCACTTTGGATGGGTTAAATGCAGAGCACGAATTCTGAGTATGGGTCACCATACTTGGCTGTATGTCACGTCACTTTTAATTGTTAGTCATTATGGAACCACATACACACTGAATTGTGAGTAGTAGTTTATTTTAAAAAGTGGTTTTATTTAATATATTTTTGACATGTTACAGTATTCACATACAGTATAAAGCCACTGAATGCACTTTATGAATACAATTTACATGGAAAGTACCGCTTTAAGTTCTCTTTGATGCCAGAATGACAAAATAATAAAAAAGACATTTTGCATAACAGTGAATAGTACATTTCAGTAGTACTGGTCATTAGTCTGTACCCACAACACTCTGTCCAACATATTGTCACAACAAAATTAAATGTTGTATTATTGCAAATAGAATGTATTTACAAAGTTTAATAAACTCAGACGGGCATTATTCAAAAACAGTCTGCCCTGAGAGAGAGTAAAATCCCTCAATTTGCTAAATTTTCTTTATTCTTTTTTAAATAAAAACACATACATATATGTACATTGTACTCCCTCTACTCCATAATTTTGCTAACACATATACAATTTTTAAGTGTTTTCATAAACAATCAGAGAGAAAATAATTGTTTTGACAGTTATTCTGATCATCATTCTAAGAACAGATATACACATTTTAGAAAGAAAGAAAGAATTCAGTTTGTTTCACTTACAAACTGTGCCAGGTTTACAGCGCACTGACTGAACCGTTTTGGGTTTTCACTGCCAGTGATGTACACTCTTTAATATAAAGGTGCTTCACGATGCCATAGAAGAACCTTTTTATCTAAATGGTTCCATAAAGGACCTTTCTGTTTCACAAGAGGTTCTTTGGCGAAAGACGGTTCTTCAGATTATAAAAAGAGATGATTCTTTAAAAAAACCTTTGACTGAATGGTTCTTTGTGGAACCGAAAATAGTTCCTCTATGGCATTGCTGTGAAGAATCTTTTAAGCACCTTTATTTTTAAGAGTGTAGGTGTTTATTCACCACAAGATAAACCCAACAAATGGTTTATAAGGACCTCTGCTGGCAAACCCACCAAATTACAATAAGAGGTATTCAAAGCAGACAGGTTTCAGTTCGTTTTGAAGTCACAACACAGCAAAAATAATCCTGCAGAGAAGATATACAAACATATACAAAGATAATCACGGAATATATTAGATTTTTAAGGACTAAAGCACCTGTCTCAGTTCTCTGGCCAGACATAAATGAATTTAAATAAACAATTAAAAATGAAAGACTGTAAAGGAACATATATTTCCTGAGAATTTGGATTATAGCTACATAAAATAATTATGTCATATAAAAAAACATACAAAGCACCAAACACACATCTATAAGAACCAGGACAGTTATATCCAGTTATAAGAACCAGGACAAGCCCAGTTAAAACATCCCTTTCAAAGTACCAAACCTTCATTGTAGATGACTCAGGTTTTGATTCATAACCTGATACAGAAGTTAATCATAAGTCCATAACTTTTGTCTCAGCTTGTCCACTGAATTGTATTCAGGTGTACCTCAGGCTAAACAAATAGAAAAACTCACCCCGTAAATACAATGCTCACAAACGTAATAAATTTTGCCTGAAAGTGTATCTTAGCTTTTTTCAGAGTCGATATGAAGAGTTGTAGTTTAAAAGTGGAAGAGGAAAACTACGTAGATTGACGTCTATTAGGCTGGAGTCTTGGGGTTAAACCTAGTCTCTGAGTTCAAGGCTGAGGTCCACTGAAAGTGGCAACAGGCAGACAAAGCAGAGAGCAGAAGGTTGGCTGCAGAGACTGCGTCTGAGATGAGAACACCCTTCCTTTCGTCCAATCAGTCGAACTATCTGATTTATAACAAACTGATACCTCACATCTGCAAAGAGAAAAACAGTTTTGGGTTGTTCATGTCATTGTATAAATAATCAGCTGAGTTTACATCCTATTAGTAATGCACTGAACAACTTTACCAGTCGTTGGCCACATAACTATTTTTATAACAAATATTTTTAATGTCTCTATGACAACTCTATGATGTAATTGACCATTTTTTCTTTGTGACAAACAGCACTGAGTCACTTTCAGTCTCGTTTCCATCTCACAGTAAAAGAAGATGAAATGACATGATTTTGTTCCTCTTTTTTGTTTTTTGTTTCGCTGGCTTAATGCAAGGAGCATTCCACATGATAAAACACAAAATTAAGGATAAAACACTTTTCTGAAATAACTCGGGTTCACAAAGTCTGCATTTATTTAATTAAAAATATAGCAAAAACATATTCTTCAAATATAAAATAACTTTTACTATTTAATAGATTTTAAAAATGTAAATTAAAATGGCAAAGCTGAATTTTCAACAGCCTTCAGTGTCAATGATCCTTCAGAAATCATTCTAATATGATTGGTGCTTTTGAATCGAAGTTCAAAGGAAACAGCATTTGTTTAAAAGAGGTTTTTATAACAATGTGCTTTACAATGTTTTATCTGTCCCTTTTGATCAATGTAATGCATTCTCACTTAATAAATATGCTACACATATGAAATAATGAATACAATTTATATAATCAATAATAATTTATTTATTTATACTGCATAGCAGTGGTGAACAGAGTACACAAATGTATTATGGTTAAAGTACACAAACTCAATGACATATTACTCAGTAGAAGTTTTCATTTAAAATTTGACTTGAGTAAAAGTACTTAGTTATAATTTAGCAATTGCATATGTTCTTGTGGCTCATCTGGCAGACCTCGATGCTACCAATGCCAAGGTAATGGGCTCAATTCTCATGGAACCGGTGTAAAAACCTGCCTGACTTGTCTGTCTACCACTGCTGTGCAGGACATACATATACTACATATCATTTTTAGCCAAACATCAGCATAAAAAGGCCAACAAAAACAAACTGTACCTGGCCACACTCTGTAAAATTTTCTTCTCATCTTGGTCCAGACAAACTGCGAAGGTGGTGTTGCAAGTTCCACTAACCTGAACCTTATCCACCTTTACCTGTGTGGTGGTCAGTTGCTGTAACACAAACAACAGTTTTCTAAGAAAATTTCATCAAAATACTGCAACTTGAATCACCAAAACAACTTTTAGATTCATAAACATTTAAGCTTAATCTATGCAATTATAGTAACATTGTTAATGTCTTTTAAATAGGTCTTGCAATAGATATAAGCATATTTCCATAATATATTCATGATTTTTGCTATTCTTCATTTCAAATATCTGTTAAACAAATTTGTAAACAACAGTATATTTTCTTTTCAAATGACAGCAAAACAAGATGAAGTACAGTCAGTGTGTGGTATAACTGAACCAAAGAGTAACCACTGACACTGTAAAAATGAAAGGAAGACAGACACCAAAAACACCAAGGTGTAAAAACATTAGCCTTATCGTGTAAACTGGTACAGAAACAGATAAATAAAAACCAAAATGTTTGGTCTCTTGGCAAAAAAATGTTGTTTGTCGACTGCTACACACTTCTGCAGAAACCACATGAGAGTAACTGGAGGTGTTTACGCTAAGTTAGTTTCAAGGCTGTTTAAACCACATCTCAGTTTTCTCCCATACTTCCTTCCTGCTCACCTGATTGTAGCCTTTCTTTGATTTAGAGTTTTGTCTCTTTAGCACTTCTGTCATTGTCAAATGAAGGCACTCCATTTTCGAATCTAAAGAAAAAGAAAAGATTATAATATTTTGTAAATATCCCTTTGATCATTTTAGGACTGCACATTGAAATGGCTCTTTTGTGTTAAAAGGATTTTTTTTTTTGTTGAGCAAATATGTTTATGACGGTAAGACTGTTAGCCCAATGTTGAGAAAGTTGATCGTAATTTCAGTGCCATTGTTTTTTTTTGTGTGTGTGTATTTATTTTTATGCAATTTATTACATTCAAATGTAATACAATGTGTACAAATGTGTACAATTGACAGCCCTAATCAACATCTCATCATAGTTCTGTCTATAATGAGATCACAGTTATTTTCTACCTAGTTCCTCAAAATTTCTGCATGCTTTTAGCAGGTTTATAGAGGTGCAAGACTTCTCTGCCCTTGTCTTCTGACTTCTGCCACTGATATTTATCTGTATGTAAACACAAAAAAAGAGAGGGGACGGATGAGAATTGCATGCCTGCACTATTAAAAAATTCATCCAAACACTGGAATAGTTCATCTTACTCGATTGTAAGTAATTTCAAGTGATAAAGGAACAGCCTCACGGTCTCCATCAATGCCAAATCTCTTACTTGCAGCACCTGTAAAATAAGAACAGATTTGAATTGTTTTAGAAAAGTAGTGAGTCACCTTAACTGCTGCAAAACACAATACAGAACAGGATCTGAAATGTTCCTTCTGTTCCTTCTGCATTTAAAAAAATGATTTATAAACATTTTTTTGTAAGTCTGAATTTAAAGCTGCTTCTGTTCATCCAAAATAAATTCTGAGAAGTGAAAACCTGCTAGGAAAAAAAAAAACTGCAGCAAGCTGCACAAGGATAACATGTGAAGAAAAACAGACACGCTAAAGGCTCTTTCGCACAACTTCTTTCATGACTTATGTCAGCAATTCAGTTATCACAGTACTTTGTCAAGTGCCGCTTTGACCTCCACATAAAAAACGCTGCAGACAGCATCAGGGAAGGGTGATTTTTCAGGGTTTACAGAGAAATTGGACATGCACACAGTAAACAGTAAAAACTTACATAAGAACATATTAAAAAAAGAAAATGATCCTGGTAATTGCTTTGATAGTTTCACAATGGGAAAAAAACTGATCTGACATGCTGGTGTTTGTTCACACTCACCCATGGCCTTGATGGCTCTTGTACCAGCTGTGTGTCCGAGCTCCAGAGAGTGAATAAACACTTCAGTCCGTCTCTCTCCTCCAGCTAGTGTCAACTACAACCAAGAGTAAGATGAAAAACTTTTGAGAAACCACTGGATTACTTCATGGCAATATAAGATGCAAGACAAGTTATAAAACGGTGCAGAAATGATGAATGAAATACTGTAGTGTCATTAGTTAACACCAAGTAGATTTCACAGAGCACTAAAATAACTTACACTATTATATTTGTAGGAATATACAGTAGCCTGTCTTAAACATTTTTTGCAGTTAAACTAACAAATTTGAATGAAAACACACAAAATCCATAGCACATTGAAGAAAGGTGCCTGAAATATTGCCTGACACGCTATAAGACATATAAGTTCATAACTCAAGTCTATGTAACTTTTAAGGTACAGTTTTAAAGTATATGACCGAAACTGCTACAGATTGTGGAAATAGCATGTTTTTTGATTCACCTCTGCTTGATAGAGCTGAATGAGGGCAGGCCGGGCGGCATGACGGCAGTAATAGAGCACCAGGTCAGCAAATATCGGTAAACGCTCCTCACCAGCACCCTCAGACAAGTCTGAATCAATTTTGGATGTTTGCTGTTATGGACAGAACATTTGGTGTGAACATATTTTTCATCAGTAATTTGATAAGGAAATGTGTTTTTTTGCTGGCCATGGTGATAATCAAAACAATTCAAAACACACTTTCACCCACTTAAGTTCCTCATATGAGTGGTTTTATGGGATGTGGTTTTTTGTGTGCGTACATGAAGTGTCAAAAGCATGCCATATAACAAAAGATTTACAGTTGTTCTTACTGATTATTTAGATATGTATGCACTCTCTGTTCATGTGAATGAGTCTGTGTGGATGTGAAAGTATCACCTGGCACACCACATTAACAGGAAGCTCCAGCAGGCTCAGAGTGTTCCGCTCATACCAGGGATCCAGCATTCCCAGAAGATTGGCTATGTCATTAGTGCTGTCCTCCGTCCCATTCATACTGAGATCCTGCTGACAAATTAATACCCATTTTCTGTTTCAAAATCTTACATAAGAATGTATGGACTAACAATCAGTGAATCAGTGAATCAGTGAAATCTGTGCTTTGACTTCAAAGTGTGTGCAAGCAATGAAGGACTTTTATTATTATTTGTTTATTTGGGACCTAAAGTTAGCTCAGACCAGGAGCGAAAATCCACATGCATATGGCTGCTGAAATCTTAGATCGTTTTAATTTAACAATTTTTTATTTATTTTTTTGGACTAGTTGCTTCCCAGCCTAGTAAGGTTAGTATTTAGCTTGTGACCAGCTGTGAAAAAAATGCCCAAAACTCCACTAGAACCACCAAAAGAGACCAATCTATCCAGCTTAGCCAGGCGGGATACATGGATTAGCCATCAGAGATGTAGGTTGAAATCCAATTAAACAATGCGGCCAGTACACACTAATGGTTTTGTGAGTGATAACCACATTTAAATGTGGGAGTGAATTGTGATTATAAGTATGAAAGGGATACAGGAACCACATGTGAAACTGTAATGATTGACATAGTTATAACTACAGAAATGGTTTGTGGCTATAAGCAAGTACAATGAGCTTTGTAAAACTTAACGCGTTTCAGAAAGGCAGAGCAGAAAGGAGCAACAATAATGTACGGTATGTGGAAAATAAAATACCCTTAAACCATGCAAACACATTGCATTACACCAAATACCCCAAATAATGTTATTTTTAGCATTGTAATATGATCCCTTTAAGAATGAGTCAAGACACATTGTTGTTCAGTTGTTCAGTCCAGTTTGGTACAAACTTTTCACATTTAAACTTTTCACATATTCGATTGTCACTATGTAATTTTTTCGTAAATTTATTTGGTTGATGCTGAACTTTTAAGTATAATTGTACAGAATGGGAGTTGGCCCTTTAGAGAAGTGGAGCTTTGCGGAGCAGTGTTTTTTTTAGATTTTTAGTCATTTAGATTTTTGTAGACAGTGATTCAGTCCTAAAGCTCAGATTTGAAAAATAAATGATGAATAAAACTTAAAGCCCAAAGTATACTCCAGTTTTGATGCTAAAACTAAGCATGTGTACAGCCGAAGGCGTAATCTAAGTATACCCCATTCTCGCGCCCAAACACAAGTAGGCAACACGTGCATGCTAGAAAGTGTCATCTTTGTCCAAAGTCTGCGCTATTTCTCTGCAACAGTTACAAATGAGAAAAAAAAATTTACTTTGTAAACTAGAAGTTCTCTAGAAAATGTCTTTTAAACGAGAGTTGTGGATATTGCTTAACCACTTCACACAATTTACACATTTATTGGTGTTGCCACCTGGTGGACTAATTACTCAATGCAAAAAAAAAAAAAGTGTATAGATGATGTGCAGTTAGAAAAATTTAGCTATGTATGTATTTTGCTGGTAACGACATGTACATCACACGCACTATACACATACCTTAGCATACTCTCAAAAACTGAAGTATACTTCAGGCTCAAAGGACATGATTTTACTCACAGTGCTAGAGATGGCTGGTTTCAGTGGACTCACTGACAGCTGCAGAGAAGAACCAGAGTTCCTCATTGAGAAGTTGGTTGGAGTTGTATCTCTCCTCACAGGCACAAAGAAAAACTTCATCCTGTAAGCTTTGGTCAGGTGTGGACAGTCTCTTTCTCTTTTTCTCAGGCTGCCATAAGCACGGGCGAGTCTCCCTGCCACATGATCTGCCCCAAACACCACCACTCTGAGCATTGTGGGCCCTGGTGGCCCGTCCATATCATCGGTACTCAGAATGGGTCTTCTCCTATAGCAAACATACTGCAGCTGTGACATGGGAGGCACCGGGAACCCTAACTCAGAGCTCCGTAGTTGCACTTGCTGTGGCAGAGAATTGGATCTCTTAGAGCGGACAGCGATCACTAATTCTTTAGCCTCCGGGCTACCCAGGCTTTTAGCTCGACACAGAGAGTTGCTGTGAGGTTTGAAAAGCCGTGAGAGGCGCTTGGAAAGTCGTGCGCCAGTTTTGGACTTAGGCACAGACGCTGTGCTCAGACAGTCCTCTTCTGCGTCCTCACAGAAATCACTGTCAGTGCCTGAAGCTTGAGATGAGGATGAGAGTGTGGAGAGGGGAGAGCATTCGGAGGAAGCGACTGAGAGAGTGGAGAACATGGAGTCTTTGGAGGCCGTGGATAGGGAGGAGACAGTAGAGAAGGTTGAGGCCCTATAGTTAGTGCAACCGTTTGATACAAAACCTTCCTCCAAGTCCTCATATTCATCATCTTCCACATCCACATTGTCAACATCATCCTCCTCCTCCATGCCCTCAGATGTTTGAGATAAGGTCAATTCAGACTTCAAGTCTAGAAGGTCGTTTAGAACATCTAGCAAAAAAACAAGACGGAAAATCATGACTCAGAGGGTTATTATTAGCTGCGGTATTAACTCATGAAACCCCCTAATGGTATTTTAAACTAAATCAGAGTGACTGGAAATCAATCTTTGAATGTTTATAATTCCAAAACAGCCAAACAAATGTTTGAATTAGCCCATGGCAGAAAAAATGGGACTGGCTTGGATTCAGTGTCCTACCAAAATTATCCTTGTCCCAATGGAAGGTGTAGCACTTGGCTGCTGGAAGGCCGAGCGTCTGAAGAACCCCTAGTGACACAAACACAACAAAGTCTTTCTCATTAATCACTAGCCCACTCCAAACCCAACACACCACTGTTTCCTAAGCGGAAAAATCGTGCCATCAGCTTTATTGCTTCATGTTGGCCATCCATCTTGGTTACGTTTCTAGAGTTGGTGCCAGGTCATATGTACTACTGCTGCCCAGACAAATAGTGTAGTATGTCACCAAGCAACAACCATGAAACCTTATAAAATGCAGACCACCAATTCAGATGGCCAAAAGTATGTGGACACCCAAATATTTCAAAGTCATTGGCTTCAATCGGGAGTTTGCTGCTATAATAGCGTTCACTCTTCTGGGAAATGTGGCTTGTGGATTTGATCCCATTCAATCAACAGAATATAAGTGAGGTCAGGTGATGGGTGATGGAGCCTGGTTTATACCTGAGGTTCCAATTCATCTCAAAGGTGGTCATTGGACTTGGGTATTGTGCAGGCCAGGCAAGTTCTTCCCCATCAGACTCGGTAAATTGTTTCAATATGGACTTTGCTTAGTGAACAGGCCCAATTCTACTAAAATGTTTGTTGAAATGCCGGCTGCATTAGTCACATGCTTTAAATAAAAGTTGTCCACATACTTCAGTCATATAGTCTATAATACTGCACATTACATGTACCTATGTAGTAACATATACTTTTTCATATTATTGATTGCTTGTGAACAGTAATTGATGGAATAGTAGTAATTCATTTTACTATAAGAATGACATTGATTGACAATAACCTTAATAATGCAGTTTAGAACAATGGTTCACAAACTTTTGTCTCCTAGATGCCCTGTTTTTCCAAGACAACATTTGAAGGCCCTATCTAAACTGATATGTACCTCTGTTACTCCTGTTGTAACAAAATATAAAGTCAAATAAAGTCAAAAATATAATGTCAGTTTAATCTTATAAGCATTTGATTTAAGATTATGATAATTGGAGCACAAGGAATTTTGCTAATGGCCCTTAGTGGGCCCTATCCCTTGGTTGATAAAGTGAAATGGAATCTTTAAAAAATATACATTTTTCATAATACTTTTTTTATTATTATTATTGGTATTAGGTTGGAGACAAGTCTGCTAACAATTCTAAACATATTTCGCTGCCCTTTTGGGGTTTGTGAAGTGGGCTATAAGTAGAAAGTGAGACTGTACCATCTGAAGTCTTGCCATTGGAGGCTGGTATGGCCAGTTTTTCTCGCAGCGCCTCCAGACCACCCCTCACATGTTCTTGAGCTTTAGCTATGTCCATCATGGCCGCTGCAGACTCTAGAAGGTCACTCACTGAGGACAGGATCTGTGCCAACTCATCATCACTCAGGCACTAAAAAGGAACCAACTTAGTCATGTACTGTAACCTTTTTGGTTGTTGCAAGTCACTCAGAGTCAGAATTCAATGAATCTTTAGCTGTGTTTCAAATGAAGTTAGCCTTGATTTTAACTTCCAAGTAATCTCACAAAATTATAATAAATTTTACCATATGCAAGAAAAACTATTGTAACAAGCTCTCTTCATTACACACAGTCAATCCATCAATTTCTTCCCCATTAGTCACCCACCAGACCAAATATGAGTAATTTATCACCCCCCTCCCCCCAATCAGATGACATGCTTCCTGACAACCACAAGGTGATAGCCCACACATTCACACATACTCTGTCACAGTGTGACGCACGTACACTCTGCATCAACTTAAGTTGGAGCACATTAAAACAGGAAACATTATCTTGTGTGCAGTGGAACAGTGTGGGTGTACCTGTAGAGCACTGCTGATGGTCTGTAGTGGGTATTTAGTTCCGAGCACTGCCTGGTAGCTGTGTTTAATGAGTGTAATGCTGCTCTCTCTCTGTGAGACCTCTGCTCCACTGAGCTGCTCCGCCACAGACAGGAACTCAGCAGGCACCTCAGCCGGGTTCATCAAGAACACAGTACTGCAACAGAGAAAACATCAGAAAATGTCACTGTAGTGTAGCAGAAACAGATAAAACACATCCATCGATTTTGTCCACAGAAGAAGTTTGCATTTGTTATTTTCTAGTATATGCTATTTATTCGTATATTCGATTTATTCAATCTATTTAATATTATGGGGTAGATGTTTATCCAGGACAGATTGCAGGGAGGGCTGTGCTAAATTAAAATGGCCATGATAAAAAAAAAATAGTACTGTGGTAATACCATGGTATTATTTACACCGGGGTTCCAAACTCCAGTCCTGTAGAGCCAGTGTCATGCAGACTTTAGTACTGTCTGTTATTTGCAAGTTATTTTGCAAGATCTCTGATTTACACTACCATTTAATAAAATGCTCACCAAAAAGTCCATTTTAATCATTTTATATTTTAATATATGTGACCCTGGACCACAAAAACCAGTTATAAGTTGCACGGGTATATTTGTAGCAATAGTCAAAAATACATTGTATGGGTCAAAATGATTGATTTTTCTTTTATGCCAAAAATCATTAGGATAGTCATTTTGAATTCTTAAAGTTGTTCTTTTTTTTTCTTTTGCGCACAAAAAGTATTCTCGTAGTTTCGTAAAATTAGGGGTTGAACCCCTAATGTCACGTGGATTATTTTACTGATCTCCTTGCTAAGTTTATGGACATTGATCGTGTAAAGACCCTTGCTGTCTATGGGAGGGTCTGAGAGCTCTCGGAATGCATCAAAAATATCTTAATTTGTGTTCCGAAGATGAACGGAGGTCTTATGGGTTTGGAAAGACATGAGGGTGAGTAATCAATGACAGAATTTTAATTTGACTGGTTTTGTGGTCCAGGGTCACATATTTTAAAATATATTAGTAAATATATTTATACTTTCATTCCTGTGATGGCAAAGCTGAATTTAGAATCACTCCAGTTTTCAGCGTCACACGGTTCTTCAGAAATCATTCTATTATTGGTACTCAGGAAACATTTCTTATTATTTTCTATTAATTTTCATATTAATTAATTTTGACCAATTGGATAAAATGAACAAAACAATCCTTATAATCAAACATTAAAATTTGTTAATTAAACACTGGGCTAAATATTGTATTATTATGATTATTTGTCATACAAAATTTCACACAGATAAGCAATCTTATAATAAGACAAATTCTGAATATCCAAGAACTGACACAGGAAGCGAGAGGTGAAGACTGCAACCACAAAGGGCTGAGCAATAACTGACACAACAGGATTTCCTCCTGCTTCTGCAGAAACACACTCACATGATCTTAGAACGCTGACTGGAGGTGGCAAGTCCTTGTTCCTCTCTTACCAGCCTGTGGTACGAAATCCCTGATGCGAATGCACACAAGAACATTATTTCGTCAGATTTTAACATTATGTAACAAAAAATCTTAGTGAATGCATGACGTTAGAGTGTAAGTGAAGTAATCTTTAAGGTAGATAAACAAGTGTAGCACTTATTTTGTAAAACAGTTGAAATGCTTCTTGAAACCCTTGAAAAATAGTATATCACTGCACTTTTCTTTATAATAGTATGAATAAGTAGATCGGCACTAAGGTTAACAAACTGGTCTTTAATAAGGTGTTAAGTTGAATGATGGTGACTGATAAAAGTTTATCTTGTGTTTATTGATGTGAATGTGCTACCTGGAGCTCTCAGCTCTTGATGTAAAGTGGAGAGCAGGTTACGACACACACTACAGTAGGGTTCAGGCCATGCTAGAAAGCCATGAAACACTTCACAAGCTTCTGTCAGAATCTCTCCATCAGATGGACAAAGAGGCATCTACAAAGAGAAAACAGGCACATATGCAGTTTCTTTAATATCAGCTTCTAGGTAAATGAGATAGGGCTTAAACTGAGAAGCTTAAAGCAATTTTTGTGGGGTCAGAAAGTCTACTAGTAAAAAGCTTTTCATTTTTCTAACTTAATACTAAATTACGCTTTACAAATTTAAATGCATATCTGAAAATGTACATGAACTTCTGAATTTCATAATATAATTACTGTAAAACAAAGCTTAAGTGTAAATATTTCTTCTTCATTTTATATAAGGTTTCTTTGTTTCATATTTTTTAAAACCCTAAAGCTTTGTTTATTTCCAGGCGTCAATAAATAACAGAAATGAAGATGAAAACTTCACACGTTTAAACTTCACATAATTAATTTTCACAATTTTATTTTAAACAGATATTATACATACAAGCAGTGAAATTGATGAAAGATTTAGCCATATTACTTTATAAGGCTCAGGAACGTTTTCTTTCGTTATTATATCAGGATAGTTGTATCAACATTATATTTTTGCCATAAATAGAAAAAGCAAAAATTACAACATTTATAAAAACAATAAAACATTGTGTATTTAAGCAACTGTATGTATGAATGGCTTTTTATACATTTTTTAATAAATTATTAGATCGAGACAAAAAATGAGGAGTTATGTCACTGACTGATATTTGCATGAACTATTTGTGTGAATTAACACTGAGAAGCATTTAATATTTGCTAACAGGTGCACTCAAATGGCAAATCCTGTTTCTCTGTCTTCAACATTTTCTTTGTCTTCAAGAATAATTACAAAAAACCCACAAAGAAGTAAAATTAGATAAATAATTCTTATTTTGTGATTATCAAGGCTTTGGTAAATTTGATATACTTGAATAACACTTTATTCACATAACCATGACACTTTACCTGCAGGAGTGTGGACTCAAACATGAGAGCCAAGGGGGCCACAAGCTCATAATGGCACTCCTGCTGAACCTAAAAGAGCAGAGAAAGATATACAGCATATATCACTTACAGACAAACTTACATTGTGTTCTTGATCATACACACACACACACACACACACACACACACACACACACACACACACACACACACACACACACACACACACACACACACACACACACACACACACACACACACACACACACACACACACACACATATATTGTGGGGTATAGTTGTGGGGAAGACGTGGCCTAACGGTTAGAGTGTTGGACTTGCAATCCAATGGTTGTGAGTTAGAGTCTTGGGCTGGCAGGAATTGTAGGTGGGGGGAGTGAATGTACAGTGCTCTCTCCACCTTCAATACCATGACTGAGGTGCCCTATATACACACACACACACACACACACACACACACACACACACACACACACACACACACACACACATACATATAGAAATATATACAGTACAGACCTAAAGTTTGGAAACATTACTATTTTTAATGTTTTTGAAAGAAGTTTCTTCTGCTCATCAAGCCTGCATTTATTTGATCAAAAATACAGAAAAAACAGTAATATTGTGAAATATTATTACAACTTAAAATAATAGTTTTCTATTTGAATATACTTTTAAAAAATAATTTATTCCTGTGATGCAAAGCTGAATTTTCAGCATCATTACTCCAGCCTTCAGTGTCACATGTAACATCCAGTCTATCACATGATCATTTAGAAATCATTCTAATATTCTGATTTATTATGAGTGTTGGAAACAGTTCTGCTGTCTAATATATTTGATGAATAAAAGGTTAAAAAAAAGAACTGCATTTATTAAAAAAAAAAAAAAAATTCTAATAATATATATTCTAATGATATATTTTCTTTACTATCGCCTTTTTATCAATTGAACACATCCTTGCTGAATAAAAGTATTGACTTATTTAAAAAAAGAAAGAAAGAAAAATTACTGACCCCAAATTACTGACCAGTAGTGTATATTGTTATTACAAAATATTTATATTTTAAAAACATAGCTTCTTTTTTTTTTTTTACTTTTTATTCATCAAAGTATCCTAAAAAAGTATCACATGTTCTGAAAAAATATTAAGCAGCAGAACTGTTTCCAACTTTGATAATGAATCATCATATTAGAATGATTTAGAATGATGATAATGATCCTAAAAATTCAGCTTTGCATCACAGAAATAAATGATAATTTAAAGTATAATAAATTTAAAAAACAATTATTTTAAATTGTAATAATATATCACAATATTACATTTTTTGTCTGTATTTTTGATCAAATAAATGCAGGCTTGATGAGCAGAAGAAACTTCTTTCAAAAACATTAAAAATAGTAATGTTTCCAAATTTTTGGTCTGTACTGTATATATATATCTAAATATATATATATATATATATATATATATACACACACACACATATAT